>NC_047671.1:55534652-55852152 GCF_011762505.2 Arvicanthis niloticus | reverse complement strand
ACCCACATATTTATCCCCAAAGAATTCTGGCAGAAGACCTGAAAAGATGAATTTTTATCACACAAAAAAAGAAAAAAAGAAAAGAAAATTGATCGAAGTCCTTGATGCTAGAAAGAACTAGGCATGCTACTCAACAGAAATGTCAGGGAAGAACCATTTTTGTTCTAAACAAGCAAGTATTTTTTGGAAACCTTTTCATCACATGACAAAATCTCCTCTATTAAATTAATTTTCACAAATTCCCTCTGTTACAACCACATTCTAAGTGGAATTTGAGCATGACATTTGTATTTAATATAAAGTAAATATCTATTTGAGAGTCCTCGTATTCCCCATCATGTCTCTACCCCTTTCATCCATGACTAAAGAAGATCCCTTTGAAGTACTGATTCCCTCTAGAAGAAGAGTCACCAAAATGCTAACAGAGGTAAAAGAGGGTGATTTATCAAATTAGAGCTCCTGCAATTCACATGAAAAAAAAATAACATTGTAAAATAAATTTAAATGTCAATAGGGGCTGAATAGATATTTCAGTTGGTAAAGTGCTTGTCAAACAAGCATGAGGATTTGAGTTCAGTCCCAAGAAACCACATAAAAAAGTTGGGTGTGGCAATTATTCATAATCCCAGTGATGGGAAAATGGAGACAGGTAGATGCCTGGAGGTTGCTGCTCTGCTAGCTGGGCTGACCAGGAAATTTCAAAACCAAGTAACACACACACACGCACATGCACACACACACGCACACGCGCACGCGCACGCACACACACACACGCACACAAGCACACACACCAACACACTAAAACACTCATATCCAATATAGTCCCAACATGCGTTTGAGATCTGACAAGCTGAGCTCTAGAAAAATTCCTATTGATATTTATGGTTTCTGACTATGGTATTGCATATGGATTCTCTGACAGTAGCCATCTCAAATAGGCCACATCCCCAAACCCTGAACTCAAGGGAAATCCCCACTGTTCCCATCTTCCCTCAGTTCTCCCAGATAGTCAGCAACACTAGCCCCAGATGAACCTCCTGCTATGCTGACAAGGCTAACATCTGTATCTCTTACCTCGGGAGGTAGAATGTCTTATCCTCATCCTTATCCTGAGTCACAAATGCTCCTTGTATCTTAGTGAAAGGGATTTATTTTTTAGAACAGTTAGCACCATTCATCATCTAACATGCTACTCTCAAAAGTAGTGTATGACACAGGTTTGACAGCAACTGGTTCGGGCCTATTTAAAAGCATAGTTTGCTGTCATTGTAAGTGTGTCAGGTAATAATAAGAATCAAAGCTGGCGTAACTCAGGAAGAGCATTCACAAAGAGTCGCACAATGTAAACTTCCAAATCTCCTCCCTTCAATATAATAATCCTCTTAAGACTTTATTATCACACCTTTGTCTCTTTAATAGAAGCAATACAAATACCTCTCAAGAGAAATTGCTATGAAAATAACACATTTTCTGATTCATTTAAATATCAGTGACTTAAACTCAATATTTTATGTTCCAGAAACATCAGTTTTAACTAACATCTTTGTATCTTTTTCAGGTAAAGTCATACCTGGTCTCAACATAACTAGTTGAGAAGAGACACAAATTAATATAATAAATACATTAAAGAAATTTTCTTTGCTGTGTAAAATATTGGTTATCTAAACCCTCTCAACTAGGTATTCCATTATGATTCTTTTCGAATACTATGCTTTTAATTAATATATCAAAATTACACTAATAATTTAAAATATTAAAGTATATTTGTGCTGTTCCATAAATGTCTTCTAATTTGATGACTTCCATGAGCCATGGCATATGTGTACCCACAGATACACATAATGTAAAAAATTTGAAATGTTTTAAAAGTTATAATTTGATTCTATCATGGGATTACTCTACTCATTTCTTAACTTACCATCTATGCACAGAATCAGTGTGTTAAATATGCTTTCAGAAACTTTATCAATATATGGAAGATGTATATATTTATTCAATAGTATACCCAATCCTGTGGTTGCTGTAAACTTTGCCTATTATATCCACATAAAGTTACCTGTAATGTTTTCTAGTCATACGTTGTAAATAATTATCAGTTACTGATATATGTAAACCTCTCAAATAGCATTAGAATTGAAGGGTGTGCCTTCATTTACATATCTTTTGAGTGGAAACAGAACATTTTAGGACCCAAATAAAATCTGTAGAAAGGTAAGATAAAATATAGACCATCAAAATTTCCTTGTATGTCTACATTACAAATTCTAAAAAGGTGTACTTAAAAAAACAAGTGACTATAGGACTATAGCTATTGATGAGACTTACTTTTTGAAGTAAAAAAGCTGAGAGTAAACTGTAGTGAGATGCAAATATCAGACTAGGTGACTTGCATATATTGTATAAACATCTGCTCATCAGCCGTTTTCACTAGCTCCGTGTCATTACAACAGCATAGTGTACTTCCCAGGAATGACTCCATACTTACACATGATACACGCACAGTCATACTTATATTTCTGAATAGCTAAACCAGTGGTTTTCAACCTGTAGGTTACGAACCCTTTGGGAATCAAATGACCCTTTCACAGGGGTTGCCTGAGATCACTGGAAAACATAAATATTTACATTACAATTCATAACAGTAGCAAAATTACAGTTTTGAAATAACAACAAAAATAATTAATGGTTGGGGGTCACCACAAGAAGAACTTTATTTAAGGGTCACAGCATTAGGAAGGTTGAAAACCACTGGTCTAGACAATTGGAACATTTTTCAATTCACTCTATAATCTTGGTACCTAAGCTTCCCCAGGGAATTATGAGAAATGAAATTTCTGAACCAGTTCTGATTTTTTTATTTGTGGATAATTTATTCTAGTTTTTCCTCTATGAATATAACACATAAATATGTGTTGATCCAAACTGAAATAGTGCTATGCCATCCTTATTTGTTTACAACCTCATAGCTAAAAATATCATGGATGTTGCTATAGTATTGAACATTAAAAATATTTTATGAATATATAATTCAATAAAATATACTATTACTAAAATTTAGTCATTCTACAGTTGGTATGTAAATTTTTAGTTTTCTTTTTTAGATTGTAATTTTTTTCCTTTTATTGTAAATAGATTTTTTGGTTTACATATTCTGACTACAGCTTCCCCTCCCTCTACTCCTCCCAGACCTCTCCATCTTCCTTCTCCCAAATTCCTCTTCCATCTCTCCCCAGAAAAGAGCAGTCCACAAAGGGACATCAATCAAACCAGGAGTAACAAGATACAATAAGATGAGGCACAAACCCTAACATCAAGTCTGGTCAGAGCAATCCAGTAGGAGGAAGAGTCCAAACAGCAGGCAAAAGAATCAGAAAACCCCGCCTCTCCCACTATCAGGATTCACCTAAAAACACCAAGTAAACAATCATAGCTCATATGCAGAAGACACAGCACAGAGCCAAGCTGACTCTGTGAACCCTGTGAGCCCTGCTTAGTTGGTTCTACTAGCTGTGCTCTCCCAGTGTCCTCAACTCCTCTGGCTCCCACAAGTCTTTCTCTCTTTCTTCTGCATGACTCCATATCACCAAGGGGAGGAACATGATGGAGACCTCCAACCTGGGTTTGTTCTCTCTGTCTCTCTGTCTCTTTCTCTCTCCCCTCTCCTCTGTCTCTCTCTGTCTCTCTGTCTCTGTGTATGTGTGTCTGTCTCTCTGTCTGTCTCTCTGTCTCTGTCTCTCTCTCTTTCTCTCCCCTAATGTTAGTCTGTGATAGACTCTTTTCTCATATAATACATTTTGATTACAATGTCTCCACCCTCTACTTCTCCCAGTTCCTCCCCCACTTCCCTCCCTTCAGATTCACTCCCTTTCTGTCTCTCATTAGAAAAGAACAGGCTTCTAAGAGATAACAACAAAACATAACAAAGTAAAATATAGTAAGTTAAAAACAAAAATTATCACATCAAAGTTGGGCAAAACAACCCAACAAAGGAAAAGAGCCCCAAGTAAAAGCATAAAAGTTAAAGTCCATCCACTCGTACACTCAGGAGTCTCATAAAAATACTAAGCTGAAAGCTATAATATATTCAGGGGACTCTGCACAGATTTGAGTCAGTCTTGTGCTTGCTGCTTCATTTTCTATGCGTTCATGTGAGCCTGGCCCAGTTGTTGAGATTATAATTTAATTACAACATTTCTCTTTCCCTTTCTTCCTTTCTTCCCTCCAAACCCTCTTACCTCCCTCTCCACTATCCTTCAAATTCATGGCCTCCTTTTTTTACTATTACTGCATTCATATATGTATATGTATATCGATGTATATTCCTAAACATAACCTTACACCAATCCTGATTGAAAACATATGTGAAAAAGAATCTTCAAAGAAATTAAAAATGATCTGAAAATATCAATGAATTTGAAAAGAGGCTTATTCTTGGACTACATAGATCGCATGATCTAACTAACCAAGGTGTCATGACAACTGTGTCATGCAAAATAAACTTCCCGGATTTTCTACATTCTTGTAATTCCAGCACTTAGGTGACTGGCACAGGAAGATTACAAGTTTGTGGCTAGCTTGTACGAAATTGTGAATTTGAGGCAAACCTCAGGTACACAGTGAGACCTTGTCCCAAAAAGTGAAATAAAATATTATTGCTAAAGGAAATATTCATTGAATCACTGAGCAGTAATGGGCTTTATTCGGTGTCTCTCTCCTTTGATGACAGAGATGAGATCAGTAAGAGAAGCAGCCTCACTGATACGTACTCGGTGTTAGAGAGCAGTTCCAAATTCAAAGGAAACACTCAGTAAGCTTTTTAGGAAGGTAAGAGTCCCATGTAGATTTGAAGTTGAACTCCAGGATGAAACCCATGAAGAAGTAGTGATTACTGGTCATTCGGGAAATGTGTCTGAAGAAAAGCTAATGGCAGAAATTATTGACTTGTAAATCTTGTCATTCTCTGGAATCCTCTCTAAAAACCGAACATCATTTACATGACAAAAATCTATGTCTTCTCTAGCTCTGTCTTTTCAATGGATACATATTTAGTTGCCTCAGAAGTAATTAATATTACTGCACCTAGACTTTTTTTCTATTTTACTCATGGTAAAAGTCTAAGCGTTACTTGTGTGCTGTTCTACAGTATCCGAGTGATGGGCTTCAGTGTGTTACTAGTCCCAAGCAGTTGGGTGTCATGGGAAAGTTAAGTGCTCTATGACAATTGGCTTCCCTTCTTAATACAAGACTTTTTTTTTTTTTTTTTTCATTAGAAAATCTTGTTCCCTGATGACTGGTTCAAAGAATTAGGCTTATATTGATTGTAAAAAGAACCAAATTATTGGAGATTCTAAGTCATCTCATAACAATAAAACTGTGTATTTCCTTTTTTAATCCATTTCTCTAGCTCCCAGAGCTGAACATTTCTCTAGTGAGTTTTCAGTTAATTAAAAAGCCTATAGCAGAGTATTGAATATGCCCTCAAGAAAATCCCAAACAGTGCGTATGGCCCTGCCCTCAGAAGCCAAAAAGTGGTCGTGTGAAACAGCTGGGTCTGGGAGAGTTTGAGTAAGCTCAGCCTTCTGGCATGCAAATAGACGGCTGAATCTAATTTGAAACCCTAGAACCCAAAAGAGCTAAGGCTACAGCAAATGCTTTTTCAATCTTGTGAGTATTCAAAATGTACTCTCTGCAGCCTTAAGCATTTTCCTAAAGTTGTATGCTGTCTGGGAAGATAGATAGATAGATAGATAGATAGATAATAGATAGATAGATAGATAGATAGATAGATAGATAGATAGATAGATAGATAATAGATAGATAGATAGATAGATAGATAGATAGATAGATAGATATGTTACATGTTACATATTGCCTATAAAGCTGCAGCTGCACATGTATGGCTGCAAAGGAAAAGTCATCAAAAGAGTGAGTATGTATCAGTTCCACAGATTTATCTAGGAGCTTCCATTTAATCTCCATAAAGACACCTTAAATTGTGGGAGTAACTGAACATTTTCTCCCTTTCACCCAGTTCCATATATATAAGAACTTGGCATGAGTGGGGGTGGGGGTTAACAATCTACAGTTTAATTGCAACTAGCCCATACCTTAGCATATTGTATAAACAATAAATATCGATTGTACATTACAATGTATTCATTCCCGACCCTCAATGCCAAACACAAAGAACCAAATTACTAAAGAGCACAGAACTCAATTCCCTCTGATGAGCATGAGGAAACTCACTATAAAAGCAAACTAAAAACCAATGACTCAGTAATATTCCCAGGAGTCTATTACAGGAAAGGAGGTCTCAGTGGAGAAATCAGATTGCATCAATTTGAGAGACATTCTCTGAGTCCGGGATTGGACTGCCTATTTGGAAATTATTTTTTTTTTAATTGGGGATTACACTGTAAGGTTATTTTATTATCTGAAGCAAGTCACCCCTACACTCTACATATCAGAGAATGAACAAAATCACCATATTAACAAGGAATTAGAGGAGGTGGTTATCACTAGCTAAGTACAGAGACTACAAGACAGTCTCAGTCAGTTATCTCCTCGGCTTCTCCTTAATACTTTAATTGACTGGATTTCTCTTATCTGAGTTATTATGTATTTGCAGAAAGAAAAAGTTCTTAAAAGCAAGAATGCAGGCAATGAGAATATGAGTTCTTATCTCATAAATGCGGCTTAAGTATGTTCGTATAATAAATAAATTAGAAAGCTATAAAAGTAAAATTAGTATTTGGGTTTATGGAACCGAATACATTCATATCTACCAGAGAAGCATCTTCAGCTGACAGTGCTTGTTACATTTATGAGGCAGGAGCATAGTTATAGCATTGATCACTATAATAAGAAAATCACATCAACAATTGCCCCTAATTATACGCCTTATGTTTTTAATTTAAAAACCACAACCCTAGCAGGTGTCTGTGCTTGTGATGCTTGTACTGAGTAGGCATTGGGAGACAAGTTGCCATGTCAGATTCCAGGTAATCTCCATCTACAAATAAGCTAAAGCATTATCGTTGCGATTGTTAATAGAAAACACTTTGTAAGATCTTATTGTCATCGCATTACATTTATGGTAGAACTTGGCTTTAAGGAGATTTAAGTATGAGGTGAAAACTTTGTGAGCCTTTTAAGCACTAAGTAAGCTGAGTATTGGGAGGGAATGGCCTTTCCACGTGAGGATAAACCATCCAGCAAGTGCTACTGCAACAATAATCAACCACTTGTCTCAAATAGTGAGATTTTGCTTATCAAAATTCCATTTTTTAATGAATAGTCAGTCTTAAGAGCATGTTTCATAAAATACTACTAGTAGATATGCGATTGGATTTTAGGTCTATGTTGAACAAAAATTATAGGGGTTTATTATGACTTCAAACTGAGTCTGTGTCACAAGGAACCAACACAGAGCCACTAGGTTTACAAATTAAACGTCAGCTTTATAGAAGACAAATCCCCCACAGATTTATCTTTAATATTTTTATCCTAAAAAAAAAAGAGAGAGACTGTGGCCTCCCTGACTGGAAAAAGTACTGTGTAATAGAGAAGTCTGTGATCTCCACCACCCTTCCCCTACCACCCTCCTGGGTCTTCAGTCTACAGAAATGGAGGTCTGCTGCAAGTTAATCGACTTTTTCTGCACTGCTGTTATCATTCTTCCCATGTTCACAAGAGCCAGCCTTTCAATGGAAGCTCTTATTGTGTGGCTGGTTGGTTAGATGGTTCATTGGTTTCTGGAAGTTCAAAAATTTTAATTTTTCAGGATAGAGTCTTTACTGATTTGAATAAAAGCCAAGTTAGAGTTATCACTAACTAGTTGTGATTTTTTTCTTTTAGTAGTAAAGTGTTTGTGATTTCTTTTTTCATTTGAAGCAGAGTCTCCTAAGAGAAACTATGAGGTTCTGTAGCAATACATTCTGTCTTTCCTTGCATAGCTAAAGTAGGAAGTTAGGTTAGAAGTAGGCCTTACCACCTTAAGATCTTCAGCTCAGCTTATTAACATTTGTTAATTTTTCCTTGAAAGATGCTACATTAATGCATACATTTAAATACTAATAAATTTCAAATTTAAAAATGACTGTAATTTAAAGATAAAATCCCAGATTAGAAAGAGGTTAAGATTCTCTTATTTATAACTAGTAAATTTCCCTAGTTATCTGTTTGGTACCATCAGGATGCTGGTGGTAAGGGTATCTGTTCCTTGTCAGTGAAAAGGACCTGGACTATATTCTATATTCCCAGGACTATGGACCTGGTCAAAAGCCTAGGCCTGCGGAGGTCACATTCCCTAATGCAAACCTATCGCTGTTTTTTTGTCAGACAAACATGTAGAAAAAACACATAATTATATAACTAACCATAGGCTACTGCTACTCTCAGGCTCAGTTGAGATAGACTCCTTTGCAATTAAAGCAAAGACTGATAAGTGGATGAAATGCTAAAAATAAGTCAAATGGGAAAATAGGACATTTATATCTTCCCTTCCAAATCCCAGAGAAGGTTGTAAAAAAATGGAGTAAAAGGGTGGTAAGAGCCAAATGATGTGGAGTATTATAAAACACTGCCTTCTGGATATGGATATGGATGTTGCAAACACACATAACAGCTATGACCACCTGTACAAAAAAAAAAAAAAAAGATAGAAAATTAAGAGGGGAACTAATTTGAGACAAAAAAAAAGTGGCTCTTAATCTCTTACTCTCTTACCCTCTTAATCTCTTACCCTCTTGCCTCTCTGTCCCCTCCCCCCTCTTCCCTCTTCCTCTCTCTCCACGTGGTCATGGCCCGCCTCTGCTCTCTCTCTCTCTCTTTCTCTCTCTCTCTCTCTCTCTCTCTCTCTCTCTCTCTCTCTCTGCCTCTACTACCCTCCTGACTCCCCTTCCCATGCCCTCAATAAACTCTATTCTATACGAAGAAGAAGAAGAAGAAGAAGAAGAAGAAGAAGAAGAAGAAGAAGAAGAAGAAGAAGAAGAAGAAGAAGAAGAAGTAGTAGTCATCAAGAGTGGGAGGGGTTTCCTTCCATATCCTGCCTCACAAAACCAACAGATACCACCTGCTCTACTGGAGGTCATACTGGTACTCAAACCCCAAATAAGACTCCATCAATAGCCTGCCACACTTCTTAGAGCCTGCCCAACCTTCCCCAACAGCATCTCTCCCCCTCATCTTCTTATCTTGACCCACAACACTGAGAGAAGCCTTCACTCTACCAGAGGCAACACCAGTACCTGGAAGATCAGAGACCAGAGCAGTACCTGGAACCTCAGAAGCCCTCTGATCTAATCAGAGGCCATTCTGGTACTCAGAACCCCAGAGGTCACTGCTGTTGCCAAAAACTTAGAAGCCCAGTGGCAATGCTGGCATCCAAACCCTAGAGTTCACACAGCCTCCCAAACCTCAGTAGAAACATAGTACTAAACCTAAGAATTGACTGGTCACCAAACTCACAGGCCAGAAGACCAGAGAAGAAACAGAAACTAAGGGAAAAATACATCCATCCAACAAAGTTTAAACCCAGAAATCAGTATAATCAAAAAATCAAGTAAACCTATATCTACCGCAAACCCACATGCCTAGAGACCAATGTGAGAACACAGTTAACAACAACCAGGACAAAATGGCAACCTCAGTGCCCAGATACCCTACTTCAACAAGCCCTGCATATTCTAACACAGCTGAAGAACAAGAAAATGACCTTAAAATCAAATTTATGAAGATGATAGAGGTCCTTAGAGAAAAATGAATAAATCTTTTAAAGAAAGTCAAAAACAAACAAATACGTAAAAAAAAAAAATGAATAAAACTGTTTAAGACCTGAAAATGAAAGTAGAAGCAATAAAGAAAATGCAAACTGAGAGAATCTTGGAAATGGAAAAATCGAGTTAAGCAAACAGAAACTACAGATGCAAATATGACCAACAGAATACAAGAGATGGAAGAGAGAATTTGAGGTGTAGAAGACACAATAGAAGAAATTTAAACTTTGATCAAAGAAAATATTAAGTCTAAAAAATTGCTAACTCAAAACATCCAGGAAATCTGGGACACTATGAAAAGATTCAAATCTAAAGATAGTAGGAATAGAAGGAGGAGAATCTTAGCTCAAAGAGCCAGAAAATATTTTTAACAAAATTAAAGAAAAAATTTTTCCTAACCTTAAGAAGAGCATGCCTATAAAGGTACAAGAAACTTATAGAATACCAAATAGGTTAGACCAGAAAAAGAAAATCACCTTACCATATAATAATCACATAATATAATCACAGAGTAATCAAAACACTAAACATATAGAACAAAGACAGTAAAAGCCCAAATAACACATAAAAGTAGGACTACTAGAATTATACCTGAATTCTCAGTGGTGATTCTAAAAGCCCCAAAGGCCTAGACACCTGTACTTTGGACTAAAAAGACCACAGATTGACATACTGCCTAGCCATCAGTATCTAGAGAGCAACCAATAGCCTTAGTAATAGCCTGGGTTGTTTGGGGTTTTCCATGGGGCCCTACAGGCCAACACATCAACTAGACATAAAGCATTTCTTGTACTGAAGGTTTCACTTGGTAACAAAAGATTAGTTTTAGTTGTCCCTTCTCACATTCCCTCCCTTGCCCTCTCTTCTATCCTTTCTTACCATTTAATCTTCCCCTCATCATTGTAGCTACTCATTTTACTACTCGTTGTAGCACACCTATCAAATGCTTAAAAACTAACACCCATATGTAAAAGATTCATCTTATTCTACATGATTTTTTCCTAGCTCCATTTACTTGCAAATTTTACATTTTTTTTGTTTTCAAGAGCTATGAAGACTTTTTATTTTTATTTTTATTTTTATTTTTATTTTTTTAATATTTTATTTACATTTAAGATGCCATCCACTTTCCCCATTTCCCCTCCCTAGAAAACCCTTGTCCCATGCCCTCCCTTTCCTTTTTGCTTTTATACAAAATGTTAATCAAAGGATTTATAAGTTTGGTAATGCTCAATCAGAAGTGTAACCCAATACCCAACCTAGATATAAAAACTATCTTTGACTGATGGAGACCTGTGAACATCTGCCTCCATGCCCCCTCTCTCTTTCTCTCTCTCATCACCTAGCTTCTCCTCTCCTTCATCTTCTCTCCTTACTCCATCTCTTCCTCTCAATACTCCTTCCCACTTAGCTCCTCCTACATATCACTCTTCCTGTTAAAGTAAAACTTTCCTCTCAAAATACAGTTAGAGCATACTTATTCCTAATTGTACCAGTGAGGTACAAGATAGTCCTAATACCCAGTCCATCATTTTGTTGACTAACCAGAACCTCTGTCATCTCTTCTAACTGAAACACTTACTTTTGATACTGGCTTTTTTTTGGGGGGGGGGGGGGGGCGCTTAGAATGAATGTCAGCTGAAAACTATCTACTCAGATCTTTTCTATCAAAGTAAATAGCCAGGATTGGCTATGAGACTATGGGTCTTCAACCCCGTCAGAAATCCAGAATGACTGAACTCAGTCATTCTGAGTCATAACTTCATAACTGAAGTTATGGGAAGCTACATTTAGTGCTTCCCATAATTTTACAACATTTTTAACAGCTGAACAATACTCCATTTTTATTTATTTATTTATTCATATTTATTATCTATTCATCTGTTGATGAATCTGTTGTCAGTTTCCAATTTCTGGCTTTTATGAATAGAGACACAATGAACATGAATGAGCAAGTGTCTCTGCAAGAGGGATGCAGAGTCCTTTGGAGTATAACTGGATCTTGAGATAAACTCTCCTCAAGCTTCTTGAAGAACAGCCATACTGATTTCCGTAGTGGCTATACAAATTTACACTTCCACACACTCTGAATAATTGTTCCTCTTTACCTACATTTTCTGTAGCATGATCTATCACTTGTTTTAATAATCTTGGCCATTCTTGTTGGTGTAAGATGAAATATCAAAGTAGTTTGATTTGTATTTCCTTGATGAGTAGGGATATTGAACATTTCTTTAAGTGCTTCTCAGCCATTTGTGCTTCGCCTTTTGAGAACTCTCCGTTTAGTGCCATTACACACACACACACACACACACACACACACATACACTCTTTTAATTGGGTTATTTGTTTCTTGATGTCCAGTTTTCTGGTACTTCATATTAACCCCCTATTGGATGCATAATTAGTAAAGACTTTTCTCATTTTCTAGACTGTCATTTTGAATGACAGTGATCTTTGTCATATGGAAGCCTTTCAATTTCATGAGGTCCCATTTATTAATTGTTGTTCTTATTGTCTATGCTACTTGGTATCTTGTTCAGAAAGTCTTTCCTGTGGCAATGAGTTCCCAAAAGATTATTACTCTCTGCTTGTTCAGATTCAGAGTTTCTGGCCTTGTGTTGAGATCCTTGGTCCATTTGGATCAAGTTTTGTGTAGAGTGATAAGTATGGATCTATTTGTATTTTTTAACGTCCAAACCATTGAATTTTACCAACATGGTTTGTTGAAGATGCTGTCTCTTTCCCAACGTGTATCTCTGGCTTCATTGTTCAAAATCAGGCACCCATAGGTGTTTGGACTCATGTCTAAGTCTTCAATTTGGTTCCATTCATCCACATGACTGTTTTTGTACTAATACTATACTGTTCTTATTACTATAACAGACTTGGTGTCTTCTGAGACAATCAACCTCTAGAGAGCCAACTGATATTGCCAGTTATGTTTAGAAGAAAAAAAGCATATTAAAAAAAGATGTATGGAAAACGACTTCATTGCCACCCCACAGACCATTGTTTTCTTTAGGAGTGTTAGCCCCGTGTATGAGACAAGTGATAGATGAGAAAGCTGATCGTCTCTTATTTTTCACAACAAAGAATCTTAATGAAAATGGCATTCATTCTATTTTTTATTTTTTCTGGAAGATTTAGGAAAAGTAACAACTCCTAAAGACTCATGGGGGATTAATTAATCTACAAACTTTGTCACACTGCTGAAAAGGGTAAACAGGTCATTCTATGTATGAATGTTGACTACCTTGGAGCCTAGGTATAACATGCCCCACCCTCTTCCTGGTAAGAGAGATTATTACCATATTTTGTATACTTCATGGAAGATGGAAATTCTCAGTCTAAAAAAATAAAGCTTTCTACTTGCATTTACATCCAAATCCCAAGACAAAATAAAATTATTTTTAGAAAAACTCATGAGTCATTCTGATGACCTAACTTCCTGACTGAACTTAAGATATCTTTTTTTGTAGTATAATGAATCCTTACCTTGTAACAGAGCAAAACTTTCTCCATTTTGTCTCAGCTGAAGCCATCTTTGGTTTTTACCCTCAACCCTGAAAAGTTCTGTAGGAAAGCACCCAACCCTGTTCTAGAAACTCAGTATTGAAATGGCCCAGCTAACTCCATGTTCTTGGCTTTTGTTAAATTGCTTGCTTGTCTCCCCTTTAACTGTTGACCAGGATATACCTTTCTGTGTTCTCTTTCTTTAGAAACTCCCTATAAGGTGCATTAGGAGCTGCTCTGTGAGAAGTGTTTCTCTACAGGTTTAACCAGCTGGCTTAATATAGACTCTCAATTTGAACTTTGATCATACTGAGTGGTCTTTGGGTCTTTATTCCTAACAACCCCAACTACCATCACAACTATACCTTATTCAATCAATTACCATAAAGATATTGTAAATATCTACAAAAAAAATCTTTTAAAACTTAGACAACTCTAAACTCTTCCTTTGACATTTATCCAATTTAAAATACTGAAATATAGAACAGATACATAAAGGAAAAACTAGGGGGCAAGATAACTAACACTAATGGTCTTTTGAAAAAGTCATATGGAAGCCTACTATTACCGAAGTACCATAAAATATACACATTTAGATTTACTCTACAATAACCCAACTCCACCTGCCATCCCAGCAAAAAAAAAAAAAAAAAAAAAAAAAAAAAAAATCCTCAATACCAAGAATTTGTTACCTCTTTAAATTATTGGACAATAGGTATCGTATAGACCCCTAATCAGTACTCTTGGTGGCTACCCTCCAAAACTTGATAATAAGACCCTATTGAAGACAACATATATTTGAATCATAGGACATGTGGAAATCAAGCTAGTATTTCCCTGCAAACTTCATCCCTACTCGGTGTTTACTTATACTGGAAGATGCTATCTCTACTACTAATGGAGGAAAAAATCAGCCACGGCCTCAACCAGTTGTGAACCCTGAAGGCAAAAACAAGTACACCTTCAAGTATTTAACAAATATTTATTAAGAAATATTTGTTAAAACAAATATTTAAAAAGTCTCAGTCTAGCTGACCCTGGGCCACACCTTTCCATACCCAAATTCCTCCCGGAGAGAACAAGTCTCCCAGGATTACTACTGACACACAGGCTTTCAGGAGAGATAGCCACCGTGAGAGACAACAAGACCAGCTAACACCAGAGATAACCAAATGGAGAGAGGCAAGGGCAAGAACAAAGAACACCAAGGCTACTTGACATCATCAGAACCCAGTTCTCTCATAATAGCAAGCCCTAAACACCCCAACACACAAAAAAGCAAGACTTTGATTTAAAATCACATCTCATGATGATGATAGAGGATTTTAAGATGGACATAGATAACTCCCTTAAAGAAATACAGGAGAACACAGGTAAACAGGTGGAAGACCTCATAGAAGAAACACAAAAATCCCTTAAAGTATTACAGGAAAACACAACCAAACAGGTGAAGAAATTGAACAAAACCATCCAGGATCTAACAATGGAAATAAAAACAATAAAGAAATCACAAAGGGAGACAACCCTGGAGATAGAAAACCTAGGAAAAAGATCAGGAGTCATAGACATAAGCCTCACCAACAGAATACAAGAGATAGAAGAGAAAATCTTATGTGCAGAAGATACCACAGAAAACATTGACACAACAGTTAAAGAAAATGCAAAATCCAAAAAGTGTCTAACCCAAAACATCAAGGAAATCCAGGACAATGAGAAGACCTAAGAATAATAGGTGTAGAAGAGAGTAAAGATTCCAAACTTAAAGGACCAGTAAATATCTTCAACAAAATTATACAAGAAAACTTCCCTAACCTGAAGAAAGAGATGCCCATAAACATACAAGAAACCTACAGAGCTCCAAATAGATTGGACCAGAAAAGAAATTCCTCCTGTCACATAGTAGTCAAAACATGAAATGCACAAAACAGACAAAGAATATAAAAGGAGTAAAGAAAAAAGTTCAAGTAACATATAAAGGTAGATCTATCAGAATTACACCAGACTTCTCATCAGAGACTATGAAGCCAGAAGATCCTGGGCAGATGTCATACAGACCCTAAAAGAACACAAATGCCAGCCCAGGCTACTATACCCAACAAAACTCTCAATTAACATAGATGGAGAAACCAAGACCTTCCATGACAAAACAAAATTTACATACTATCTTTCCACAAATCCAGCCCTACAAAGAAAAATAGATGGAAAATGCTAACACAAAGAGGGAAATTATAACCTAGAAAAAGCAAGAAAGTAATCTTCCTTCAACAGACCCAAAAAAAGATAGCCACACAAACATAAAAATAACAGGAAGCAACAATCACTTTTACTTAATATCTCTTAACATCAATGGACTCGATTCCCCCAATAAAAAGACATAGACTAACAGACTAGATACATAAACAAGACCCAGAATTTTGCTGCATACAGGAAATGCACCTAAGTGGCAAAGACAGACACTACCTCAGAGTAAAGAGCTAGAAAACAATTTTCCAAGCAAATGGTCCCAAGAAACAAGCTGGAGTAGCCATTTTAATAATGAATAAAATCAACTTTCAACCAAAAGTTATCAAAAAAGATAAGGAAGAACATTTCATATTCATCAAAGGAAAAATCTACCAAGAAAAACTCTGAATTCTGAACATCTATGCTCCAAATGAAAGGGCACCCACATTCATAAAAGAAACTTTACTAAAGCTCAAAGCACATATTATACCTCACACAATTATAGTGGGAGACTTCAACACCTCTCTCACATCATGGAAACAGAAACTAAACAGAGACACAGTGAAACTGAGAAAAGTTATGGACCAAATGGATTTAACAGATATCTGGAGAACATTTCATCCTAAAACAAAAGAATATGCCTTCTTTTCAGAACCTCATGGTACCTTCTCCAAAATTAATGGTATAATTGGTCACAAAACAGGCCTCAACAGATACAAGAAGACTGAAATAATCCCATGTACCTATCAGATCACCAAGGACAAAGACTGTTCTTCAGTAACAACAAAAACAACAGAAAGCCCACATACACATGGAAACTAAACAATGCTCTACTCAATGATAACTTGGTCAAGGAAGAAATAAAGATGAAAATTAAAGAATTTTAAGAATTTATTGAAAATGAAGGCACATCATGCCCAAACTTATGGGACACAATGAAAACAGTGCTAAGAGGAAAACTCATAGCTCTGAGTGCCTACAAAAAGAAACTGCAGAGAGCATACACTTGCAGCTTAACAGCAGAATTGAAAGCTCTAGAACAAAAAGAAGCAAATACACCCAAGAGGAGTAGACGGCAGGAAATAATCAAACTCAGGGCTGAAATCAACCAAGTAAAAATAAAAAGAACTGTACAAAGAATCAACAAAACCAGCCGCTTCTTTGAGAAAATCAACAAGATGGATAAACCCTTAGCCAGACTAACCAGAGGGCACAAAGACAGTATCCAAATTAACAAAATCAGAAATGAAAAGGGATATATAACAATAGAAACTTAGGAAATTCAAAAAAATCATCAGATCCTACTACAAAAGCCTATACTCAACAAAACTGGAAAGTCTGGATGAAATGGACAATGTTCTAGACAGATAACAGGTACCAAAGTTAAATCAAGATCAGATAAACCATCTAAACAGTTCCATAATCCCTAAAGAAATAGAAGCAGTCATTAAAAGTCTCCCAACCAAAAGAAGCCCAGGACCAGATGGGTTTAGTGCATAATTCTATCAGACCTTCAAAGAAGACCTAATACCAATACTCTTCAAACTATTCCACAAAATATAAACAGAAGGAACACTACCCAATTCGGACTATGAAGCCACAGTTACTCTGATACCAAAACCACACAAAGAAAGAGAACTTCAGACCACTTTGAATATCAATGCAAAAATACTCAATAAAATTCTTGCAAACTGAATCCAAGAAAACATTAAAACAATCATTCATCATGATCAAGTAGACTTGATACCAGGGTGCAGGGATGGTTCAATATTTGGAAATCCATCAATGTAATCCACTGCATAAACAAACTGAAAGAAAAAAGCCAAATGATCATTTCATTAGATGCTGAAAAACCATTTGACAAAATTCAACATCCATTCATGTTAAAAGTCTTGGAAAAATCAGGATTTCAAGGCCCATTCTAACCATAGTAAAAGCAATATACAGCAAACCAGTAGCCAACATTAAACTAAATGGAGAGAAACTTGAAGCAATCCCACTAATATCAGGGACTAGACATGGCTGCCCACTCTCTCCCTATCTATTCAATATAGTACTGGAAGTTTTAGCTACAGCAGTTAGACAACAAAAGAAGGTCAAAGGGATACAAATTGGAAAGGAAGAAGTCAAAATATCACAATTTGCAGATGATATGATAGTATACTTAAGTGACCCCAAAAAGTCCACCAGAAAAGTCCTACAGCTGAAAAAAAAAAAAAAAAAAAAAAAAAAAAAACCACTTCAGCAAAGCGGGCGGATATAAAATTAAGTAGAACAAATCAGTAGCCTTCCTCTACTCAAAGGATGAATGGGTTGAGAAGGAAATTAGGGAAATGACACCCTTCACAATAGTCACAAACAATATAAAATATCATAGTGTAACTCTAACCAAACATCTGTACAACAAAAACTTCAAGTCTCTGAAGAAAGAAATTGAAAAAGAACTTAGAAAATGGAAAGATTCCCATGCTCATGGATTAGTAGGATTAATATAGTAAAAATAGCCATCTTGCCAAAAGCAATCTACAGATACAATGCAATCCCTAATCTATTCAATCTATTACTTGAATCTAATAGAAAAGAGAGTGGGGAAGAGCCCCAAACACATGGGCATAAGGGTAAAGTTTTTGAACAGAACACCAATGGCTTATGCTCTAAGATCAAGAATTGACAAATGGAACCTCATAAAATTGCAAAGCTGCTGTAAGGCAAAGGACATTGTCGATAGGACAAATGACAACCAACAGATTGGGAAAAGATCTTTATCAAACCTACATCCAATAGAGGGATAATATCCAATATATACAAAGAACTCAAAAAGGCAGACTCCAGAGAACCAAATAACCCTATTAAAAATGGGGAACAGAGCTAAACAGAATTCTCAATTGAATTCTCAAATGGCCAAGAAGCACCTAAATAAATGTTCAACATCCTTAGTCATCAGGGAAATGCAAATCAAAACAACCCTGAGATTCCACCTCACACCAGTCAGAATGGCCTAGATCACAAACTCAGGTGATAGTAGATGTTGGCGAGGATGTGGAGAAAGAGGAACACTCCTCCATTGTTAGTGGGATTGCAAGATGGTGCAACCACTCTGGAAATAAGTCTGGCAGTTCCTCAGAAGATTGGATATAGCATTCATTACCTGAGGACCCAGCTATACCACTTCTGGGTATATACCCAGAAGATGCTCCAACATATAACAAGGTCACACGCTCCACTATGTTCATAGCAGCCTTATTTATAATAGCCAGAAGCTGGAAAGAACCCAGATGTCCTTCAACAGAGGAATGGATACAGAAAATGTGGTACATTTACACAATGGAGTACTACTCAGCTATTAAAAACAATGACTTCATGAAATTTGCAGGCAAATGGATGGAACTGATGAAGGAGAGAAAGAGAGAGAAAGAGGGGGGATATGGAGGCAGATGTTCAGGTGTCTCCACCAGTCAAAGATAGTTGATATATCTAGGTTGGGTGTTGGGTCACACTTCTGATTGAGCATTACCAAACTTATAAAGCCTTTGATTAACATTTTTTTAAAAGTGTATAAAAGCAAAAAGGAGAAGTGGGCATGGGATAGGGGTTTTTCGGGGGGGGGGCGGGAATGGGAAAAGGGGATGGCATCTGAAATGTAAATAAAATATCCAATTTAAAAAATTTAAAAAAATAAAAATTAAAAAAAGAAAAGAAAATATCATCCTGGGTGTGGTAACCCAATCACAAAAGAACACACACGTATGCACTCAATGATAAGTGGATATTAGCCCAAAAGTTCGGAATACCCAAAATTCAATTCACAGACCATATGAAGCCCAAGAAGAAGAATAACTAAAGTGTGGAAGCTCCAGTACTTCTTAGAAGGGGAAACAAAATACCACAGGAAGAAATACGGACACAAAGTATGGAGCACAGACTGAAGGAAAGGCCATCCAGAGACTGCCCTACCTGGAGATCTATCCCATATACAGTCACCAAACCAGGACTCTATTTTGGATGCCAGGAAGCACTTGCTGACAGGAGCCTGATATGGCTGTCACTTGAGAGGCTCTGCCAGAGCCTGACAAATACAAAGGTAGATGCCTGCAACCAACCATTGGACTGAGTGCAGGGGTCCCCAAGGGAGGAGTTGGAGAAGGGACTGCAGGAGCTGAGGGGATTTTCAGCCCCATGGGGAGAGCAATAGTGTCAATTGGCCAGACCCCCCGGAGCTTCCAGGACTGGACCAACAACCAAAGAGTACACAAGGAGGGACCCATGGCCCTGGCCTTGTTGGATGTCAGTGGGAGGAGCAGCCCTTGGGCCTGAGGGTGTTCCATGCCCCAGTGTAGGGAAATACCAGGGTGGGAAGACAGGAGTGTTGGCAGGTGGGGGAGTACCCTCATAGAGGCAGGGGGGATGGGATAGGGGGTTTCCTGAAGGGGAGACCTGCAAAGGGGAAAACAATTGAAATGTAAATAAAGAAAATATCCAATAAAAAAAAAATAGCAAAAAGAAAAAAAAAACTGCCTCTTTCTTTCTCAGCAGCCATTAATTGCCTGTAATTCTTGATCTATGGTTAGACCTTCAACAATAACCAGGATGGCTAAGATATTACCAAGTATGCAATAGCAGCAATTAGATCCTGGAGGTAATCGACAGTTGTCCAACTGGACTTAAGTCAAACTCATTAAGAGAAATCATGGCTGTAACGTAAACATAGCCAATTACCCTGGCTAGTGAGGTCATGGGCATAGATGACAGCCTTTACCTCTATTTCCCTAAATCAGTACAACTTCTAACTGCATGCTAAAAGCATATGCTTATCCACAAAGAGAAAAATCTCTCTCACTGTTCATCAAAGACCTTCATTTTTAGCCAAATGGAGACTATTACAGAAATCAAAATGTAAAGAACATGGGGTGCCAAACCCAGCCCATATATCTCCACATAAGGCTCAGAGGAGGGGGGGGATAAAAAGATTGTAAGAGCCAGAGAACCAGAACTCTGCTTTCAGATATTGTCTACTATATATGGCCACACCCATGAAACCTCAAAAATATAATCACCTAAGCAAGACTCACATTATGACATCAGCCACATGCCGATATTGAGACAAAATTTTAAAACTTCCTCATTTGACCCAAGCCTTTAGAATTTTGGCAAAGTTACAGTTGCATGTTATTCACAGTAGATGAAGAAGAATTCAATATTGTCCTTATCAGAAAAGCACAGGATACATTTTTCTTATTTCTCAAAAATTACAGTTATACTTTCATAAATCAGAAGAATATGGTACCATTACTTTTCTATCGCACATTCAACCATATTTGGGGATTTTTCCTACAGGCATGTGAAGCTATAAAATGTTAACATTTCTGTTTACTGTTGGATTTTTGAAAGCTATGAATAAAAGCCTTGCTTATTCACTCAGGAAGAGTTTTGAAACTATAGATTGTTGAGATCCAAGCTGCACACACAGAAGCAAGGATACGAAGCTTTTGAAGGATTCTCAGAGTTCCTGTTGAGAACATTCTTTTTAGAGATTAAGCTAAAATTATATATATATATATATGCATACCTTAGGATAAGAAAAAAGGTAGACTTCCTTCAAAATCTTAATCTTGTTTTTTCATATGGCCTAAGTTTATGTCTCAATTCCTATCTCTAGCCATATCAGCTCCTCCCCACTAAGCTGGTAATTCTTTACCCTGGCCATGTCCTCCCTTTTTCATCTTGTCCTGGTTCTCCTCTATACCACCAGCGCCTCTCCTTTCCTACATCTATAAATCTATAGCAGAATCTTTTAGCAAAGTCCTATTGAAAGCTAGTCTCACTGCCATTTCAGAGAGCATTTCACTGGGAAAGGATTTTATCATCCATACTATCCATCACACGTTCTCTGGGTGACTTCAGCCACACAATAGCGTTAACTCTCTCCAGAGAGGATTAGTGTCCATCTCACTAATTTGGAAAGAGCTCAATAACTATTCTGAAGATGTCAATAAAAAGTGCTTAGGGCTTCCTGAATCTCAGAGTTCCCAAGGATTGCCTAGAGGCTGCTAAAACAAGGACTTCTAAATATATAAATACAAACCTGCTCATTCTGTATAATGCCGCATATATGTATATTTCTAGGGTGACTGTAACAGCAAATAGTGAAAAGGGAGGCCATAAATTTGAGAAAAGAGGACATTGGTATGTGTTGGAGTCTTTGAGGTGAGCAAAGGAAGTGAGAAGTGTAATTATAATATTAAAAATTAAAAGAAAGAAATAAGTGAACAAAAAATTGAGGTATTGTCAAGGATGAGATAATAAAATCTAGTAGTCTGGGGTAGAGAGCACGTATGTTGGTGATGCGGGTGCTCTGAGCAGCCCCTCTCAGTAAAGAGCACACATACACATAAACACAATAGGGGTGTAGGGGTGGACTTAGCCTAGAAACCTTTTTCTTGAGGATAAAAGCGTGAGATTAAGACTGACTAGTCCCATCTTACCAAGATGTTGTAGAGTGTTAGAACAGGGTGAGCAAAGGTACTGATTAAGTTGAAAGAAATAAAATTATGTTCCTAGGAAAATAAGATAATATGATGCATTCCTCTTTATGTACCTTGCTACTATAGCAACTCCACATTCTTATCTACTACTCTTGAAATTTTGAATCTGCCTAAAGGGCACTAAAATACTTACTGTATTAATTATCAAAAATAAAAATAGGTTAAAAATTATATATTATCATAAAAAATTAAAATGACCTTATATTTTAAGTCCAACTTATGGGAAAATCAACGACACATATGGAATATGCTGAATCATTAAAACAAATGCCTTCCTTGGGCTGGAAAGAGATGGCTCAGTGGTTAAGAGCACCTTCTGTTCTTCCAAAGGTCCTGAGTTCAATGCCCAGCAACCACATGGTGGCTCACAACCATCTGTAATGGGATCTGATGCCCTCTTGTGGTATGTCTGAAGACAGCGGCAGTGTACTCACATATATTAAATAAATAAATAAATAAATAAATAAATAAATCTTTTTAAAAAAAAAAATACCTTCCTTGATTCAACATGAATGTTTACAGAGTCAATCTTAATAAACACTGCACTCAATTAAGCAGGTAATTTTGGGGGAGAGCAAAGATGGCTGATGTTAGGGGAACCAAAAAAAAAATGGATTTTCTAAGATCAACTAATCTCTCAGCAATTTCGTTGACATCAAGAATGAAAACAGCAGGAAGTTAATCTTTCAGAATAGCATTTGACTAACAGAGGCAGAGAGGAAAGGGGTCAGTGACAAGGAAGACTGACACACTTTTGTGGAGAGCTATCTGTAAACTCTTTCCTCGTGTACATGGAATGCCTTTGGTGATGAGCAGGAGGCTGACACTGAGCCAGAAGGAGAGTCTGAGCTGCTCTACTTGGCTAGAATGTGACTCAGAAGTGCTACAGTTCATAGTGTTTACCTGTACAATCACCTGTCATCATTGATATAGTAGATATTTTAACCTGGTGGGTAATTTATTATTTCTTGTTATTCTTGATGATTGATACCAGTTGTTACTATCTCTTGGGTAGTTTTGGAATGGCAATCCAATATTAATATGAGATTTTTATATTCACATGATTTTAGTTAAGATCAATGTGTTTCTTTATAACTATTATTGTAATGATCGTTCTGTGTATTAGTTATTAAGCCACTAACTCTGCTGCTGTCCAACCTTATTTTGGACTCATTGGAATAAAGCAGAAACTCTGTACTCCTTACTAAAGTAAAGTCCCAACATGTGTCACTATAAAGAAAATTTGTTCCTTATATTTTAATGGTAGAAACCAGCCTCAGATGTTTCCCTGGGGTCCTGCCTGACTGCTTCTGTAGGAAGGGTTTGGGAACCTGCCTGTCTACAAACACATTATAGCCTCCAGCCTAAAGTAAAAGTCACAATACAAACATAAGCTTTGATTAAAGAAAAAAAGAAGCAGAATTAAGACTTCTGAGAAAAGCATAGCATATAAGGCAGGTGACAGGTCAAAACCTTGGAAATCTTATGTGCTATTTTCTAGTGTGGAACTGTGGATTCAATAGATAAACACTATACTCAGTGACTGTTCAAAGCAAAGCCCAAAATACCACAATGCAAAATATAACAAAGATGGAAGCATTTCTCTGTTTGCAGAATTACCAGTAGGCCTTGAAAAGAGCGTGAACATGAAGCATCTTTCTCTGGACTATGTGAAGCCAAGGAGAACATCCCTGATAGAATCTTCAGGATAGGCATCAGCTCCATGTGTGATCTATTTTAAAAGCTACCAATGCTTTCCTCAGAGTGTCTGTGACATTCTGTATTTCCAAATAAGTGATTCTTTTTCACCAAGCTCTCATCTGCATTTTGGAATTCTGATTACTGGTTTTAGTTATTCCAAGAGGTGCATTGTTATGTGTTGACATTCATTCCCTAATGAAATGTTGCCTTTCATTTATCGTTGCACTGAACACAATTTGTGAGATTATTTTCAGTGTGTGCTTTACCTGCAGAAATGTGTCTTCAAATTTAGTTTTTCTAGTTTCTAATTAGAATGTTTTTTTTCCACTGAGTTTTGAAAGCTCTCTTTTTGGGAGGGGATTGGAGTGTTTTGTCTTGTTTTGTTTTGTTTGTTTTTTGAGACAAGGCTGTACACAGGCTGTCCTGGAACTCACTCTGTAGACCAGGCTGGCCTCGAACTCAGAAGTCTGCCTGCCTCTGCCTCCCAAGTACTGGGATTAAAGGCATGTGCCACCACTGCCCAGCTTACATATTCTTTTAACTGGTGGTGTTTTGATAGAAATTATGAATGTTTGGTTTGAAATTTTTAACTGTTACTGTTTATCTTTTTTTTTAATTTCAGTATTAAGTATTTTGTAGGGCAAACTTTTTATTTAGATTATTTCACTACTTAGTTTTTTGTAGTACCTGTGGCTAATTTCTACTCCTACTTTCACAATGACCCTTGAGCTTTCATAGAATGGAGGTGAGTTGCGGATGTCCCGTTTAGACTTGAGTGAGGACTTAGTCTCATATTCTCTGAACCTTGGCCAGTCGTGAGTTTCAGCATTCATCATATACTGTGAAAAGAAGCTTCACTGGTGACAGGTGACAGATGTATTCATCAGTAGCTGTAAAAATATGAGCTTACAGCACGCTTAGTTACCGTGTCCATTTAGCAGAATAGTGGGTAGTAGGCTTTCCCTTGGGGCCTATGACCTAGCCATCCATTGAGGTTTGGCTCAGTTAAAAGTACATAGCATGAATTCAGTCTTGTGATATGGGCCTTACACCAAACCACAAAGTGGTTGGTTAATCCCATAGCATTCATGAACATATGACAGCAGTGGGTGTGTTTTGCCAAGTCAGTCATTATTGCAGTTTCCAGGATTCATACCTGGGTAAGACTGATGATTACTTGTCTCCTTGAGTAGCATGTGTACAACATTCCAGGGACATGAAGTCTAGCTAGCCAGTAGGATTGAAAATCCCAGGTTGGCGCCAGCTAGATATAAGGTATGTGCAGCATAATGTGACCAAACATCTTATCAATGAAACATTTAGGCATAGTTATGATCCGGAATTAGAAAACCAGAGAATTGCCTAAATAACATTGTAGTCTGATATTAATTCAATCAAATAATATACAGGTTTTTGTGATGGAGTGGATTTAATGTCACTATAGAACTTCTTAGAATTTACTTCAGCAAGAACTGAGAATGCTAGCACATATCTGGAGTATACACAAAAGAACATGACTGAAACTCTACAAACTGAAACATATTATATTTTTTGAAGTAATTTGCAATTATTGCACATTTACATACAAGACCTATTTGATAGAAATATAACTTTCAGGTGCTGTCTGGATTCAAATGATATAAGAACGTATTGAAAGAATTCTAGTGTGAATCTGAAAACACAATTCAAAGCACAGGGAAACAGTTGTGGCTCAAAGGGAAGGAAAAATTGGAATATGCAAATGGTCAGTTAATCTTAACTGTGGTTAAGAAGCTACTGCAAATGTCAAACTAAAGATTATGACTTTTGGGAATCATCACTGTCTGTGGTAATGATCATGAGGGTGCAGTTGCTGGATAACAGAGCAATCATCATCAGGGTGAAAGCATTTAGAAGTGCTACCAACAAAGGACACTGCAGTAACAGACAGCAAGTCGGAATCCTCATCTGTCTGCCTTCAATGGAAATATAAACACTGAAAAACAGTGTTTCAATGCATTCTATTTCCTATAAAATTAGAGGGAGTTATACTAAGAATAGGTAATTATTATTAACAGGTATACCTATATTAATGGGCATTATTGAAAGGCTAATTCAAATACTTTAAAGTCGTTTTTGCAAACTAATGATCCAGCAAACATCACTGTCTTAAAAGACGGGCTTATATGTAAACAATGAATGGTTGTACTTGGGCAAAGTTTAAGTTGCTTTTCTAGATTAAAAAGTAAAAATAATTTCTTTGAGAATAATTCTAGAGTGATATTTATATTCCTTTAGGTGATTCTAATTCATTTTAACTGTTACCTAAAACATATCATGTTATATTTGATGAGGAAGAGAGAAGACAAGGAACAAAACAGTCCCTTAATAAACATGCGATAGGAAACAATTTTGAGAAATAGTTGTCATTTGGGGTAAATTTTGGAGGATGGTACATGCTTTTTTCTTTACTTGATTAAGAATAATCACTTTTCGAGCCAGGCAGTGGTGGTGCACACTTTTAATCCCAGCACTTTGGAGGCAGAGGCAGGCAGATTTCTGAGTTCGAGGCCAGCTTGGTCTACAGAGTGAGTTCCAGGATAGCCAGGGCTACACAGAGAAACCCTGTCTCGAAAAACAAAACAAAAGACTAATCGCTTTTCATACAGCACATTCCAGTCGGTTTCCCCTCCCTCACCTTCTCCCAAATCCTCCCATGCTCCTCTCACCCAGCCAGCTCCATGCCTTCTTTCACTCTTTAGAAAACAAAGAGCCGAATAAAAATAATTTTAAAAAATAAACACACACACATACACATAAGTACATTGCAAAATATAAAATCCATAAAAACATAAAATTGGAAGCATAATACACAAGCAATGCACATGTATAAATGCATTAACAATACCAAGCACTGAGGAAAAGGTGAAGAATCTTTGTCATGGATGAAAGTATAAATCATCTGGAAAAAACATCTGGAAAACTATTTAATAACATTCTCTGTAGCTACAGCTTACAAGGTTTCTGGTTCCAATAATTCACAGGGGGGATCTATATACCAGAGAGGAGAGGCAAGAGAGGAGGGGAGGGAAAACTGTGTGGCATGTGACTTTTCCTGGGGAGACGCAACACACACAGCTACCCACCGCAGATAAGGAACCCATAATAAACCAAAGTATAGATACGACCAAAGTCCAGTTTGGTGAACCAATGAGTTTTACTGGGGTTACATTCAGGATTATGGGTGAGGGGTTACTTAGAAGAGCAGAAATGACTCAAAGGCAGCTGCACCACCAAACCCCACCCCAGCATAAGTGACTGCTCTCAAAGTTGGGAACCTAGGGCACAAACACAGCCTGCGGGCAGCACAACAGATTGGAGAGTATCCTTTTCAAGTGCCTACAGTGCTCTAACCTCTTCTAGGCAGCTCGGCTGTTTCTGCATCTTCCGGGCAGCTGGCCTAAGAGTCTTTGCAGATGTGGTTGTCTGAGAGTCTTCTTTGCAACTTGGTTTCGTCTCAGAGTGACTCTCAGCTTTTATAGTTTCCTCTGGCAAGGAAGGGCCTAGTGAATCTTGTCAGTTTCAGGGACTTCCTGAAGCTATTTTGAGTTGTTTACCTTCCTGCTTTAGGAAGGTAAATCATTCTGGGAGGAAACTTATACCCATATGGACTTTCTATGGAGACACCAGCTCTGAATAAAAACACAGAGACTTAAATCTATTAGGCAAACTTAAGGCCTTCACTTAGGCTTGCTCCCACCTAGCCCTTTTAACTTATTAACCTGTTTATTCTATTCTAAATTCTGCCACATGACACATTAGTTACCTCTCCTTCCATCATGGTCTGCGTCTTCCTCCACTTCTGGGCCTGACTCTCTCCCAGAGTTCCGATCTCTGCTGGAAGTCCCACCTGTTCTCTCCTCAGCTATAGGCCATCAGCTTTTTAATAAACCAATCAGAAAGCGAGAGAGAGAAATTTACAAAATACTATGTGGTGATGTGAATAACAATACCAAACTCCAGTCTACACTCAACTATCTGCCTGTACAGAATCAGCATGTGTATAATACAAAGACAGTCTTTACACAGTGCACAATAATATTACCCCAACAAAAAAACTGTTACCAAACATTTGAAAAGTCATTTCCAAAAATATGGCAGCAGTGAAATTTATAGTAACCTTAAATAAAAAGCAATACTCAAGTCCGTTAATACTGACTTATTATGTAGCCATAGAACAATGTATATTATGCAATAAAAAATAACAAAGTGTGCTAACAAAAGAATATTCATTAATGTCACAATTATACAACAGGCACATATACACAGGCTTTTCTTGTTCCTATTGTAAAGTTTCAAATTTACCTAAAGCAGCCTATGGCTGTATGACAGATGTGAGTAAGACAAGAGGGAGTTGTGACTTGAAGAAAATGGGTCAAGGAACACTTGGAGTTCTGGACATGTCTGGAGTGTTTATGTGATTGGTACCTGTGGTTATTCCTGTGCAGTGTCTTGGCTCTCTGAATGTGAATGGAACGTGACCATCCAGCCTTGATCCTTCAACCAAACCTTCCCTGCCTGCTGACATTTTTCATCCCATGAGCCGTATCCCCTGGAACTTTAAGCTGACACAAACCTATTCTCCCTTAAGTTGCTTCTGTCAAGGTATTTTACAACAGCAAGCAGAATGTGACTGTAAGAGACTGAAATTCAAAATTAACGGATACCCAACCACCTAATGATAACATGTAATAAAGTAAAAGGCAGGTTATGTGCTGGAAAATGCATTTGTAGTATACAACCATGAATTGATGAGGAAAATGATGGGTTTTGACTTTTCAAAATTTAATTGAATTGTATAATTAATATCCAGGTCCTTAACTCTCAATATATTACATATCATTCAAAATCAGTTCACACACACACACATGCACACTCACATGGGCACTTGCACACGCACTCACAAGCACACACAATGTTCACGCTCTCACACACACATGCACACTTACACTCACAGGAGCATGCACACTCACACTCACACAGGCGCGCGCGCGTGTGCACACACACACACACACACACACACAGAGTTAAATGTAGAGTCTTCATCAGTCCCTTTCACCATGACAAAAACAGCGTCTCCTAATGCACCTCATCTTTTCTGCTCCATCCACTCAGCCTTCCTCTTTTTTTCACTTATCCTGTCTTGAAATTACTTCTGTTACTCTTGTATTTTCTCGCTACTTCATAATACTTCATTCCGTTTCTATCCTTTTCACAAGGAACTAATACTCAGAGACCTAACTTTCTCATCCAGTTCACGGAAGCACTAACAAAATGACTGCCCCAATATATGTGCAATAAAAAGTTTAATATCTCTGTTCACTTAGCCCAAGTTTTTATGGAACTGTTAACAGGGAAAGCATAATCTAAAGCCACAGTATGGTTAACCTCCATTTATTTCTCTAGTTATATAGATTCCAGTTGTGGTGATTTTAAAAGCTTGGTGGAGCCTCATTAACTTTACAAGGCAAGACTGGATTTACAGAACCAATATCTATGTGCACAAAGCAATGCCTGTCAGTTCTGTTTTTATTGGAGGTTCTCTGCTTCCTTTCCCACTCTAATACAGATGTCTTTTATAAGATTACATTTTATGTAACAAAAGCAACAGGCAATTTCCAATCAAATGCAGAAGGCAGGGTTTTTCTTACTAGTCTCTGAGGTATAAGGATGTGCCTCAATGCCCATGGAATCTATGAAGGGTCAGTTTATGCGGCTAATCTATTTTATGTTATTTTGAATATTAATTACTGTATAAACCTTGCCTCTGGCATTTGTTTTAGGGAACAGATTTTTCAAACACATTTTAAGTAAACTTTCAGAACAAGTAAGCAATTATTACTAACTCTCACTTATTTTATTTGGTTTATTCTGTTTTAACTACCTCTGAGTTGCAGGGATAAACAGTAAGATCATGAGATACAGTGTTCCTTACTGTTACTCAGCTCTAAGTAGTGTTGATCTAGAAGGCTCAACCATTCAAAGCACATGATGAATTATCATCTGGGACCAGGTTGTAACCTCAGTCACTACTAGCAAGTCTAAATCAATATTTGATCAACAGAAAGAGAAAACACACATAACAAAAAGCAGTTTAGATTGAAACATGTAAAATGTATCTGTATTACCTAAAATATGAAAAATCACTGTAGATGCCATAACCACATCATTAGGTTTTTCTAAAGCTTCTGTAACTTATACACATAATTCTCTGTTCTCTTCCTCACTCACTCTTGCTCTCTCTCCCTCTCCCAAAATATACCTAGTTCCGTTTCTATATTGATGGCACTTTCCTGAATTCTTCCTAGAAGTTTGAGATGTTCATGTCCCTTGTCAAAGTTTAATCAAGGCCTTTAATTCTTCTGACAATTTTCCCTACATGTTTACTGAGATCATATGGTGCAAATACAGTCTATCGGTGGATACTGTCTCCCCAGTCTCCTATTAGTTAAATCAAGTTCATGAAACTCCGCCTGTCACCTTGTCCACAGAAATTTGAAATTGTGTTGATTGTTGGTTGGTTGGTTGGTTGGTTGGTTGGTCAGTTTGGGCTTGGGGTTTGTTGTTGTTGTTGTTGTTGTTTGGGTTGTTTTGTTTTGTTTTTGTTTTCAATTTTAGAAACAGGGTCTCTCTGTGTAGCCTTGGCTCTCATGAAGCTCACTCTGCAGTCCAGGGCCACCTTGAACTCAGATATTTGCCTACCTCTGCCTCCTGAATGCTGGGATTAAAGGCATCCCCCACCACTGCCCAGCTCACGTTTCTGAACTTTGTATCATATTTTTCTTTTATATAACCTAGATCCAGATTTCTCCTTTTGTTAGCAAGACGATTCAACTTTTCTTTTAAAAGTGATATGCACCTGCAATTATTTTATTTTTTCTCAAATAGGAAAATGATCTGCAAGGAGATATTTCATCAATTATATAAACTACCTGCCTTTTCTTCCCACCATATTTTCTCAGAATAACAAAGAACAAATGAAAAGAAAAGAACAAAATGCTGTACGAAGGGAGAATAAGTAGAAAACACGCAGGGAAGTGGAAAAGATGAAAATCTATTATTTATTTTCTTATTTATGCTACAGAGAATTAACCCAGAATGATATGCATGCAGGATAAGCATGCCAACTCTCAACTATATACACAGCCTCTCTTCCTTTTATTTATTTGTTTGTTTGTTTAATTGAGACAGGGTCTCACCAAGTGCCCCTGAGCATCTTCTATACTGCAGGCATGCCTTGAAGTTATGATCTTTCTCCTTGCCCTCTGTGTAGTTAGGGGTACAGGCCTGTGCCACCAGACCCAGCAGATAACATCTTTAACACAGCTCTCATCCCTAAACCCTTGCGCCATTCTGTCAAGCACTGTTACTCAAGGAATTTTTTGTTTTACTATGATCAAGATCTTAAAGAAAAACTTAGGAATACCAAAGTATAACTTCATAAAATGTGATGCACGAAAGAAGGATATTGGTATTTCCCAATACCACATGCTTACCCGAGTTAAGTTATCAGACCACTATTTATTTTGCGTGGGTGGAGACCATGGATTACTTCTGATGTTACTACTTTGCTGACAGTAGTAGACAGTTCTACCCAATATCCAGTTGGTTTAAAACAAGGCAGAATATTTTTGTTCGGTGAAAAAGTGTAATATCTTATTTATTTTAACAAAAGAAAAAACAACTAAATTTCTTTCTTCTTTTTTTTTTCCCTTGTAAATTTTCTGCAAGAATGAAATCGCTCTTGAGCAAGTCTCTAGACTGATGCTGCCACCTGGCGTACGTAGCTGGTATTTTTCTGCATCGAGTAGAGAGAACTCAGGCATTGTTCTTTGCCGCGTGCAAGCAAGAAGGCATGCCCTCTACACCACAAGTTTCATGACTGAAATCTCTAAACAAAACACAAGTTCACAAAATAAAAACATAAAATCGTTTACTATAGTATATGGATAACATGTGAGCCTTCCGAGATGAACAGTGAAAGGAACAATATGCATAAACAGAATGTGTTTATGCTTACGGGAATCAAACAGAAGTATAATTGAGAGGGCCTGGTTCATGAATCAATGACAGAAAGCTGGTAAGAGTACTTTCTCTGACCCCTGTGATTTATGTTCTCCTTACTAGTCTCCAGATCAGTGGAAGACCCTGTAGGATCTTGTGATCTGCTGTAAAGTAAGGTCAGAAATGTTGATGACCCCTTCCAGGTGAGAGACAGAAGCACTGAGAAAGCATCTAGCTTCTGCTGTTTCCACAGAGCGCATTTGTATAGTAGCTTAACCTACATCCTGTCCCGGGAAACCTCTAGTGTCAAGGTCAAACATTATTCTCATCCTGCTTGCACGGAGTGCTTCCAGTTTTACTCTTTCTACCTAACAGTAAAGGTGTCCCATTCAAAGACATGAGAAAATGTATTAATTTGCTAATAATATAAATTGTTTTCCTGAGGTCCTTTCCTGGAGTTTAATGGATAAGCCCCTTGTCTGTTCACTTTGTGTTTATTTGATCTTTTCATTTGTAAGGACTTTGTTGTTGGAGGCAAGTATTATGCATGGAATTCTATGGCAGTTGGCAGCCTAGAAATGCAAGTGCAAAGCCCGTGGAATTATAAGAGTTTATTTATTATGTGATGTATGGCAGAAGGATCCAGATGAAGCCCCAGGTCTTGCTATATAGTCTATTTCTTACCAAACAGTACTTGAAAAGAGTCAAATTAGTACTGTTTATACATCTGACCCATGGTGAAATCCCAACTTATTATTTGCATCTATGTTACAATTTCTTATTGTAGAAGTGACATAAAAGTAAATTTTCAGAAAAATGAAACAAAAATTACACGAAAATAAAATGAATCTAGTATGGTTTATTATCCTTATGTAAATATTTTAAATGTAAAAACATACATTCGTAGGCAAATGGATGGAACTTGAAAATATCATCCTGAGTGAGGTAACCCAGTCACAAAAGAACACACATGGTATGTACTCCCAGGTAGGTGGGTATTAGTCAAAAAGAAGACGGGAATACCCATAATACAACTCACAGACCATATGAAACCCAAGAAGAAAGAAGATCACACCGAAGTGTGGATGCTACAGTCCTACTCAGAAGGAAAAAGAAATAATCTCGGAAAGTAGAGGGTGAACGGGATCTGGGAGGAAAAGAGGAGAGGGAGGGAAAAGGAGGGCCAGTTCAGATGCGGGAGAAGATGGGGGAGAAGTTCAGAAAGTCAGGAATTTGAAAGGTGTGTAGCAGTGGGGGAGCGGGAACTGGGAATAGCCACTAGAAAGTCCCAGATGCCAGGGACCCAAGAGGTTCCCAGGACCAAACAGGGAGGACATTAGCAGAAATACCCAGCAAAGAGGAGAGAGAACCTGTAGAGACCATATCCAGTGGATAGGCATGGCCCCTGGTTGAGGGATGGGGCCACTCACCCACCTCAAAAATACTAATCCAGAATTCCTCCTGTCTAAAAGAAATGCATGGACAAAGAGTGGAGCAGAGACCAAAGGAAAGGCCATCCAGAGACTGCCCCACCTGGAGAGCCATCCCATATGCAACTACAAAACCCAGACACTACCACTGATGCCAAGAAGCGCTTGCTGACAGGAGCCTGGTATAGCCATCCTCTGAGAGGCTCTGCCAGAGCTTGACCAATACAGACGAGATGCAGTTAAAGGCTAAGCTCACAGAAAAAAAAAATGTATTTTGTACTAAATGCTTATAATTAAATGTGAGTTTATTTTAAAGATATAAAAATGTTAATGTAAACACTTCATTTGCTAAAGGAAAAAACTGCTAATAGCCTTTCTATGTTTGCAAATTTCGTTTACTCTGTCTATCTGAACAGGTAAAAGAAGCTTGTGCCTCTTTCATAAGTATTATCTGTATGAATTACTCTTTTCTCGTTGCTTTAATTTAAAAAATTAACAAAAATCCATTAATTTAACAAAGAACAGGGATATTTTTGGCTCACAGTTTAAATGAGCAGAGTCCACCACAGCAAGAAAGTCATGGAGAGACAAAGAGCATAGGTGTGTGTTGACATGTAGGGGGTCGGTCTTCAGAGCTGTTGCGCATGCGCTGGCCTCTAGCGATACCTCTGCCCATTGGCATGAATTTTCAAGAGTTCCCAGTCTCATGCCTACCGTCTGCTGCTTACTTTTACCAGTGACTTTCACAGCTGAAGTCTCCATCCAAATCCTTCTGGAGTCTTGAGATTTGGGAGGCAATAGACCTAAAGCTAGGGAAAATATAGGCAGCAAAGTTCCAGTTAAGTTAGGGAATGCCACCTACCTTGAACATAAAAGGAACAAAGAATATGTCAAGGGGAGCTTTATGTTACCACGATCAGTTTCTGAATAAAAGCTCCCAGGAAGCTCTGCGGTGCTCCTTTGCATGTCCCTGTACACACCTAGCCTCTAGCATTTTCTGAAGTAGGAACCATCATGAGAGATTAGCTTAATCAACAAGTTAACAACAAACTCTGACCACTACATTATAGACGGCGATTATAGGTGTAGTATGAGAGACTTTGTCTGTGTGTGTGGATGAGTATATGAGTGTACAGAAGAGAAGGGGGAAGGCGTTCACATGGACAGTGCGTCTGTAAGGCATGGAGATGTCTGAATTTCGTTATTTCAAAATGTCACTTTAGCCACGGTGTAAGTAGTTTCATATTCAGGACAAGCCCATCTGTGACGGAAGTCCTCCGGGGCTGGGTGCAAATCTGTTTGCTCTGAAAGGGGGCATTGCCACTTCCTATGAGGGAACCTGCTTCTCTAGTAATGCATTATGGGTCACAGCCATCTCAGAGCCAACTAGGCAACTTGAAAGGAAGCGTTTCTTGTCTCTCGTTGAACACACGCAAGCAGATTCTTCCCCTGCAATGAATGGTTTGATTTGGATCCAAGAGACCGTAAAACCAGGGTTTTACAACAGATTCTGTCTTTGTTTAAGTTGTTTTGAGAGTTCGTATGCTTTAGTTCCTGGGTAAATTATAGGCTCTTAAGGCTTCTCAGAGCGATTCCGTTTTCCAGCAGACAGGATTTCACCTTTTTCCTTCCTCGGCTCACTCTGATTTGTCGATGAGAAGCAGCAGAGGAAACATGCATTTACTTCCTCTCAGAGTAAGCCACATGTATAAGGTGGGTGCTGGCCTGAGTCTTAGCTTCTCTTCTGCATTAGTAGAACAAAAGGACACCAAGAGTGCCTGAAGAAGTGTGGTCCTGAGAACAGAGTATGCGTCTACATTCACCGGAGTCACGAAGTGCATGAGATCCAGAGCACACTGAATCCTAGGCATGAAAAGAGAGAAACTTTCTGCAGTCTCTCAGCACGGCTTTCAGAGTTTAAGAATCAACAAAGTGTGTGCCGGGCGGTGGTAGCGCACGCCTTTAATCCCAGCACTTGGGAGGCAGAGGCAGGCGGATTTCTGAGTTCGAGGCCAGCCTGGTCTACAGAGTGAGTTCCAGGACAGCCAGGGCTACACAGAGAAACCCTGTCTCGAAAAAACCCTGTCTCGGAAAAAAAAAAAAAAAATCAACAAAGTGGCCCTTTTGAGGCCATCGGTGGATCCGTGCTGCCAAAATGAAATTCAATCCCTTGGTGACTTCTGACCGGAGTAAGAATCGCAAACGGCATTTCAATGTACCTTCTCACATTCAGAGGAAGATCATGTCTCTTTCCAAAGAACTGAGACAGAAGTATAATGTTCGGTCTATGCCCATTCGAAAGGATGATGAAGTTCAGGTTGTTGGAGGACACTACAAAGGCCAGCAGATTGGCAAAGTGGTCCAAGTACAGAAAGAAGTATGTCGTCTACATTGAGTGGGTCCAGCGAGAGAAAGCTAATGGCACAACTGTCTACGTGGGCATCCACCCCAGCAAGGTGGTCATCACCAGGCTGAAGCTGGACAAGGACCGCAAGAAGATCCTGAAGAGGAAAGCCAAGTCCCGACAAGTGAGGAAGGAGAAGGGAAAATACAAGGAAGAAACTATCGAGAAGATGCAGGAGTAGAGATATCTCATGCACGGCTTTCATTAAAGACTGCTTAAGTAAAAAAAAAAAAAAATCAACAAAGTGATAAGAAATCTCTTGTTCTGTTATACGTGATACAAACCAACAGAACTTTCACGAATCTAAAAAGAAGAAAATAGGTAAAGAACCACAATGTCTACTTTTAAAGAGGAAGTGGAGAAATATTGGAACCGGCTAACAGAAGCCACATTGGAGATTTAAGTTTTCGTTTGATTTTTATGGTTAGTGATTTTCTCAGTCTCATTCTTCCTTAGTGTTACATGGACCATTGCGCTCAAACATCCACTGTGGCTAAAACTACCTCTGTGGTTCCCTTCTGCCTTAACAAAACAAAGGAGAGTCTACACTCTGTCCCAAATGCCCTCCCACCCTTGACTAATCATCTGATGCCGTCTCTGGATTTTATGAGTATGTTAAAAGTCAGTTTCTCAACCAAACCTCTCTTAGGTTCTTTCAAAAACCTTGGGGAAGTCACTTTTCTGAGATTCCATTTCTACATCTCCAAAATCGCATCTGTTTCCGGTTCTTGACTTGATTCCACAAGTCCTCCACTACCCACGCCTCCCTGGGCAATCACTACCTCACCACACTGGGCAGGCACAGTGTGTCCAGCGCTGGCTTTGAATCCAGCATCCAGCACTGATATTCCTCAATCAAGATGTGCTTGGGAACAATGCACATGCAAGCCACAAAACCCTCACTGGACTATGAATGCAGTTTAATTTCTGTTCCTTTGCTATGAATGCTAGACAAATGTCCCAAATGTTTCTGCAATAAACAAATGGCCTAGTCGGTTTTTTGATAAAAGTTTTAAAAGATATAGTGATGTGTGAAAACACAGCTGCATGTTGTCTTTACCTGAAAAGCATGGATAGAGAGAAAAAATCTCTCCCTCTAATGTCTTTAAATTTTAGCCAAAATATTGCTTTGAATAAATCAATAACAAGTGTTTAAAGCTGTTTTCCAGTGGGGCATGAAAGTGGTATTTTTCTATCTTAGAGACACTTCCTTAAGGGCTATGCATCTATACTGTATAAAAGATTCACACATGGAAGAACACAAGTGACATCTTAAACATGGGTACACTATGATGTGATATAGTAAAGAATTTATGTCTAGTCTGGTGGTATTTCAAGGTAATAAAATATGTAAGGGTGTGACCTGATAAGAAGTCTTATGTCATTGTAGGTGTGACCTCGGAAGGAACTGAGGACCTGATTTAATCCTTCTTACTTTTCTTATTTCTTAGCTGTGATGTGCTGCCTTGCCACCGTCCTGAGAGGACAACCAACCATGGTTGCAGCCCTCCAAACAAGGCTCGGCCTAGAAAGAGTTGTGAGTTCTAGGCATGCCTTCTCTTCTTCTGTGGTTTCAGACTTATCCTTAGGAAAAATAGAAAAGAGTGAATGGGATCATTTCAAATATTTCATGAGCTTAGCTGAAATGTGCTTTAAAAATGAGACTCTTTATAAAAATTCTCAAAGATTACTTTGGAAAAACTACTTAAGCTATGAAACAAGACTTCAGTCTACAAAACTGATCTTTGGATAAAAAAGAAGTTCCTTTAAAAAGCAAATTCATAATTTTATTTACACACAACTTGACTATCAAAAACAAAAAAAAAAAAAAAAACCAGAATCTATGAGGTGAAGATATAATAAGCATCATGAATAATTAGAGACAATTTCTTATTTATATATGACAGTCATTAAAAGTACTCATGATTTTACAGCTCTTCCGTTAGTCATAGAAACAAGCTTACACCAGCATTGGGAAAACCTCTGATGGGTGAGAAGCAGACGAAACAACACAGGCTCTGGGACAGCATGGGACTGACAGGCAGCCTTAAGTGAAGCTCATGACTGGAAGGGAAGTCTGCTGAATGGCTTCCTTCACTTCTTTTAGAGCTAATTTTTGTTGTATCCATGTTCTAGGTTATAGGCTTTTAGCATTTTTAATTTTTAATTAAATTATAATTACATCATCTCTCCTTTTTTTCTCATCCATCCAACCCATCTTATGTCTTTCCCCTTCAATCTCATCTCTCCCCCTTACATTTTATCTTAGAGAAGAAACTATCCATTAAGAAATACTAGCAACTATACCTAGTGGTTCCCATCTGTAATTTCGGCATTTAGGAGACAGAAGCAGGCAGATTGCCACAAGTTTGAGGCTAACCTAAGCTACAGACACTTCACATCAGTGCCCATCCTTTCTCTCTCACTTCCTGCACCTTCTCTTATTCCAACATCTCTGCCTCTTCCCCAGCTGTTCAGTGCCTCGGGCTGTATATAAACCAGAATACCAGGCCACTGTTTGTCTGTTTTATAAGCAGAATTGAAAATTCTTCCATTCTGAGCAAGTAATTATTTAAAACCCTAAACCCATTATTCATCTAGGAAAAAAAAAAGAAATATAATCAATCACTAAGGAGTGCATGACTCTTTAGAACTTACAAAGCACCTGATCAGAATAATTTAAATGCAACCTTACAACAGTCCTTTGAAGTTGTACGTTATTATTCAAATCACTTATAAAACTGGAAGAAATGTTTCAAGGCTCTGTGTGACCTAGCCACTGTCAGTGAGTAGATCACAATCAGTAGAAAGGATGGCTTCAACTATTTCTAATATGTTTTTTATTTAAACAGAATTGTATCATTTTCCCCTTACCCTTACCCTTCCTCCCTCCAGCTCCTCCCTGCTAACTAACCCCTTCCAAACCCTCCCATCCCCACCCCTCAAATTGATAGCCTCCTTTTTCTTTGATTATTATTGTTACATGAAATGGGTTTTCAACTCAAAATTCCAAGATTTCAGTGAAGAACTTTATTGTACTAACCCAGGCCCATCAGACATGATGCACTTCTGCTGGACTTCTCAGTATGATTTTTCTGTTGTGGTGTTGCTGTTGTTGTTGTTGTTGTTGTTGTTGTTGTTGTTGTTGTTGTTGTTAATTCACTTATCATGAGTCGTCATCTTCATGATCATAAAGATTTAAAAACCTAAGTAAAACATATATAAACAATCTCTTGGACAGTCTTCTACTTCTGTGTAACAAATACGACCATCTATGAATTTATGGATTTCATGAAATTCTCATTATAGATAGAGGTCATCTTGTATGAAACGCACTAAGTGCTCTGAAGATGGCAAGAACTAAGGGAGAAAGTGAAGATGTCTAAACTCACTCAGTATTTTAGTAATTCCCTCACATTGCTCAGGAAATGTTCCAATTGCTTGTTTTCATTTTGCTTGTTAATCTCTTTTGCTGGAACCCTATCTTTCTGTAAGCAACCTAAAACTTTCCTAATTTTGTTTACATTTATCCTGCTCATAAACCAATGAAGAATCTTTGTCAGAATATGTTAAGGTTAAATGTCCTACTTTGATCTCTGTGCTTTTTATTTCCAGCCAATGGTACATACGGTACATGTAACACACAAGTGTACCTAGCCACTTCACTGAAGGTGATTATCAGCTTTATGAATTCCCTGGTAAAATTTGGGGATTGTTTATGTATACTATCACATAATCTGCAAATAATGACACTTTGACTTCTTCCTTTCTAGTATGTATCTTCTTGATCTCCTTCAGTTGTCTTATTGCTCTAGCTAGAACTTCAAGTACTATACTGAATAGCTATGGAGAGAGTGGAGATTATGGTTACTGATTTTAGTAGAATTGTTTTAACTGTATCTCCACTTAATTCTATGTTGGCTACAGGCTTGCTGTAAATTGCCTTTGTTATTATTAGATATGTCCCTTATATTCCTAATCGCTCCAGGACTTTTATCATGAAGGGATGTTGGATTTCATCAAGGGCTTTTTCAGCATCTAATGAGATGATCATGTGGGTATTTTCTTTCAGGTTGTTTATAGGGTGGATTATATTGGCAGATTTTCATATTTTGAACCATCCCTGAATCTCAAGGATGTAGCCTACTTGATCATGATGGATGGTCTTTTTGATGTGTTTGGGTATGTTGTGTATTCATTTTCATTGAATACTAGAAATTCTTTAAGTTCTTTCTTATTACTATCTTAATCTATTTTTCATTCAGTAAAGAGTTGCTTAGTTTCCATGAGCTGTAAGATTTCTGTTGTTTCTTTTGTTATTGATATCCACCTTTAATTTGTGGACATCACAAACTTGTGGATTTTTCCTAGTGTCCTTCCTCATTTCTTTTGATTAGTTTTAGTTTGAAGACTATTTTGTCAGATATTAAAATGGCTATATCAGCTTGCTTCTTAGGTCCAGTTGCTTGATGTACCTTTTTACAACCCTTTACTCTAAGGTAATGTCTATCCTTGTTGTTGAGGTGTCTTTTTTGGTTGCAGCAGGACAGATCCTAGTTTTGCATCCATTCTGTTAGTCTGGGAATTTTTATTCGGGAGTTGGGATCATTGACATTGATATACAACAGTGACAAATGATTGATTATCCTGTTATTTTGGTGGTGATAGTGGTGGTGATGTATGTGAGTGTGTGTATGAGACAGAAAGAGAGAGGGAGAGAGACAGTGTGTGTATGTGTATGTTGATTGTGTGTATATGTGTGTTTGTGTGCATGCATATGTGTGCTTCCTTTCTTTTGGTTTTGCTGGTATGAGATTATTTGTTTCTTGTGTTTTTAAGGGCATTTGGGGTTGGAGTTTTCTTATAACACCTTCTATAAGGATAGATTTGTAAATAGATGTTAAAATTTGACTTTATCATAGATCTTGTTTTCTTCATCTACGATGATAGAAAGTTTTGGTGTGTATAGTAGTCTGGAATGACATCTATGGCCTCTTAGACTCTGTAAGACATCTGTCCTGGACTTTCTAGCCTTTAAAGTCTCCACTGAGAAGTCAGGTGTAGTTCTAGTATGTCTGCCTTAATATGTTACATGGTCTTTTCCCCTTATAGCTTTTACTATTCTTTTTTGTTCTGTACATTTAGTGTTTTGATTATTATGTGGCAAGACTTTCTTTTCTGGTCCAATCTATTCAGCATTCTGTATGTTTTTTGTACCTTCAAACTAATCTCCTTTCAGTTAAGAAAGTTTCTTTTTTGATTTTGTGTGAAGTATTTTCTGGGACTGTAAGCTGAAATGCTTCTCCTTCCTCTATTCCTATTATTCTTAGGTTTGGGCTTTTTGTAATATCCCACATTGTCTGGATGTTTTGTGTCAGGAATTTTCTAAATTTACTATTTTCTTTGCCTGATTTATCTGCTTCTTTTATTGTATCTTCAATGCTTGAGATTTTCCCTTCCATTTCTTGTATTCTGTTGGTGAGGCTTGCATTCCTAATTTTTCTTTTTCATAATTCCCTCAGTTGGTGTCTTCTTTATTGCTTCTAATTCCATTTTCAAGCGTTGAACAGTTTTCTTTGTTTCCTTCAACTATTTGTATTTTCTTGGCTTTCTTTAAGGTATTTTTTTATTTTTTTTAATTTTTGATAAACAAATAAGTCTAACCTTTTATTATTATTGTATACTTTAGGGCTGGTTTGCTTAACTTTGTTTACATAGATCAGATCTCAGATAAACTAAGAACTCCCCAAATTTACCTCCAACAAATCATAGATTTTATTTCAATGGTGTCTTTTCTGTCAGCATCAATGTAAACCTGTAGCAACAAGAACAGCATCTACAGTGACTAAAGATCCTCACAACATTTGCTGTGTCCCAGATCGAGTGGATAACAAGTCACCTTAGGATGTAAGTAGATGCCAAATGCTAAGCGCCTCCTCTGGAGATTTAATTATATGTTACTAAAATACAAATTAATAAACATGAAGGATGATCTTTTAATATCTAATTTGCTTGTTGTTTTCAAATGTTCAAGTAATTCTTTCCTCCCTTGGAAACCAAACATAAAAAAGCTCCAGAGTCAGAACAGTTGAAGCCAGCAAGTGATGACTGAAGAATTAGTGATGGCAAGGAATACTCCAAGATTCTTGGAAAGTGAAAGGTAGCAATTGGCTTTTTACATGTAAGTATCAATAGCCACTGGAGTGCAAGAATCACCAACTTGTAGCAAGAGTGGCTAATCTTTGGCTTAATGAGCGCTTGCATTTGTTATTTCAAAGCAAGGCTATCTCTGGGTTCTCTGACAAATGCACTTTTTGCTTCTACTTTTTTCTGTCAAGACATCCATAAATTTTTCAACCCTTCTTCCTCTCTGCCTTTAGAGGTAAACTGATTGATACTATCACGCTAACCCTTCTTCCCATGCTATGCCTCACATTCTACCTGAAGTTTTCCCTATTTCCCTATTTTCCTGCATTTCTAATAATTATACATGGACCACGTGGTGGACTCAGCATCTTAATTTATTCTACTTTTCTCTATGTATAATTTTTCAAATATATTGTCCTGTAGTATGTGTTCCCCAAGGTCAAGTGCTGTGGCTTGTAATTCTTCTAAGTGAATTAACAATTTCCTGGGATTCTGTGGTGGTCTGAATACGCTTAGCCCAAAGAGAGGCACTATTAGGTGTGGCCTTTTTAGAGTACATATAGCCTCATTGGAGGAAGTGTGTCACTATGGTGGTGGACAATAAGACCCTCCTCCTATCCATGGTCTTCAGATGAAGATGTAGAACTCTCAGCTCCTCCTATACCATGCCTGCCTAGATGCTGCCATGTTCCAGCCTTGATGATAATAGAATGAACCTCTAAACCTGTAAGCCAGCCCCAATAAAATGTTGTCCTTATAAGTGTTGACTTGGTCATAGTGTTTGTTCACAGCAGTAAAATCCTAAGAGTAGGGTATTTCTGTGACAGGCCTGACCATGCTTTTGTTTCGAAGAATGTTAATTTGAGGATTTTGGAAAGCAATGGGATACTATAAGTAGGGCTTAATGTGCTATCCTAATAAGAATTTGGAAGAGTTTGTTGCTGAGGGTGATTTAAACTGTGCAAGCCTGGCTAAAGTGGAGAAGATTTCAGAGGAGAAGATTTTTAGTATGTGGCTGAGAGTATTTTGTGATATTTTGGTGAAGAATGTGGCTGCTTTTTGCCCTTTCTGCAAAGCTTGCCTGAAGCTAAGATGAAGAGAGTCAAATTAATTGCATTGACAAAGCAGGTCTCAAACAACCCAATTTAGACTCTGTGCTGTAGTTTAGTCTCATGAAGCGCCTTTTAGTGAGGCATGGTAAGTTTAAAAAGAAAAAATACAAAATATATGGTTCAAGTATTAAAGGGGCACAAAGAAGTAGAACAGAGCTGAGTCCTATGTTCTAAGACATAAATGGATTAAACGAATGATGACCTTGAAGCAGGTACAGGCAAGATGGTCCACACCTTTAATCCCAGAAGACATGGCAAGCAGATCTCTGAGTTCAAGGCCAACCTGGGACAGAGCAAGTTCTAGGGAGAAAAAAAAAAAACCTTAAGTGATGCTGGCACATGCCTTTAATCCCAGCATTCAGGAGACAGAGACACGCAGATCATTCAGTTCAAGGTCAATCCAAAGAGCAAGTTCTAAAATAGTGAAGTGTGGGTAGTGAGAGAATGGGCAAAGAGAAAGCTGGAAATAGAATAAGGGGGGCCATGTTCCATCCCCAGCAAGCAACAGAGCTCAGCAGATTCAGCCATGTGGCCCTAGCTTTAGAGTCAAGAATAGGAGGGACTACTAAGACAATTGATGCTGGAGCTAAGAAATTAGCAGTGATTAAGAAGAGACCAGCATCACTGAAATGACATATTCCAATAAATGTTTTCTGAGATCATAAAGAAGCTGTGTTCCGGAGACAGCCAAGGTCATATGTACATCATGCTTTAGCTAGACTTGGTAATGTGTACGAATCACTCAGATGGTACTAGTTTTTTGAAGGTATGAAGGGGTCATGAAAAGCAGCTGAGGCTTGGCATTGTGCGAGACCATGGAAGGTCACTGGAAAAGGAACAGCCTCAGTTACAGTTGATGGCACAGGATTGAAGGGGTTGTGCAAAGAATTTGAGGATTGGTACCATGAAATGAGCCTATGTTCGGTGGACTGAAGATGCTTAGCCCAGCGAGTGGCACTATTAGGAGGTGTTGCCTTGTTGGAAGGAATATGTCATTGTGGAGGTGGGTGTTAAGAACATCTTCCTAGTTGCCTGGAAGTCAGTCTTCTCCTTCAGATGAAGATTCTCAGCTCCTTCTGCACTGTGCCTGCCTGGATGCTGCCATGCTCCTGCCTTGATGATTATGAACTGAACCTGTAAGCCAGCCACAATTAAACATTGTCCTTATAATAATTGCCTTGGTCATAGTGTCTGCTCACAGCAGTAAAACCCTAAGACAGACACTGACATTCTTAAGATAAAGTGACATGTATATGTGTCATCAATCACCACAGATATGAAAATAATTTGTTCTCTGACTCTTTAAAACATTCTGTTGTTTACAGCTTTGTGTTATGCTTTTGCACTTTCAAGACGGTTTGGGTAATGGAGAAAACATTACTTTACTCATAAATGTCAATAAAAATGGTGATTTTTTTACACAGTCCCACTCAACACCTCAATATTTTTATACATACTTGATATATGTCAAACAATTTTTATATGATCCTGTTTATATTTTGGCAGCAAACAAAGTGTACACACTGGTACATATGTACTTCTCAAAATAGATTTGTTGAATAATTTTATTTTATGCTATTTTTACATTATTTCTTTTCTTTTTTATTCAATTTACATCACAATCACTGCTCCCACCCAGTCCCCCCTCCTACAGTCCCTCCTCCCATCCCTACCTCCTTCTCCTCTGAGAGGGTAGAGGCTCCTCCTTGGGTATCCCCTCACCCTGGCACATCAAGTCTCTGCAGGGCTAGGCACATCCTCTCCCACTAAGGCCACACAAAGCAGTCCAGCTAGAAGAATGTATTCCATAGACAAGCAACCGACTTTGCAATAGCTCCCACTCCAGTTTGGGACCCACATAAAGACTGAGCTGCACATCTGCTATTGAAATTGTTGATTCTCTGTATTGTTTCCTTTATATGTATTCATAGATTTCTGATTTTTATTATTTCATTATTTTTCACCATCAACTTAATGATACAACAGTTGTATCATTCAGACATTTATTTGTGCTCTTTCTCATTTTTTTTTAATATAAGCACCTAAAACTATAGCTCTCCTTCATAGCGCCACCTTCAGTGTGTCCCAGAGACCTTTTTTGTACTATGTTTTCATTTCCATTTTGTTCCAGGAAGTTTTGCTTTTTTTTCCTTTGGCCCATTCACCATTTAGTAACGAATTTGAAATTTACTAAAGGTTTTTTTGCTGCCAGTTCTAAGTCGGATTGCATCATGATCAGATTGTATACAGGAAGTGATTTCAATCTTTTGAATTTGTCTTATGTTCCAGGATGTATTCCATTTGAGAAAGGTTTTCGTGTGCTACTGAATAAAATATATATTCTTTAGTGTTGGGGCGGAACACTCTGTAGACACCAGTTAAGTCCATTTGGTGTATGATGTCAACTGCTCCTGATCGTTCCTTGTCTATTTTTGGTCCAGATGACTTGCCTGATGAAGTGGGATATTGAGATCATCTAGTACTAGTGGATTGATGTTAATCTGTGAATTTAAATCCAGTGGTAGATTTTTTTATAAAATTAGCACCCCAGAGATTAGTACACATACATTTAAGATAGTATTGTCTTCTTGGTTAACTCTTTCCTTAATCAGAATGAAGGGTTTCTCTTTATCTCTGATTAGTTGTAGTTAGAACTCTACTTAGTCAGATGTTAGGATAGTAATACCTGATTGCTCTGTCGTCCCATTTGATTGGACTTCTCTTCTCTATTCTTTTATTCTAAGGCATTGCGCATCTTTAAAACTAAGATGTTTTTAATAGCTGGGTAGTATTCCATTGTGCAAATGTACTGCATTTTCTTTATCCTTTAAGGGGCATCTGGGTTGAGGGACATCAGAGTTGTTTCCAATTTCTAACTATTACAAATAAAACTGCTATGAACATAGTTGAACAAATGTCCTTGTGGTATGATGGAACATCTTTTGGGTATATGCTCAGGAGACCAATCCCATGGGAGAGAGCCAAATTCCTGACACTATTAATGAAACTCTGCTTTGCTTACAGACAGGAGTCTGGCATAACTTCCATCTGAGTGATTTCATCCAGCAACTGATGAAAACAGATGCAGAGACCTACAGCCAAGCACAATGCAGAGCTCAGAGAGTCTTGTGGAAGGGTCAGGGAAGAGACTGAGGGAGCTGGAGGGGTCAAGGATATCACAAGAAGACCTACACAGCCAACTAAGCTGGATACATGGGCGCTCACAGAGACCAAACCACCAACCAAAGAGCATACATGGCCTGGACCTAGGGTCCTTACATATTTATAGTAGATGTGCAGCTTGGTCTTCACATGGGTTCCCTAACATTTGGAGCTGAGGCTGTCTCTGACTCAGACTCTGTTGCCTGCCTTTGGATCCCTTTCCCCTAGCTGGACTGCCTAATCTGGCCTCAGTGGAAGAGGATGTGCTTAGTCCTGATGTGACTTGATGTGCCAGGATGGATTGGTACCCATGGGGGCTTCCCCTTTTCTAAGGAGAATGGGAGGGGGGAATGACAAAAGTGTTGTGGAAGGATGGGACTGGGAAGAGAGGAGGGAGGGAGCTGCAATCACAATGTAATTTGAGTAAATAAATTAATGAATGAAAAAACTAAGATGTGCTTCTTTTAAGCAACAAAGAAATGAATAAAATTTGAATAAAATGAATTTTGTTTCTTGAGTCATTCAATCACACTGTGTCTTTTGACTAGAGAATTGAAGCCATTAATATTTAAAATTAATGTGTGTATTAATTATGATCATTGTGTTGTCAGATTTTGGTGGTGGTGTGTTTTCAGTGGTATTTTGCATTTTAATAGTTATGGCTTCATATTTCTTTTCACAGTCTCTTTGCTATTCCTCTTTTTAGCCTGAAATAATAATTCCTACATTTTTCTTATGTTTAGATTGTTAGGTATAAACTATTTCATAGGCTGTTTATGGCATGAAAAGTTTTTCTTTCTCCTTCAACCATGGCAGATAGGTTTTGCCACAGATATTATCTTAGGTTGCCTTTTAGGTTCTTGAATTCACTGGTCCAGGCTTTCCTGAATTTCAAAGTTTCTATTGAGAACTTTGCTGTTATTTTGATGTATTTCCCTTTATATGTGACTAGCATTTTTTTTCTCTTACAACTTTCAATATATTATATTTGTTCTGTGTACTTAGCGTTTTACTTATGGTATGCCTTGGAAATTTTCTTTTCTGGTCTTGTCTATTTGGTGCTCTGTGTATTTTTTTTTTCTTAATGGCTGTGTCTTTTCTTAGTTTGGGAAATTTTTCTTCTATATTCTTGTTGATGATCAGGTCTCTGCCATTGACTTGGTATTCTTCTCCCACATCTCTGCCTATAATTCAAAGTTTTGGGGTTTTTTCATGGTGTCCCATATTTCCTGTGTTTGTTTCCTGTGTCTTTTTTTATTTTTAAGTTTTCACATTCCTTGTTTATTTCATCTGCCTGGGCAGTGGTGGCACACGTCTTTAATCCCAGCACTTGGGAGGCAGAGGCAGGTGGATTTCTGAGTTCAAGGCCAGCCTGGTCTACAGAGTAAATTTATTTCATCTATATACTCTGTTTTATCCTTGAGACTTGATATTCTGTCTTCTGCTAGAATCATTCTATGTGTAAGGCTTTCCTTTGAGTTTTCTAGTAGAACTATTGAGTTTTCCAATTTCATCTTCATTTCATCTTGAGTCCTCTTCAATGTTTCTATCTTTTTTTTCAAGACAGGGTTTCTCTGTATAGCTCTGTCTGTCCTGGAACTCACTTTGTAGACCAGGCTGTCCTCGAACTCAGAAATCCACCTGCCTCTGCCTCCCAAGTGCTGAGATTAAAAGCACACACCACCACCGCCTAGCCAGTGTTTCTATCTTGAATTGAGTAATTTTGTGCTCAAGTCTTAAGCACCCTTCATCACTTCCATAGCCTTATATTTATGTTTTCTGGGACGTCACTTGATTATTTATTTTTCTTAAGCCTTTATCTGTGTTTCATTAAGCGATTTTTTTTTTGCGTTCTTTTTAAACTCTGTGAATTCTTTGGCAAATTTTATGATTGTTCTTTTAAGTTCTATGTCCTGGAGTTCACCAGGGCAATTCTCATTGGCACACATTTCTACTGGACTGGCAGGTTTTGGAAAGAAGATGCTGGCTTGATCTTTCATATGGTTGGTGTTCCTGTGATGAAATCTGGGCGTGTGAACTTACTTCATTTGCTCTGAGTTGTTTATGGATAAAAAACAAGTTGGAGAAGAAGAAATGGTGGTTGGGTCTACAGGTTGGTAATTTCTTGGGTGGAATAAATTCTAGTGGATAGATGGGACTGGGCTGGTATGCAAGGTGTGCTTCCCATCCCAAGACAAAGTGTTGGGGTAGATAGGCCTAAATAGAAAGATTGGATATGATGTGGGAGAGTCCTGTAGTTTCATGAATAGGTGGGGGGGATCCTGACTTAAGCCTCTCTAGGCTTTGCAGTGAGAACAGGGAAAGCCAGACCCAGCTGGCACACTGGTTGTAAGACAGAGATGGGGTGGTAGAGGCTAGGCTAAGGGCTGAGTGAATGCAGAAAGGGCAGGCCCTGGCAGAACCTTAGAGGTTGATAGGAGAAAGTGGTCAGAGTGGGCAGAGACACTGCCTGTGAGACCCAGGATAGATTTGTTGGGTTGTAGAGAGAGAGAGAGAGAGAGAGAGAGAGAGAGAGAGAGAGAGAGAGAGAGAGAATCAATATGTAGGGAATACTCACCATGGTAGGACTTAGTGCAGGATGTGTGGGGTCTGGGTATAGAGTAGGGTGGTAGAGGCAGTGCTGAGGGACCTGTGGGTAGATGCAGGAAACTACTCTATTTTTTAGCCTAAATTTTGAACTGAGATCACTGGTGTTTTTATTTAAAAAAAAAAAAAAAAAAAGGTTCTTCATGTATACTTTGTAATGCCTTAATATAATAAACTGAATCTCAGAGTGAGTCTGCTGCACCTGAATGCAGTTCCCTCTGTCTTCTACAAACATGTCAGTGGCATCTGAACATAGTATAGTAATGAATGCTGTCTGCTTAATAAAAAGGGACTCCCTTTGCAGTACTTCAGAAAAGAGATTTAGTAACTTACATGCTGAAACTTAGTCTTCCTCTACACTAAAATCATCTTTTTACTAATACCTAAGTATATGTATGCAGAGAGAGAGAGAGAGAGAGAGAGAGAGAGAGAGAGAGAGAGAGAGTTTTGTGGTATGAATAACAGGCTCTAGTACAAATAGTTCAATAACGTATGTCTCTCCTGGAAAGCCCAAGAATCCAATAGTTGTTCAGCCCACATCTCAGGTTGTCTTCAGTATACACTGAAATTCTCAAGAGGTCAGCTCTAATGCTAGTGAAGAAATGAATTTGCCAGTGACAGTGAAGGCAAAGAGACAAAAAGCAAGAGCTTCCTTTTCCATGCCCATTATTCAGGCCGCCACCAGAAGGTGTGGCCCAGATTTAAGGTCAGTCTTCCCACTTCAAATGTCCTGGATTTAGAGTGGGTCTTCCTACCACAAGAGATCCAGTCAAGAAAAATCTCTCACTGCTATACCCAGCAGCTTCGGCTTTAGCTAACTCCAGATGTAATCAAGTTGGTATCCAAGAAGAGCCAAGACAAGAGACTTTCTTTAGGAACACTGAAAGCTTTGTATCTGGAGGCAGTTACAAACAAAAACAAAAGTGGGACCTTGTGCGCAGAACAGCAATTGTAACACATTTTAAAAGGTTTAAAGATTTTATAAAATGACAGTAAATGTGCATTTTTGGGTTATATTTCATTGAAATGTTTCAGGAAATCTTGAAAGTATGCAAGGCTCTTTTGCACAGACAAAATACTGCATACAGTGGGCTCAACTAGCATGTGATACCACCCGAACAAATGTATAATTATGGAAATCAACATAAACTCTTCTCTTTTCATGTTTTTCAAGAACTTTTAATATCCTAAAATGTACGGTGTTAGAAACAACTTACCGATGTGTTCAAATGAACAAGTACTTTTCATAATCTTTGAAAATTCAGCTGTCAGTGCTACAGCTAAGAAAAACAAAGGCAGCAGGGGGGCAGGGGATAATCAATGTCCTCAATGATTTCATGGTCTCCTTCTCATAATAAAACAGCACAAAAGAAGTAGAAATCAATTTTAGAGTGTGGATCTTCAGCTACAGGGAAATAACCCTACCCTGACATGGCAAGTTAATTATCTACAGTTGTTCCTGAAATCCAATATGCAACACACTTAACATAAGAATGAGAAAGCTGAATGGGATATATTCATCATACAAAGTTAGGACTGACATAGGCACGAGGAGAAGAAACTCACGTTTAAGGTCATCACTATAATAGAAATCTGTGGTGTGCTAAATTTTCACCCAAATATTTATGTAAAGTAATGAGTTCTACTTATAGAACAAACTGATTTTCTTTCTTTGTTTTTCCTATCAGTTACTTTTTCCTCCTTCTCGCCGCTCCTCCTCTTCTTCCTCCTCTACATCTTTGTCTTTAATCCATAGGCCTTTTAGAAACTATGCTTTAAACACTAATAGCAACTTATAACCACATTTATTCTGACATCAGTAAGAATAAATAATATTTATCTAACTTAAACACTGAGAACCAAAATTAATCATTAGAGGTCATTTTAAAGAAACACACTGAAGACATTGTATTTAAGTGTTAAGGAATGAAACATGTCTTTTGCTGTGATTTAGAACAAATAGGCTTTAGCCTCATAAATTTTCCTTTTCCTCCTAGATAGGAAAGCTAGGGGAGATTGTAGTTATTTACTGACACATGCCTGTTATATGGATCATCAAAATCCCTAGATTCATCAAATCTACAGCTTCCATCATTGAGAATGAATCTTTACAGAAGATAGTATGTAGCAAACAGTAACTTCTAGGTTGGTCCATGAAAGTATTTTGTATGTGTAGTACCCATTTAAATTGCATTGACTTTTCCTCTATAGAATACTCTCAAGAATATATAAAGGGCCTCCTTCAATAACTTGAAGGAGTCAAAGGTAAAACTCAACATTTCCCACATAAAGAATTCTGCTTCAAGTCTGCCACATTAATTTTGGTCCGCCAGTATACTTCTTTGCCTACAAATTTTGAACTCGCAGCTTGCCAGCCAGTGAAATCAATGCCATAAAAGTAAATCTGAGATGGGAGCTCCCCTGCTCAAAGTTAGTTGTACAAGAGTCTCTCATATATTTCCATATTTCATGATTCTTGTCATCTCTAGGGAAGGAGAAATGCCACAAAACACTAATGTCCAAGAAGCAAGGGTGCTGTGCCTTACTGGGCATCTGTGGACTTAACTATACTCCTGATTCTATTGTCTTTGTGCAAGAAATAGTGTCAATAGCTTTCTTGATAGACCTTTGAACACACCACATTAAACATTAACTAAGTATGCTTTCTTATCACTAGGTAAGTTTCAGGGTATTTCCCTAGTCCTCATGATGAATTATAAGTTACATTTTCTAATTCTTTGTATTTACAGAGGTTGACATTTGGTATCAAGGCTTGACTTTGATCTTCCCTTGAAAGAAATCCAAGTTTTTATTCTAAAGAATCTCCTAAAGTATCTTCTATCTAGTAGTTATTTTTATATTCTTGTGTTATACATAAGTAATCTTCAGGGCATTAAACAAAAGAAAATCATAATTTGGTGCATTTTTGTTTGAATAATTAATATAAGATACATTATTTGCAAAAATAGATACTTTCTCTCAGCAGAGTAGAAGGTAAATAATATTAAAATAAATAGTAGATGAAATTTACAGTTTGATATACGAGCAGAAGAATGAGACAATTAAATACGAGCACCTGGGAAAATTGTGAATAATAAATTCATTCCCCTTTTGCAATTTTATGTTTGTTTCTTATAAATCAGTTAATTACTGATCAGGTTGCATCCCTAGGACTTTAGCACCATTCTGATGGTGATCTGTGATGAAAAGATGTACACAGGCAAATTCCTGGCCTCAAATGTAATAGTCTAATCAATGTTTAATGGAGGTTCCAATAAGTGTCACTGTGTTAAGAGTTTCAAATGTATTAGTTTCGTTAACAATTCAGCATAGGTTCGGTCTTCTCTCTCCCAGAAGAAATTTATAATAACACAAAGACTCAATCATTCTTACAGGATCATCAAGTAGCAGAATAATTTCATTCTGGGTGTTTGGAACCCAAACCATAAACTTATGATGCTTAAGCTATAAATCAACTCAGTAAAGAAAAGCAAAACAACAAATTAGGGAAATAAGGAAACAGACAATGCAACACCCAAAGGCTGAAAATCAGACATTCAATATTATGTAGCCAAGAAAAAAGTAAGTCTACTTAAGAGTATTAGTTATTTTGTTGTTGTTGTTGTGGTGGTGGTGGTGGTGGTGGTGGTGGTGGTGGTGGTGGTGGTGGTAAAGCACCATGACCAAGGCAACTTATAGAGAAAAGAGTTTATTGGGGATATGGTTCCAGAGTAATAAGATTCCACTGTGGTGGGGTGAAGGCAAGTGCAGGCATGGGAGCAGAACAGCGATCTGAGAGTCCACATCTTCACATGCAAACAAAAGAGACGAGCCTGGAAGCAGGATGAGGTTACATTCTCTCAAAGCCGTTTCCTAATAAAGTATTTTCCCCATCAAGGCCACAACTCCTAAGCTTCCCCCAAACAGTTCCACCAACCAGGGACCAAGTATTCAAACATCAGATTCTATGGAGACAGTTTTCATTCAAACGTCCACACTTAAGTTTTGCTCTTAAAAAAATGTTTTGATTAAAAAACAAGGAGCCAAAGATTACCTAACAAACCCCAATAACAAACATGAAAACATGAGAAGCTTTCCTTTGAGTTATGTTCAGGGATGTCCAGGAGACTCCAAAAACATACAACCTACTGTTGCTGCCTTTGGTTGCTCCCAGATGTGGGAGGGAAGTCTATTGCTGAAGACACCATGTACTTCAAAAACACAGAGAGCCCTTTTCTGGAACTGACCTGAATGGCCAGTCCCTGAGGACTGAATTTCATGGAACCAGAAGGCACTATGCAGGCCTCCAAAGGAGGGAGGTAACCAATAGTCCTGTCCAGCATTGATCCCTATGAATCATATCAACAACCATCCTGGAAAGATAACCCTAAGAGTGCATATAACCCTAAGTGTGCAAACCTTGCTGATAGTGGGACTAGAAACCTAGCTAATCTCTCAATGCTAGTAAAGTCATGGTTATTAGAGGAGAATCTACAACCACTAATTTACTAAACCAGCATAATCCCTACAAATAGTGTATAAAAATTTTCCCTTATCACCACAGATAAGTGTAGTCTTCACCTCTCATCAAGGAAACTTCTTTTTTGCAACAGACAGAGATCACTACAGAAAAACTCAACAAATCAAAATGCAAAGTTGTGGAGACAAATGCCAAAGGATCCATCTCTACAAAGCACTCCCAAGGCTCAGGGAACACTGTAGAAGCAAGAGCAGAAAGATTGTAAGAGCCAGAAGATTCGGGGAGTTTGCTGTGAGGTTGTGTCTTCTAGAAACATTGAAAACAATACATGTAAATTCTCACAATGTCCAAAAGTAAGCTGAACCAATAAGCATACCAAGGGGAATGGGGCAAAGGCCATGAGTCTTCAACCGTACACAAAGAACTATAGGCAACCGAGGAATGCTAGGAGAGGAGAGATGATCCTCCCCAGGAAGAGCACTGATTATGTGTCTAGTGTTCAACGGTCAGAACTGAAAACATACACACCTGTAACATTATACAGACTGAGCAGGTTGTGTTTAAGAACATATATAATGTTATTACATGAATATTTGCATATATATGTATACACACAGTAGCAATTAGTAAAAAAGAGACAATGAATTTGAAGCTGAGCATGGAGAGATATATGAAAGGGTTAGGAGGGAGGAAATGAAAGGGAGAGATACTGTAATTATATTACAATCTCTAAAAAAGACACAGGGAATATTTATCTGTATTGTTTACTGCTCTATTTAGTCCCTACTCCCTAGCCTGACATAAAGTACTCAATTACTAGTTGTGAATAGTTATTAAAGTTCAAGTGATGGCATGTGAATTCCTAGAGAGTTGGAAGGGTCATTACTAACACATGAAAAGCACGTCCTTGCACTCCTCCATTTATTCTACCTAAAATACTGTCTACCTTTCACCTTTATGGTCTATAAGGATGAAGTTAGCTTGAAAACAACTACATTTGGACTAATACTTTCACATCTCACAGATTTGATGTCTTTATACACCTGTGTTAATTTTCTAATTTATCTATTTCTAAGATTTTTATATATAGCAATGTATTATGGTAAAAATTATCCTTTGTATTCTAAGAAACTAGGACTTTTGCTGGACCTCACAGTCAAAGCTAATAATACATCTCCAGATCATTTAAGACTTAAGACTGCTATCCTACTGTGTGTTCACCCTGGTTGTTTAACCTCCTTTTAAGAACAATGTAACTCTAAATCTTACTTTCCTTGGATTTCCCATGTAACCAACTCTTACAACCACAGCTAATGCATAGCTATAATTTTAATTTATGAACTCTTCTATGCCCAAGGTCCAGAACAACGTATGTGCATCATTTGCAGAAAGTCACAAATGTAGGGATTTAAAGACATCTTCTAAAATAAACATCCGTTTGTGGATATTGATTGATAAACATCAATATTTGTAATACAGTTATTGCCTGAGTCCGTTGGTATCAGCTAGAGCCAGTGACTTAATCCTTCGTAAAACCCTGTTAAAGATTTCTGTAACATATCCCAATCATTCCACATATGACACTTTCTGTGCTAGTCAATAAAAACAGTGTGAATTCTGTGTACCAGTATTTTAAACAGTTCTGTTGTACACACACATGCACACAAACACACATGCATGCACACACACACACTTGATATTGAATACAAACAAATCTAAGATGTCACAAGTACAATTTACAGAAATCTAAGGTGTCACTTAAAGAGATATGCTGCTGAGTGGCAGCAAGACTAAGTTGATCAACCTTGAGTCAGAGGAAGAACTCAAACTGTTTAAGGCAGAAGCGACTTTGCTCAACTTTAAATGTACCTGGTTTATTTTAAGCTTATCAAAATAAGCATGTTCCTATGCCAGTCTCTAATGTTGTATGCATAGTGGTTGGGTATGATCAATGATGCTCTGCCTTTCAACCTTAACATGGCATGAAGGTGACACATACAGAGTAAAAACTGAGTTTGAATGTTAGATTTAGAGCTTATCCTGGGCTAGTGGTATGCTAGTATGAGTCTCCTTTGCCATGCTGAACAGCTATTGTGGGTTACAGTCAATGCACCCCATTACAGGTTACAGACAGCCAAACTGTAACATGTGTGCTGCAACACACATGAATAAGAGTAGTAACCCCTTAGGGGCTACATAAAAACCTCATTTTGTTTTTGAGTAGTACATAGGTCTTCTCTCCTATGTAGGAATTTAGCAGAGTAACCATCATCTACTGCTGATCATGAGGCCAAAGAAAAGTGAGAGCAGAGCTTGTTGGGCAGAAATGACTGATCTTACCTGCTCTAGTAATAGGTAGAAGCAAGAAAGCATGTTCCTGGGCTGGAGAGATGGCTCAGTGGTTAAGAGCAATGACTACTCTTCTAGAAGTCCTGAGTTCAATTCCCAGCAACCACATGGTGGCTCATAATCATCTGTAATGGTTGTGAAGGGATCTGATGCCCTCTTCTGGTGTGTCTGAAGAGAGCAATGGTGTACTCATATACATAAAATAAATAAATAAATCTTTTTTTAAAAAAGAAGGAAAGAAAGAAAGAGAAAGAGAGAGAGAGAGAAAGAGAGAAAGAAAGAATGACCCAAAAAAGGGAAAAATTAAATCATTTATAAGCATCACTGATGTCTACGACATATTTGTCATCTAATTATAACTCACTCAAAGTGCTTTCACTGTTCAGATAACCCCCTGCTTCTGATTTCTTCACCAGAAAGTTGTCTACATTATTCTCACTTATGCTTAGATTTTTACCAAGGTTTACTCCTAAAAATCAAGAGTCTACTCCTTAAATCTCATAACAGAACTCCACAATAGAAGGAGTTTAGCACAATGAGTGAAGGTCATAGTCACTCTTTCTATAAGAACACACCCTCTCACAAAAATGTCAATACTGTTTCAAGGGCATGTAAAAGCTCCAAACAGGATTACCTGTAATAATTATAACACAATCAATATCATTATGTTAGTTTTGAGATAAAATGATGTATAAATTAAAAACATTAGTGACTGACTCTGAGTCACCAAACATACATCAGTGTCACATTAAGAAATAAAAGCACGTCCCCTTGGTGTCATTGAACTATGGGCAAGTTCTCTACTTCATGCTTCCTGCGTCTTCCCTCCTGTCTATTGTACAACTCTTAATCCATATCTGCTTAAAGGCTGTCTAGTGAATCTGTCCTTGTCTCTCTGTGTGCCTGTGTCTTCTGTCTATGTGTGTCTGTACCCAACAAAAGGTTTCACTCTGTCCTTACTCAACAGCACAGAAAGTGTAACATAGAAAAGAATGAGGAATACTTTACAGAAATATTTAAGGATATTCAATAATTAAATCATTGGCTCTAACTGACCCAGACAGATAACAAACAGTACTACAAATATCATTGTTCATCAACCAATAACAATGAGTGTTGTTTTTTTTTTTACTTTAATGTTTCATTTTAGCAGAGTTTCAACTTCTGTGTTTGTTACTTTCAACAAATAATATTGTTCTAGATCTGTAGCATGAAAGACTATATAACTTAAGATTACAGTTATGCATTAACTTGGGTCGTAAAAGTTGATTATAGGAGAAATCCAAGAAAACTAAGGTTGATTGTTACATTATTCTCTTAAAAGAAAGTTAAACAAAAAATATTACATACCTGATGCTTACACTTCTGCATATACATTAACAAAATGCCATTGATTACCATAAAGATGATAATGTTGACAGTCTCCAAGCATATCTAATGATTGACCCACAGTTGGTGCATTCATATGCATTACAGATATAGTAAAACCCTACAAAAGTCATCAACTACATCTGTATTATTCAATCCATATCTCACTGAGGGCTAATGACATTCATAAAGAAATCCATCACTTATACATGTTGAGAATCCAAACATTCTCTCGAATAAAGGATGCTGTTTTTAAGCCTTAAAGCTGTAGTGATAGAGACCATATATTAACACTTGAAGGGAAAAAATATAACAATTACTTATTTGTTGGGTTTCTTTTTTATTGGCTATTTTCTTTATTTACATTTCAAATGTTATCCTTTCCAGGTTTCCTCCCCAGAAACCTCCTATCCCCTCTCCCTCCCCCTGTTTCTATGAGGGTGTTCCCTCACCTACCCACCCACTCACTTCTGCCTCCCCACCCTCGCATTCCCCTACACTGGGGCATCAAGCCTTCACAGGACCAAGGGCCTCTTCTCCCATTGATGCCCAAAAAGGCCATCCTCTGCTACATATGCGGCTGGAGCCATGAGTCCCTCCATGTGTACTCCGGTTGGTGGTTTAGTCCCTGGGAGCTCTGCGGGTTCTGGTTGGTTGATATTATTGTTCTTCCTATGGGGTTACAAACCCCTTCAGCTCCTTCAGTCCTTCCCCTAGCTCCTTCTTTGTGGCCCTATATACAGTCAGAGGGTTGACTCTGACTGTAAGCATCCACCTCTGTATTGGTCGGGCTCTGGCAGAGTCTCTCAGGACATCTATATGAGGCTCCTGTCAGCAAGCACTTCTTGGCATTCACAGTAGTGTCTGTGTTTGGTGACTGTATATGGGATGGATCCCCAGGTGGAGCAGTCTCTGGATGGCCTTTTCATCAGTCTCTGCTCTACACTTTGTCTCAGTATTTCCTCCCTTGAGCGTTTTGTTTCCCTTCTAAGAAGGACCGAAGCACCCACACTTTGGTCTTCCTTCTTCTTGAGCTTCACATGGTCTGTGAATTGTATCTTGAGTATTCTGAGCTTTTGGGTTAATATCCATGTATCAGTGAGTGCATACCATGTGTGTTCTTTTGTGATTAGGTTACCTTACTCAGGATGCTATTTTCTAGTTTCATCCATTTGCCTAAGAATCTCATGAAGTCACTGATGTTTATAGCTGAGGAGTACTCCATTGTGTAAATGTACCACATTTTCTGTATCCATTCCTCTGTTGAAGGACATCTGGGTTCTTTCCAGCTTCTGGCTATTATAAATAAGGCTGCTATGAACATAGTGGAGCATGTGTCCTTGTTATTCATTGGAGTATCTTTTGGGTATATGCCCAGGAGTGGTATAGTTGGGTCCTCAGGGAATATTATGTCCAATTTTCTGAGGAACTGCCAGACTAATTTTCAGAGTGGTTGTATCAACTTGCAATCCCACCAACAATGGAGGAGTGTTCCTCTTTCTCTACATTCTCGACAGCGTCTGCTGTCACCTGAGTTTTGATCCTAGCCATTCTGACTGGTGTGAGTAGAATCTCAGGGTTGTTATGATTTGCATTTCCCTGATGACTAAGGATGTTGAACATTTATTTAGGTGCTTCTTGGCCATTCAATATTCCTCAGTTGAAAATTCTTTGTTTAGTTCTTTACCCCATTTTTAATAGTGTTATTTGATTCTCTGGAGTCTAAGTTCTTGAGTTCTTTGTTGTAAATCTTGGATATTAGCCCTCTATCAGATGTAGGATTGGTAATGATCTTTTCACAATCTGTTGGTTGCCGTTTTGTCCTATTGACAGTGTCCTTTGTCTTACAGAAGCTTTGCAATTTTATGAGGTCCCATTTGTCAGTTCTTGATCTTAGAGCATACGTCATTGGTGTTCTGTTCAGGAACTTTTTCCCTGTGCACATATGTTCAAGGCTTTTCCCCATTTTTTTCTTCTATTAGTTTCAGTGTATCTGGTTTTATGTGGAGATCCTCAATCCACTTGGACTTGAGCTTTGTACAAGGATATAAGATTAGATGGGTTTGCATTCTTCTACATGCTGACCTCCAGTTGAACCACCATTTGTTGAAAATGCTGTCTTTTCCAAACTAAAGACCCAGAAATGAACCCACATACCTATGGTTACTTGATTTTTGACAAAGGAGCTAAAACCATCCAGTGGGAAAAAAGACAGTATTTGTTGAGTTTCTTATCAACCCATTCAAAATTGGTCTTACCATGGTGTTACTGCCATGTCCAGTTATTCCAACACTGTATAACACCACCATCCTACTTTGAAATATCCCTCATTCAAACAATCTTGTACATTTAAAAAATGATCTCCACATTTTTCCACAATTCAGCATCATTTTAGACTGTACCCCTTCCTCACACCCAAGTAATGGTATACTGTGTGGTCAGTGATGTGGCTGTAGTTTCTGCTTACATCCACAGTATCCCAGAATTTTTCCATTATAATAAGTAAACACTTGAGGCAATTAGCTTATGAACAAAAAAGGTTTGCTTTGGCTTCCATATCAAGTGACTCTACTGCTTTGGATCATGGGTAGGCAGCACATCTTGTCTGGAGTGTATAATGGAGGAAGCCACTCATATCATGAACCAGAAAGCAACAGATGATAAAGGGGACAGTGTCCTATGTACAACATTCTAGAAAATATTCTAAGTGAGCCAGGGACTGTCAACTGCAGTTTCCACAACTTTCCAATGGCAATGCGAGGACATCTGTAAAACAGATTAGAGATAGTCAATATACAAACTATAGTCATCTCTTAGCCAACTTATTGCAACAATGGCTTCTGAATGCTCCTTTGTCTCTCCTCTACAATATTTTTCCTTTTATTTGTTATTCAATTTATCTTCATAGACCATAAGTCAGATAATATCTGTTTCTTTTTTAAAAGGTGTGAATATGCCTTTGTTTTCTATAGCATAAAGTTTAAACACTCTAGTATGGATTGAAATATTATGCTTTGTATTTTAAACCTATGTAGTTTCAATGGGTTCCTTTTTTTCTTCTCCCTCCCTATTTTATACAAAACAAAAAACAAAACTAAGCTAAACAGACTTTCAACTTTCAGGTGCCCTTGGTGTACTTCTTTTATACAAGCTTACAAAAAATTTAGCGACAAAGACATTCAAATACTATAATCAATTATTAGTCTCTATTTACATGTGTAGCTATATGTTGACTATATGTCAGTCAATTACTTTTTGGATGTGTATACACTTTTTGGACATTCAAGAAAATAACTTCTATCTGCCTGTAAGGAGGAAGCAAGAAAAATAAGCGGTAAAACATACATTCTAAAATTTGGACCTTTCTACGTGTCTGGAACTTAAACAAAATGATTACAATACACAACATGCTCCTGACCATAGGAGAATGACACAAGATACAACAGATAAAAGTATGAGGGAGAACCTCTGAGTTGAGTGACTGAGTTTGTGAAATCAACTGAAAGTGAAAGTAAGGTACTTACTCTATATATGGAGTCATGCCATGAATAAAAATTGAATCCCTCAAACTTCAGACGTCTATAAACTTTGGATCCTATTCATAAGGAAGAAGAAAGATGACATGTGTGAAGTTTAGGAGGAGGCATTAAATGAGTTTTAACAAAGGTAAGTGGTGGCCCTCAGGAGAAGAATGGACAGTCTGTGACAATGTCTATGTCCATATAATGTGAATTCCTGGTCTTTTTCCTATAAGAGAAATGAATCTTTCTTGGTTGTTGAGATTCTTAGGGACAGATTTATGACATTTCATTCATTAGTCTTTCTACAGGTAGATAAAAATATTCAGAAGAAATGCCTTCTTATAATTTGCTGTTCACCAAATGCCCCCAGTTTGAAATAATTAGCACTCTGAAGTGGCAAATGAGAGTGTTGCCTAGGCTCCTTCCTGGGTATGCATGTACTCTTCCATCTCCACTTTGTGCCATCTATGGGGTGGCCATGTGCTCAGAGTAAATGTATACATAGAATCATATACTTTCAGTTCCTAAGAGGCTTCATATTGCAAAGATGAAAAAAAAATGTTTCTATGAGGAGATGAGTCCATAGTGAATCAGTAAGAACATGTAGCATCTGGGATTCAGGATTTCAGAATTCCATGGTGACTTCTTGAATTGCTGACAACAAATGCAGATAATAGAGCCCCTGCACTGTAAGATGATGCCCAATTCTAGAGCTATGGAATAAGAACATTTTATACAGTTATTGCTTATTTCATAGCACAATTCTATGAATGCTTTACCAATATTTTGTTGATATAATGAGGTGAGCATCAATTCAATTTTGTTCTGACAATAGATGCATTTGACTTCAAATACATGTTAAATGTCTCCATAATGTCCCTGCCCCTTCGAGCAAGCATTTGAGAGGTCCATGACCTTCTTAGACTTGACAATTTTGTAGGACAACTTATAGAACTCTTAAATATAGGGCAAGGTCTGGAAAGTTTCAAAACATACAGCTTTTATTGCCTTGTTCTGGAAAGCCAGCATACATCAAATTCTCTTTACATTTGTGTATTTATCAAGTAACCATAAGGCACCAACAAACATGGATGTCCACAATCATTACTGGAAATTTCAATCTTCAGCTGCCACACCTTTGCTCTCAGGGAGTTTGACTGCCCTGTCAAGGAAATAAAAGAATAATCTAAAATGATGTCGTAGTGTAGGAGGACACTTAAGATGAAATTGGGAAGCTATTGGGAGTCCGATCTTAGATGTATAGCTAAACCTCTTCCTCGACTGGTAATGCCAAGTGACCTTAGGAATCATTAACTTCTGCCAACCTTCAGATGTAGAACCGTTACCCACAAACAACCTAGGTACTGAGACAGACCTAACACTTTGCCACAGACCCGCTTAACTTTACAGCCCCAATCATAATTCATAGTAAATGATAAAGCTGTGGACTCCTTTTCCAGAGACTGCCATTTCATTAAAAAAAAATCTTACAACATATTTTCAAGATTGCTTGAATCTGTGTTTTTTAGACTATACTGCTCAGATCCATGGAGTTTTCATCTAGATTGATTTTCTTCTCTATCAATGGTACTGAATTTCTAAACTTCTAATAGCATAATGCATCTTTCCGGTGACCAGCTGTCAGCCTAAAGCTATTAGGGGTCTCATTTGTCATGTTATTAGCACAAAGTGTATTCTTAGCACTCAGAGAACTTCACGTTTTTAAGTTGTTCTGCACCAGAAAATCCGGGGAGACGATCAACAAGTACATATTTTACAGTGCAACACCATCTATCATGGGTTTGTGTTGCCATTAAATTCTGAAGTTTTAAATAACTTGTTTCTTCAGTTACATAACGTATAAAAAGAAGAGTAAGAAAAGGACCATTCATATCCTTTATCCAATTTTTCCCATTTTTAACGTTCAGCCTTATTTGCTTACTTCATCTCTTCATCTTCCCCTTACTTCATCTCTTCATCTTCCCCTTACTTCATCTCTTCATCTTCCCCTGTTCTTACACACAACCACATTGTTTTCTCTGAATTGTGTGAGATTATAAACCACAAAACATATGCACTATGGTTAGGTTATTAAATACTTGCTTATCACATTTTACTCATTGTCCATACACGTGTGTTTATATTACTGCATCACATATTTTATTTTTACTTTGTGCTGTCACCAGTTGTGTCAGTTACTTTGCTGTTACTCTGATAAAATACCATGAGTAAGTACAACTTAAAGAAGGAAAAGTATTTCTATCTTAAAGTTCCAAGCAAAGAGTTCACGATGTTGGGTGAAGAAGCAGTTGGCCAAAGCAAGAAACAAAGACATCATCCTTCAACCACACACATAAAGCAGAGAGAGCAAACTAGAAACTGCAAAGGGCTAGAAACTCTTAAAGCTCACTCCCAGTGAGGTAGCATCTCTGCAGACCTTCATGAAACACCATTACTCAAGTGTCCAAAACTGTGAGCTTATGAGGGCATTTCTATTCAAGCCACCACAGTATTTATTTGCATTCTGATGGGCAGACATTAATATTCTACATACAAAGCCTCAGCCCCACTATTAATTGCATCCAAAGTCTTCATAAGGACCAATAATCTCTAAAATGTTCCCGCATTATGCTAGATCCCTGGAGATTCCACAGGATCTTTCAAGGATGCAGTCTTCTTCCTTCCTATGGATCCCCTCAGCCCTCCCTTCCCCTTCCTTTGTGCCAACCGCAGAATCCTAGAAGCACTTTCTACCTGGCAACACCAGTGGACATGCCTATCAGGGACTCAGGCAGGTGATTCATACTGTCTGCTCTCCATTATGATCTCTCCACTGTCACCATCAGTCTAGTAGCAGCCTGTTTTCAGGTGTCCCTTCTCCACCTCAACTCCATCCATTCCAACTTTTGGTTCAGACTTAGGGTTCTAATAACCCTTTCATCCCTGTCTCTCCAGATTCATCTTTGTCTTTCTTCAACATACTTACAGGAGCCATTCCTCTTACCATACCTCCAACCTTCCAGGGGACCGTGCCTCTTGGTGTGGACAGGATCCTCTCAGCTCTTTCTTGAAGTCTTTTAACTTTCTCCTAACACAACTTACTGCCACCCCTGACATACAGAAGCACTGTCTACCAGGAAGCCTACCACTCTTTCCTAAGAGCCAGAGAAAGAAAGTTCAGGGCCAAATGGTTTCAGATCTGAATTCTACAAGACCTTCAAAGAAGAGCAAACACTAATACTCCTAAAATTATTTCTCAAAATATGAACTGAAGGAACATTGCCTAATTCTTTCTACAAGTCCACAACTACTGTAATAGATAAACTACACAAAGACCCAACAAAGAAAGCAGTTCTATGTTGATCATATATATAAACATAGTAAATAGTAAGTAATAACTCAGGGTTATCAATAGGAAAGTAGATTCTAGCAGCATGAAGGGTAGGCAGCTGTCTGACTCTTGTGTTGTTTAAGACTTATTGTAAATATAAAGGCCATGAGTGTGTTTTTATGCAGGAACTCAATAACCAAAGGTAGGGATAGAAACCCTGGACTGGAAATTAAAGTAATTTCTACAACATACACAGAATTTAAAGTATAAAGTAATTTCTTACACATATACAGAAGGACAGCTCTGCACTCACAAGAGCAAGAAATAGTTTTGGAGGGAAGAGGGCACTTCTGCACTGTAGGTCCTCTTGATTCTTGTACCGGCTTTTGGAATTAGCTTTCTTTGTTTTCCTTTCTCTTTTACTTTATTTTGTAGCTAGACTCATCAAAACAGCTCCAACTCAGTATAATTATTTTAATTGTATGACTGCTATAAAGCCATTAAAGCAATTTTAATTTTTACCAGTAAATAGGTTTTATTACAAAGGTATATTGTTGCTTATAGCTATCCAATGTAATGGGTACTTAGAAAGGTATTTCAGTCTGGATTATTATGACTCCTTTTTCTACTGTATGCCCAGCCAAGTGTTAAAAATTTTGCCCACAAGATAGCGAAAACATGCTAATAGGAGCAATTAAAGATATGAATAATATCATCATCTTTTTATTATCTTCCAGGTGTCATTGGAACTGCCCAGAAAATTAAATGGTAATGATGCAGTTACAGTTATTTGCTAATTGAAGTGTTTCCTGGGGAAGAACAGAGATATTTATTTCCAGATCTTAAAGGCTTTTGTACTTCATTACTAGACATGAAAAACAAAAGAGGCATCTACAGAATTTTCCAAATGGTAATAATACCAAGGTCCTGCAAGCATTCAGCATTCACACACACACACACACACACACACACCACCACCACCACCACCACCACCCCTTTTTATGCAAATAAGGTATGACTTCCAAGGCTGTTTCACAAGCAAGATGGGCCTGTTATGGTTGGGGTTTTGGAGTTTTTGTTTGTTTGTTTTTGTTTTTCTAGACAGGGTTTCTCTGTGTAGCCCTGGCTGTCCTGGAACTCACTCTGTAGACCAGGCTAGCCTCGAACTCAGAAATCTGCCTGTCTCTGCCTCCCAAGTGCTGGGATTAAAGGCGTGCGCCACCACTGCCTGACTTGGTTGTTTTTATTTCTTGTCTTTCTGCTTCTTTTCCCTTCTGTTACTCCCCTTGATATCTTTGTTTTGATCTTGTGATTCTGTGTTCTGCACACCTTCATATATTCCTCACAAGTGAGATGCTGCCAAAGAGAACTTGACCCCCACCCACTGCTCATAAATCTGCAAGTTAAAAAGTACAACTGACCTAATGAGGTTCTTTATCATGCTTCCTGTTTATTCATATGCCTGACAAAAACATTAAAATGATTCTCTCTCTCTCTCTCTCTCTCTCTCTCTCTCTCTCTCTCTCTCTCTCTCTCTCTGCTTCTTGATAGTTTCACCTCCTATGTTGATATTAATCTCTTCCTCTGTAGTGAGTGTTTTTCCGATGTGTAACTCCTTTGATGTCTCAAAGGCCTGGGGTGAAATATTGTGGTTGCATCTGCTTAACCTTCTTTTCTGTCCAATCATCTATTTCAGCCATCTGAGTTTTTTAGAAAAACAAATCTGTCAGGGTTATTTTGTGTCTCAGTTCCACCTAAAATCAAATGTAAGAAATAGGGCAGTGAAGTTTAGATTCAGTTTGACTTCAAAACGGTGAGAGTCGACTTTTCTTGGTCTGAGATTGGCAGCCACAAACCCTATGACTCAGTATCTGAGCCTCAGAAGAACTTGCCACATAGAGTCTATAATCAGCTTCTATCATTCAGAGCAGAGAAGATGGATGGTCTGGACTTACCAAGCCAGAAGAAACTGCAGGGTGGGAGATGCCAGACTGTTTTTTTTTTTCTGTAACCTCCAGGCTCCAGGGGATATGGATATCCCCTATATCCAACTGGATATATGGATAGTTGGCTGCTTCCTGCTGACAGAGGTGGATTTGTCTGTAAATTTGTGGTGTGAGTGACTCTAAGGGAAGCATTTCTTCTGCTTCATCTTATGTGGTGATAACCAAGAGTTGTTGCTGATTCGGTCTAGAAATAACTTCCATATAAGTTTTAAAGACAGGGTAAAAATGTGGGTACGCAGGAGGAAAGAGATGAGTGGAAAGAGGAGCCAGGATGGGAGGGAATCAAGAGCCCATGAAAGCAGGAGGTTGACTTGTCCAGGTCTGGTCTTTGAATCTTTGGGTTCCACCTTAAAACAGTTTGGATTTGTGATCATTGCTCTTGAAGGAAGGCACAAATCCTTTGGCAGTTGTCAGGAAGACTCTTTGATTTTAGAGTATCATGGTGGCCAAAGACTCAGTTGATCCTAAAGGGTGTCAAGCTTATCTGAAATTTCCTTAAGGTTTTCTGAGAAGTGGAGAAACAGAGAGGTAAATTAATTTTAAAACAGACAAACAAACAAAACAAAACAAAAACTGCTGAGTCCAGGTATTTCTGTCTGGAGTCCTAAAAGAATGCCCAGAGTGGTAAGAGGGATGAGTCACATAGTCCATTAGCTGGTCAAAAGGCATTGGTATCAAGGAAAAACTGGTAAGATGTGCAGTGGAAGTTAAAGCTAATAGTTGGCAGCAGAGGTCGGTATGAATTAGGAAGGATGGTTGAGTATTTGCTTATAGCAAGAAAGTTAGGTCCCCAGAAATACTGAAAATCAGAAGACAAGCCAGAAAAGTTAAAAGTAGGAAGGCTGGTGGCATGAGTAATGCTAGCAGGGCACTGCCTAGTGTTGTGGAGTAAGGTAGTGATGATGAGGTTGCAGTAGTAAGGTTGAATGGAACCGATGGAATAGGGAAGTGGGAGTCTATGAACATATGCAGGGCCCTCGTGGAGTGGGTGAACAAGGCAGCTCAGTCAGTCAACAGGGTGTCCAGGGAAAGAAGGAGGATTGAAGAAAGAAAAGACAATTAGACAACGTTATAGTGTGATCCGAGCAAGAGCTGGGGTGGGTTTATTTTTTTCCTGACTGCTTTTATATGCAAAGAATAGGGTCAGTTCTATGTCAAATACAAAGTAGTCAAGAAACAAACAAGGCATGAACAGAGTAGTTACGGAACAAACAAGGCATAAACAAAGGTCCCATGATTACTGTATTCAGGGATTTATCTTGCCAATCAAGACACAAAGAATACATTCCTCAGCTGTATTCATCTTGAGTCTTGTCTTTAAGACAAGACCCTTGTCTTTAAGAGACTTTAAGACCCTCATCCTAGCTGCATGGAAGCCAGTAGTCTACTAGCAGCCTTCAGATAAGGATGTAGAACTCTCAGCTCCTTCTGCACCATACCTACCTGGATGCTGCCCTGTTTCCACCTTGATGATACTGGACTGAACCTCTGAACCTGTAAGCCAGCCCCAATTACATTGTCCTTTATGAGACTTGCCTTGGTCATAATCTCTGTTCACAACAGTAAAACCCTAAGACACTACATCAGAGACTCCTGTATAATGAACAAATATCTGCAAGCTTCATGAAGGAAATCAGTTAAAGTAGCCATCTAATGGTCAATTTATAATACACATGAAATCTCATTGGATCTTTTCTTTGTATACAATTGTCCATTGATGTTCCAAAAACACCAATTGAGGTATTCTGAGTAATTTCCCAAAACTTTTAAGTTTGATTACACTATACCTGGTATTGACACTTAAGATGGGTTTTGCATCATAGCAAACCTCTAGGGTTCTGCCAGAACCTGCACTGCCTGGCCCTGACCCACATGCTCCTCCCAAACCACATCTAGCCTCTCCATTGAGCCAGCTTTGCATATCATACTCCAGGGGCTAGCCAGGGAATTCGGCCTGACCCTCCCCTTTATGCACTCTCTATAACCTACTAGATCTAGTCTAGATCCCACATCACTGCCCTGACCTGGCCTGCCCACATCATGCAACTAAAATCTGAGCTTTCATCAGAACCTGCCCTGCCCATCCCTTGAACCATAGACCACACCAAACCTTTTCATCCAGCCAGAATGCACATCCTTCTCTAGGGTCTAGATTTATAACTGCCTAATTCTCTCCTCTACACATCATCTACAGCCCACAGAACTAGCCACACACATCAGGCATAGAAGATGCACAACCTCTTACCAACCCAATCTTCCTGCCCAACTGACTGCACTCCATCCATGCCTCTTTCAACTTATAGGACTGTGGTGTTTGAATAAAAATGGCCCCTATAAGCCCATAGGGAGTGGTACTATTAGGAAGTGTGGCATTATTGGAGGAAGTGTATCACTATGGAGGCAGACTTTAAGGTCATTTATGCTCAAGTTATGCCCAGTATGGTATACAGTCTCCTACTACCTGCAGATCAAGAGGTAGAACTCTCCGTTCCTTCTCTAGCACCATGTCTGCCTGGATGCTGTCATGCTTCCCACCATGATAATAATGAATTAAACCTCTGAAACCTTAAGCCAGCCCCTATTAAATGTTTTCCTTTCTATGAGTTGTTCATGTCTCTTCACAGTAATAAAAACTAAGGCAAGGCCCAGCTCATCCACTCATCCCCCTTTTTACACCAATCTGCTCTGTTCAAATCAGACACAAACAAAAGAAGTCTGCATTGGCTAGATCACAGCCCAAAAATGAGAAAGCATAGAAGCTCAAGCCTGAAGAATTATGTCTGGGAACTAGAAACACTTAGATAAGTATCAGGTCACAGAATTTTTTAATTCATAAATTATATCAAAGAATTCAAAGAGACAGAAGACAGAAAGAAATAGCTCAATAAAATTAAGAAGGAAGAACACTAAGGAAAATAAAAACCTGAGTGATACCCAATAAGGCAAAAGTATAAGGCAGATAGATGTAATGAAGGCAATCCAGGTCCTAAGAACAGAATTCAATAAAGAGATAGAAACGATGAAGACATTTAAGATGAAATGAAGATAGAATTTTAAAACAGTAATAGAAAAACTAGAAAACTCAAAGAAAAGCCTTACAAGTAGAATTAATCAAGCATAACATAGAATATCACGACTTGAAGATAAAATAGAAACACAAGACCAAGTAAACAAGAAACATGAAAAAAAATCCAAACACAGTAAAGTAACATACAAAATATGTGGGATACCATGAAAAGACCAAACTTGCTAACAGTAGGCATAGATAAGAAAGAATCCTAAGTCAGTGATACAGACCAGATCTTCAACATGATCATAAACTTTCCCTAAAGTAAGGACAGTCATACCCAAACAGCCACAAGAAACACACAGAGCATCAAATAGACAAGACCAGAAATAAAGCCCTAATAGTACATCATAAAAGGCTAAGAACAGAGAATAAAGAAGTTGTACTTAAAGCTTCAAGAGGAAAGCCACAAGTCGCATATAAGGAAAATCAGAGCAATAATTACTGAAATAGAAGCAAAGAAATTAATACAAAGAACCAGCGAATCTTAGAGCTTATGTTTTAAAAGAAGGCAAACTAGATTGATAGCCTTTGGCCCAACTAAACAAAAGGCAGAGAAACCCCAAATTAACATAATCAGAAAAGAAAATGTAAACATTACAACAGACAGAAAAGAAATTTAGAATATAAGGGATTATTTTCAAGTCAGTATTCTATTAAGATGGAAAAACCTAAAAGAAACAGATGAATTTCTAGATTCAGTCAAACCACCAGAATTAAACCAAGAGAGAGTCAACAACACAAAGAGATATTGAAATAGTAATAAAAAGCCTTCCAGCTTTTTAAGAAAAAGAAGATGAGATACAGGGGAGTAATGGGAGATTCAGTTCATAAATAAACACCTTTTCTTCTGTTCCACTGCTGTTTGTATATCACTCAGCTAACTACTAAAAGATAGCTCTGTAAGCAGAGTGCAAGCAGTGTAATTCCTCTGTCTCAGTTCTCTCTTTCACACTTCCCTGTCATTATGGTCTTGTTTCCCCTGAAGGACATTTGCCCAGTCGTTATCTCCTGCCTGGCATTTTCCTCAGTCACATAGCCCCATCTGCATCAGGGCTTGTACTTGACAAAGGAACTGCAGACTATTGGACCCAACCACCTCCCCTCTTCTGACAGTGTCATGGTGACATAAACCAATCTTTTCTTGGAAAATCGGCTTTTTCTGGATTCTTGGGATGCAGAGGCAACCTGTTAGAAGTAATAAAAAACTAATAACAACTGATGTTAGACTTATCAGGATTTTAGTAGCTTAACATAGTAAAATATTAAAGGGATTGTGATGCTGTAAGGTACTTTGAAATTCATCTATAAACTGTTGGCCAGAAACTATTGACAAATAAGAATGTTCTATTGAATGTATTTCTTGATATAATTGGCTATGGTCAATAATACTGTTGTATTGTGTCTATACTTCCATCTGAATAGGTTTTTAACCAATTCACATGGGTATTTTATATTTATTATGAGGTATTTATATTTATAAATCAGAAATACAAACATAAGCATGATCATATGACAGTTTTATCAGTAGTTAACAGCGTGTGCTTGTTACCTAACCCAATAAATGTTACCAGTGATAGCACCCAAGTCTTTTTGCAAATGTTTATACCTACTTTTCCCTTGTGTTCTTTTTATCTTTGAAACAGTTTTGACCAGTTCTTTGGTAAACTGAGCTGTTTATATTTCATGTTAGAGAGCCAAGACTCCCACCATAGTAGCAGTTATGATTCTAAGAAGTATTAGGATGCCAGGAATTAACAATCCTAAAAAATCTTGTATTCCCAATGGAACATTTATATTTCCTGAAGAGCATTCTTATTTTTGTTTTTATAGAAACCAATATGAAAGAGGATCACTTGATATCTTAAATGTAGAGTTGAAGACATTATTACTATATAGAATAATGTGACAAGAAGTGTTACAAAATATGCCACAGACTGTCAGCATAACAGAAAGAAGTTCGGTGCTGGGGATGAGAATCAGAAGTTACACGCAGTTTACACGTGGTTGAAATTCAGAGAACTTGTTCCTGAGTAGTTAAGCTTTTCTTCTCTTTTGTTTTGTTTATGTATTCAATATTTGTGCAAAAAAATGAACTCATTTGATTACAAATTGTCCTTGAAGGTTATAGCGAATGTCATGAGGGACATGGACTTCCAAAACTTTGCAAAAATGAGATAAATGTTTTAGATACATAAGTGGAATGATTGTCTATTTTGATTTTTGTTGAGATCTTCATAACAAAGAGAATCCTTTAAAAGTGTCTGTAAACGGCTTGAACAGACCCATGTGTTTGATCAATAGCAAAAATAAAGCCTGAAAGTTATCAACACAAATACGGAAAAAATTAAATGACTAAAAAAGATTTTATTTTTAGCCTGTATCTATGACAATTTTAATTGGTTTTTATAAAGCTTTAGGAACCAGAACTTATTATTGTTACCAAGAATAACAGACTAATAACTTCTGAGAACATGAGAATTTTTTTCCATCTCAATTACAGTTTGAAGTTTCCCCTCCCTCCACTCCTTCCTGTCTTGTCTGTGTCCCCGCCCCCCTAGCCACACCTATCTCCCCTCTACTCCCAACTCAGATCCACTCCTGTTCCATTTCCCTTCAGTAGAAGGCAGGCCTCCTGGGGATGTCAACCAAACATAGCATACCAAGTTGCAGGTAAGGTACCTCCTATTAAGGCTAGACAAGGCAACCCAATATGAGGAACCGACCCAGTGAGGAAAAGAGTCTCAAAAGCTGACAAAAGAGTCACAGACTCCCACTGCTAGGAATCTCATGGAAAGACCAAGCTACACAACTGTAACAAATATGCACAGAGCCTAGGTCAGTCCCATGCAGGTCCCCTGATTATCAGTGCAGTCTCCGTGAGCCCCTATGAGCCCAGGTTAGTCGATTTTGTGGGCTGTGTTCTCCTGGTGTCCTTGACCCCTCTGACTTCTGCAATCCTTCCTCCCCGACTTAAGATTTTCCAAGCTCTGCTTAATGTTTGGCTGTGGGTCTCAGCATCAGTTTCCATCAGTTGCTGGTTGAAACTTCTCTGATGACAATTGGGCTAGACACATGTTTATGAGTAGAACAAAATATCATTAGGAATCATTTCATTGACTGTTTTGTGGTTGGTCATGGTTGGTTCTATCCTAGGTCTCTGGACTCTCCAACTTCTGGATCCTGCCCCCCCCCCCCCCCAGGCAATGTTAGTGCTGGGTTTCCTCTCATGGCATGAATCTCAAGCAAAACCAGCTATTAGTTGACCATTCCCACAATGTTTGCACCAACTTTACCCCAGCACATCTTACAGTCAGAATTTTAGGTTGAAGTTTATGTGCCTGGGTTGATGTCCCAATCCCTCCACTGGAAATCTTGCCTAGATACAGGAATACAGAAGTATTCCCCATTGCTAGGAGTTTTAGCTAGGGTCACCCTCAGATTCTAGGGAGTTTCCATTGTGTGAGATTTCTAGCTTGTCCCTAAGAAACTCAATTGGTTTAACTGGAGGTTTAACCTCAATGTATCAAACTTCGAAGTTTTAGTATCATCTTTAAGTCCCATCTTTTATGTACCATAAATAACTTACCGAAACCCTCACAACTGCCATAAATTTATTTTTCCTTTCCACATGGACATTTTTATCCATTTTCACCTTCAGATATGAACTCTTCTTTATTAAAAGTCTTCCCATATTTTTATCCACTTATCTTCCTTTGCTTTTCACCTATCTGTGAGTTTGCCTATCTCAGAGTAAGCCTGATATGGCACTAGGAAAAGGCAAGGCTTAATTTTTACACTTGAAGCACTTGGAGGCCTAGTCAGAATTTGTGTTTTCATAAGTCAAGGGAATAAACAAGGAGGTCACAATCTATTTATTATCCCTATTGTTGGCATTCCTTCTAGGCTTTGCCCAACAGTTAACTGGCAACAGCCAAGTAGGCCTGACTTGCTTACAAAAGGGTCCTTAATCTCTCTGCCCCTTCTCTCTCTCTCTGACTCTCTTCTCTCCCTGACCTGTTCTCCCTGCCTCTCCTTTCCCCTCCCCGCCTCTCTCTCCACATGTTTCTGGCTGGTTCTTCTCTCCCCCATCTCTCTCTCTTCCCTCCCCCTCCTGTCTCTTGACTCCCTTCTCAACTCCCCTTCCCATGCCCTAAATAACCTCTATTCTACAGTTGTATGGCTGGCACCTCAAAGGGGAAGGGCTGTCTCAGGATGGTGCTGAGGCACCCCTCCCACCTCGCCATACCACGCTCTATAAAACATACACTTGGTTTTTTAAAAACACAACACCTATTTTTATAGCTTGTTATAGAAGATTTTAAAAGATCATAAAGGTCTATAAGTTTTTGTCTGTTAGTGGAAGAAGCCCCCGAGTGTGCTATAAAATCAGGAACTTATTTATTTTTATTTACTTGCTTTATGCCCTTGTAACAGAATCTGTGATCCTGTTGGGAAGCTCCATTATTTATTGTTTGATTATTTGTTTGTTTGTTTGTTTTATTAACCAACTGAGTGCTGGAAGTTAAATGAACCTCTATGGGGGAGGTTGTTGTTTTGTTTCAATTTAAGAAATTGAGGTAATTAAACTTTTAATTCTTTTAAGTTTGTACCATCAGTAAGCAACACCCCCACCCTTTGTATGCAAAGGTATTGCAGAGCTATAATATTTTTAAGAAGAGAGCCTAATGTTTTTTATTTCTGGATGGTCTGGCCAGGAAACCTCAGGAAAGTTGGTAGTGGAGGCCTGCTCACTGCTGCAGGAGAGGTGGCAGAACTGACAACTGTCTGAAAATAGAGCCTGGGACAAGGAGGACCCACAGGGTTTAACTGTGCCCAGTGAGAAGAATTTACAAGGCTATTGGAAGGGAGTTGGTTTGAGTCTCTAGGCACTCCTGGGAAGTCTGTCTGAGCTCTTTCTTTAAAAATGACCTCGTTTTTAGTCATTTCCTGGGCTGTAAAAACAACATTCTTTTTTATCTCAGTTATTTTCTTCAGAACTAAAGAGTTCATACGTGGGCGCTGAGTGCGAATGAAGAATTTTAACTTCCTTAGCAGTTAGTTCGCTGGCCTTCAAGCTCAACTTAGCTTTGTCTAGCAGTCTCCAAAGCAACAGCTACAGTACTCCAAACACAACAGACTCTCACAGGAACTGGTCCCGCTTGCTCCTGTTTTTGTTTTACAATTCTTCTTATTCTTTTTCAGTACTCAAGACCTAACATTACTGAGGTGCATAGTTTACATATCAAAGCAGACCTGGCCTCCAGGTTCTCCCAGAATCCCTCAGTCCTTACCTGGCCTTCTCTGGCCCCAATCCTGAACTTTCCAGCCCAGGGTCTGGGCTGCCCTTCCGCCAGAGGCTCCTCCCTATATAATCCAGACATTTTACTCACTGTTGCTCTTGCCTCCTTTTCCTTCTCTTCTTCCTCCTCTTCCTCTTCCTCCTGCTCTTCCTCCTCCTCCTCTTCCTTTTCCTCCTCCTTTTCCTCCTCCTTTTCCTCTTCCTCTTCTTCTTCTTCCTCCTCCTTTTTTTTCTCTTCTCTGTGAGCATGCCCTTTCTGTCTTTCTCTTCCTCCTCCCCACCTCTCTCCCCATAGTGACTTCCCTGCCTCAGTCCTTGGGGCCAATGACCTCACCCGAGACCAGATTCTCAATAAACCTGCGTTTAATATAATCTAATCTGTTGTGAATTGACTCATTTCACTGGCAGAGAAAACTTAGCAATTAACTTTATTGAAAACCATGAATTATGTTCACTAATATGTCTACTGTTAGTATTCTGTCTAAACTCCACCTCCCCAGTTACCTGGCAACAGCCAGGTATGCTCCTCCCCACAGTTACCTGGCAACCGCCAGGTAGGCCGATCCACTATAAAAGGGGCTGCTTGCCCCCTCCTCTCTCTCTTATCCTCTTACTCTCTTACTCTCTCTCTCTTACCCTCTTGCTTCTCTGTCCCCTCCCCCACCTTCCTCTCTCTCCCCGTGGTCATGGCCGGCCTCTACTCCTCTTTTCTCTTATCTCTTCCACCTTCCTCTCCCCACCTTTGCCCTATCCCCTGAATAAACCTCCTCCCCCTTGAAACCACATGGTCCCGAGTGGTCTATTCTGAGCTGTGTTTGGATTTCTTATATTGGTGCCGAGACTCGGATATGAAAACTCGAGGAATTGCTGTGCTGTGTGGGCTACCACAGCCGCTAGATTCGGCGGCCAGGCGGGACCGATGCTCGTGGCCTGCCTCCACCGCAGCCTCTTCGCGCCCACCGGACCTGCCACACGCCACACGCCTCTACGCCACGTGGACTCTATCGCTGCTATCTGCCATCACCGACCACGTTAATTTCCACCGCTGCCTGTGGCCCACCATGTGGTGCTCTGCCACGTGGGTTAGGCAGCCAGACAGGCCCACACAGACCTCGCAGTTCCACTTTCCTGATACCAGACTGCATAAGCCTGCAACATATTAATTGGTAAGGAGATTCCAATCAGCGGGAGGGACCCTAGACACCCAGATAAGGCCTGGCCAGCCTTCCCTGGGCTGAGAGGTGTTGGCATTTGTCTGCCCTAGTCCCTATGACTAGCCTCCTAGCTGAAATACTACTTAGGACATTGGCTGCTGGGTGACCCCCCCTCCCCCTCGAAAGCAGTTTACAGTCTCCCTCCCCGCTCTGAGCTCTTGCAGCTGCCGAAAATCCTGGTACCAGGTAAAACTGCTTTCCAAGAATTCCGGGAATTCGCCGGGGCCCCTAGTTAATCTCGTGACGACCTGATTATCTAGGCAGTGCCTGATTTTCTAGCCGTCTTTCTATCAGGACACCGATACATAAGTGATACATAAGCTCGGTAAGCCCTCCCTGTCACCCAATAGGCGCTACATTGTCTTCGGCCGCACCCTCAGACACCCCACTGGGTTGTCTCCTTAAAAACCTCAGATCTCTAAAATTAACACCTGCTTTGAGGCCTTCCAAATCGATTCATCACTGCAATAAAGTTTGGATTCGGGTAGATAATGGTTTAAAATGGCCACCTAATGGCATACTAGGCCCAGTCATTTAAAAGGGTCTTCATACATACATACAGCAGTCTGGTAAATGGAAAACTTCCCTATATTCAATCATTCATCTACTTTCGCTCTAATCTCTCCATGTGTTCTGCCTGTTCCCTACCCCAGGTTTTTTTTTTAGCCATCCGCCACTGATCGGAGTAACCATCCTCATGGTCCCAGGAAAGATTTCCTGAGCTCAGAGCTAACCCTTTCCTTCCCTGACCCTCCTTCTAGAACTCCTCTTGGGTGAGACACATCCCCTCTCCTCTTGAGACAGTTTCTTTCTCGCAGCTGAGTACCCCAGGCCGGGCCTGGACAGAATGTTCTCTCTCTCAGGAGCACTGGCTCCAAGCTCTAGTCCCTAGCGTGTCTCCCCCAAGGGTCAGTATGCCACCTGCTAATGCAGGCCTCTTCCCCATTTTGCCTTCTTCATTTGTGGCCTACCATTGATCAAAATCATTCTTACCAATTTTAACTCCAGTTAACTTTAAAGTATGATGAATTAAGAGACATAGCATTTCCAAACACTTTCAGAATTCCCATGTTCTCAGATGCTTTATTCGTCTCAAGTCTCTGTTTCCTCCAAGTTTGCACACACTCCTGGAAATGCTCAGCTTTGTGAGTCCATGAGTGTCCTTCAGACTTCATGTTGAGTACCTACCTCTTGCCATGGCGAATGCATCCATAGGCAACACAAGGACCTGAAAAGGAGGGTAATCATAGAGACACAGGGATCTGGAGTCACTTCAGGAATAAACAGGGATAAACTTTTATTTTTTCCACTGCTGTTTTGCTAACTACTAAAGACAGCTCTGCAAGCCAACTATGAGCAAACAAGGCAACAAGGTCTTTGTCCCCTTTAATCTGAGAGTGCTCTTCTGTAGTTCCCTATCCTGGGGTCTTGTTTTCCCCAAGGACAGTCTTCCTACATATTACCTCCCATCTACAATTTCCTCAGTCAAGTTGCCTGCCATATCTCCAGGGTCTGTGCCTAAGAAAGGAATTTTGTAGACCATCTGGACCCTGACTATCTGTGAAAGCAGAGTAACTCTAATGCCAAAACCAGATAAACACACAAGAAACAGAAAACTACAGGCCAGTATTCCTAGTGAAAATAGAGAGAAAAGTGGGGCTACCTAAATTTGTGTTTCCTGTCCATGGTCACTCAAAATGGCTCCAGGATAAATTATCTCTTACTCCCTTTAATATCAAAAGCCTTGGTTTTGTCATTGACAAGCATGGCACTACAATATGCAAGTCTGAGCTGGTTCAGGTCCACGTTTCACTGAAGAAATCATCTGACTGGCCAGGTACCTGCATGGACCCATTAACAAGTCTAAACCATCGAATGTTACTTCCTTGGGTGGATGATCATTAAGTTCTTTCCTCAGAAATACCTTGGTTTATTCAATAAACCATTTAGCTTATTTTGAGATGATTAACAAGGATCCTACTTTGAAAGATAACCTTTTGGTCTTTTTTCCAAATAAATACGATATAAAATATCTAGTCTGTCTGTTTGCTTTGAAAGTATTTTAGTCTAGACATTTGGTTTGTTTGCTTGCTTGCATTCAGATCTCTAAAAGCATTTTGGAATTTTTTGCTTTTTACAAATTGCGTTGAAGGCAATTTGGTTTCTGATCTATTTGTCTTTAATATATATATCTCTATTTATTATCATTGGGCCTTGTCTCCTGACATTCCTACTCCAATACATAATTCTGCTTTTTCTGCTACTTTTCCTGTGATCTTAAGTCTTTGGCTAGGAATTTTATGAACATCTGATGATAGATAAAGACATCAAGACAAGAGGTACTTGGTCCCTCTCACCAAAATGTATGGAGGCGTCACGGGGAACATCCCCATGAGCAACAATGACCCTCTCGTGGAAACACAGCAAACATCTTCCATGTCTCTGTCAGAAGGAATTTTGTCAGCTTGCCCAGGAAGAAACATATGAAGAATTTTTTACCCCACATCACGAACACAATTATGTTTACATAAATGTGCAGGATAACTTCCAGACCCGGTTGGAGAAGATGGACTCATGGGAAAAGCTGAGAAAGTCAATCTCAAAAACAACAAAATAATCTGGCCCAAAACACATACTCTCTAGAGTCTTAATTACAACCATAGCAACTTAGAAAAGAAAGTCTTTAACTGGAGACTTGTTTATAGTTTCAGAAAAAACGTTAGTTCCTAACCATCATGGCAGGAAGCATGGCAGCAAGCAAGCAGGCATGGTGCTGAAGGAGCCACTGAGAGCTTACATCTTTACCCCATGTTGGAGGTAGTATGAAAGTGAGACCTTGTCTGGCATGGGCTTTTGAAACTTTAAAGCCCACTCCCAGAGAGACATTTCCTCCAACAAGGCCACACCACCTAGTCCTTCCAAAACAGTTCCACCAACTAGGGACTAAGCATTGAAATATATGGACCAACGAAGGCAATTCTCATTCAAACCACATTGTCCTTAAAAATTAAGGAAATGCACATCAAAACAACTTTGAGATTTCATCTTACCCTAGTCAGAATAGCAAGGATCATGAAACAACAGACAAAAAATGATGGAGGTGACATGGGAAAAAGAGAACACTCATTTACTGTTGGTAGGATTGCAAACTGGTCAAGCCACTGTGGAGACTGCTTAAAAGCTAAAAATAAATGTACCATATTACCCAGGTCTATCACTGACTGATACGTGGCCAATGGGCCTGATACTCTACCCTCACAAGTATACTCAGCCATGTTATTGGAGCTCACAACAGCTAGGGAATAGAAACAACCTAAATGTCCTCCAACTGAGGAACAGATAATGAAATATGGTACACATGCACTGTACTATTTGTCTATAAAGGAAAATTAAAGCACAGACTTTACCGATTAAATGAATTGAGCTAGAAAAGATTATATTGATGGAGGTAACCCAGACCCAGAAAGACAAAAGTCTCATGTTCTTATGGAGGATCCTAGTCTACGACCATACCTCCCTGAACGTGCCCGATCTCGTCTAATGGAGGATTCTAGCTCTAATCTTCAGATATAACTGTAGTCTTCACCCACATCCAGTAAATTTCTTCTTGCAATAGTTGTTGTATTACAGAAAAACACAACCAAGCAAATTGCAGAGTTGTGGGTCCTACTCCCAAAGGATGCATCTTCACCTAAGGGCCTGAGATTATTCTGGAATAGGAAGAGGAAAACCAGAATGTTTGCTGTAAGATTGTGTCTTCTAGTAATTTCTGATGCCATGCTAATGAAATCTGACTCTAATGACTGCCTAAACACTCTACGTGAATAGGAGACATTCCTAGGAGGCCTCAACTCTACACAAAGAACTATAGGCAACTAAGAAATGCTGAGAAAGAAAGAAACACTCTTCCCCAGGGAAGCACACCAATTAGATATCCAATACCATATGACCAGCTCTAAATCACACTGCAATCAGCACTATACAGACTGAGCAGGTTGTATGCATTTTACATATATACATAATACATACCATCATAACATACAGAAAACTTAATTGAAATAGTAAATTTTTGTCATATGAATAGAATTTTAAAAACTATTCACATACCAATTAGCATTCTAATTGGTTTTCATAGCGGGAAATGTGTGATAGAAATCTTCTTTCTCTTGAGATAGTCTGAGAATGTTATTATAAAATTAAGTTTAGAAATCATAGTCAATTAAAGACATTTACTTATTTAGAAAAGTAAATATAAAAAGAACTTTTGTCTGGATAGCCTTTCAGAAAAAAATTAAATTTGGATCGCTGTACAAAAACTAGAAAGGGAAATATTGTGATTTTTTTCATATTGTCTGAATCTAGCACACAAGAAATCAAGAGGAAGATATATCTCTTCTGCCATTTTCACTTTATCTATCTAGTCTCTTCTGTCTTCCAGCAAATTTTTCATATGTATCACATCCAAAGTATCTCCTTCTCTGATCTATGGCAATCATATCCATGTTCTAGAACTGCCCACCCCATGGTTATATATAGTCCTTTCCTCCCTAGGCACTTGAGTCTATGGTTACGTTTCCTCCCAGAGACTATAAATCTATAAAGAGCCATAAAGGCTATCCTGATTTCATTTTTAATTTCATTTCTATATTATTAAAAAATACCACACTCAAATTCCCCACATCTTCCCCCAGGATATAGCATGGTGTGTTTTCTTGAACTCTGCATCCACATCTTTCCCTAAACCCAGGTTCTATATCCAGTGCCCTAGCCTAGTCTAACTATCCCAGTCTGAGCCGACACTAACCTCTAGGTTTTCACCATACATACCCTAGCAATATATGCAATTCCACATAGGTTCCTTCTGTCACTTTTCTAACTACTCCACCAAACACATCTTCCCATTACTTCTCCCAGATCTTACAAAGTTGCACGGCCACAGCAACACACATACACATGCTTACTACAGCATTACACACTGATGTGCTTGTATATCAGAATAAACAGATGTACCAGGACAGCAGAGATGTTTACTAGAGATGTACTAGTAAACATAAAATATGGGGGAGGTGTTAGTAAAACACTATCTGTGGAGGTAGTGGTACAGAAGTGAACATGGACGTCCAACTACAGAAGTGAACCTCAGTTTATTAGAAAAGCAGCACAGAGAGCTGCACATTAGTATGCTGGTATAGCACAATGTACCTGGATTTACTGGAATAGCAGTGTGCATGGAAGTAGCACTCTGCAGCACAAATGAACATACCAATACAGTAGGGTACACAGTTTTACTAGTACAGCAGTGCCCGTGAATGTACTGGTATAGACATCAGGCACATGGATGTGTTAGTTCACCACTGTACATGAATGAAAAGTATAGCTGTGAGCACCAGTGTAGGACTTACTAGTAGAACAGTGCCTACAGATGTACAAGTACATCCTCAAACACAGATATACTAAAACAGCAGCACACGTGAATATACTAGAGCGCCATGCGTTGAGAAAGTACTGCACTGAATGTGGTCATCCAGATGCAGCCTCGCACAAGAATATACTACCATGGCAGCACACACACATACGTATGAGCACTGGGAGAATGGAAGTTCTACCATAGCAATGCACCTGGATTTACTAGAACCACAACACAAAGGATCATACTACTACAACAGAACATGCGGAAATACTAGGAAAACAGCGTACAGCCACACACAGGAATGTTATATGCTTTAGATCATTTTTATTATACTCTAATTTTTAAATTATTTTTGAGATTAGAATTGAATTACATTTCTCCTTTCCCTTCCAAACTCTTTCAAAGACATGTCCCCTCTTTCCTTCAAATTCATGGTTTGTAGGGTGTCCGGTGCCAAACAACCATCTCTGAAAACATACATGCAAGTATTATTATGGTATATTTCAGAGTATTTGTGTCTATACATATCTTAGGATTCGTAGTGCTCTGATGAAACATTATAACCAATAGCAAGTTGGGAAGAGAAAGAGGTTTCTGATTTGTTTTGTTTTTTATTTTATTTTTTATATATCCACTTTACATGCCGATCACTGCCCCCCTCCCAGTCACCCCCTCTCACAATTCTTCCCCCATCCCCTCTACCCTTCTCCTCAGAGCTGGTGGGAGCCTCCTTGGTATATACCCTTGATCATGGCACTTCAAGTCTCTGCTAGACTAGGTGCTTCCTCTACTACTGAGCCCAGATAAGGCAGCCCAGCTAGTAGAACATATGCCATATACAGTCAACAGCTTTTAGGATAGCCCCCTATTCTAGTTGTTCAAGACTCACATGAAAGTAAAGCTGCATATCTGGTAAGATGTGTTGGGAGGCACAATACAATCCATGTATGTTCTTTGGTTGATGGTTCAGAATCTGAGAGCCCCAACAGTCCAGGTTAGATGATTCTGTTGGTCTTCCTGTGGAGTACCTATCCCCTTCAGGGCATGTAATCCTTCTATTTTTCCATATAAGCCCCAACGTTCCATCCACTGCTTGGCTGTGTCTGTATCTGTCTGAGTCATCTGCTGGGTAAAACCTCTCAGAGGACAACATGCTCCTGTCTGCAGTCAGAACAGAAAATCATTAATAGTGTTAGGAATTGATGCTTGCTCATGGGATGAGTCTAAAGTTGGGCCAGTTATTAGTTGGCCATTCCCTGAGTCTCTGTTCATGCACCTATATTACTTGTAGACAGGACAATTTGGGTGTTGAAAGCTTTGTGAGTGGGTTGATGTCTCTATCCCTCCACTGGGGTTCTTGTCTGGCAAGGGGAGGTGGCCTCTTGAGGTTTCATATCCCCAATGTAGTGAGTCACAGCTAAGGTCACCCCCATTGATTCTCAGGTGCCTCCATTAATCCAGGTCTCTGTCTTTTCATATGAAATGTTGAAGCATCCTTTGGCTATATGCCCAGGAGTGGTATAGCTGGGTCTTGAGGTAGAAACTATTTCCAGTTTTCTGAGAAAAAGCCAAATTGATTTCCGGAGTAGTTGTACAAGTTTGCATTCCCACCAGTAATGGAGGAGTGTTCCTCTTTCCCACATCCTCACCTATATCTGTTATCACTTGAGTTTTTGATCTTAGCCATTCTGATTGGTGTGAAGTAAAATCTCAGGGTCAACTTGATTTGCATTTCTTTGATTCTCAGTCTTTTGAGATCCTTCTGTTGAGAATTCTCTGTTTAGTCCTGTACTCCATTTTTTAAATTACATTATTTGGATTGTTGGTGTCTAACTTCTTTGGATTTTGGATATTATTCCTCCGTCAGATGTAGGTTGATGAAGATTCTTTCCCAATCTGTGAACTACTGATTTGTCCTGTTGACAGTGCCCTTTGCCTTATGCAATTTTTGCAGTTTCATGAGATCCCACTTATCAAATGTTGATCTTAAAGCCCAAGCCATTGGTGGTCTGTTCAGGAAACTGACTCCTGTACCAATGTATTCAAGTGTACTTCTATTAGATTCAGTATATACAGTTTTATGTTGAAGTCCCTGATCTACTTGGACTTGAGTTTCATTCAGGATGTTAAGTATGGATCTATTTCCATTCTTCTACATGTACACATCCAGTTAGACCAGCACCATTTGTTAAAGATACTTTTGTTTTCCATTGTATGGTTTTGGCTTCTTTATCAAAAATCAGGTGTCCATAGGTCTATGGGTTTATTTCTGGGTCTTCTATTTGATTTCATTGATCAACGTGCCTGTTTCTGTACCAATACCATGCAGTTTTTATCACTACTGATCTGCAGTACAACTTGAGATCAGGGATGGTGATTCCTCCCAAAATTCTCTTATTGTTCAGAATTTATTTGTACTATCCTGGGTTTTTTGATTTTCCACATGAAGTTGAGAATTGCTCTTTCAAGGTCTATAAAAGATTGTGTTGGAATTTTCATGGTGATTACATTGAATTTGTAGATTGCTTTTGGTAAGATGGCCATTTTCAATATATTAATCCTACATATCCATGAGCATGGGAGATCTTTCCATCTTATAGTATCTTCTTCAGTTTCTTTCTTTAGGGGCTTGAAGTTCTTGTTATACAGATACTTCACTTGCTTGGTTAGAGTTACACCAAGATATTTTATATTATTCATGTCTATTGTTAAGGGTGTTGTTTCCCAAATTTCTTTCTCTGCCCATTTATCATTTGTATAAAAGAGGGCTACTGGTTTAATTTTTTATTCAGCCACCTTGCTGAAGTTGTTTATCAGCTGTGGGAGTTCTCTGGTAAAATTTTTGGGGTCATTTATCTGGTAGATTTGGAGGGGGGCTCTATCATATCATCCAAGAATAGCGATACTTTGACCTCTTCTTTTTCCAATTTGTATCCCCTTGATCTCCTTTAGTTGTCTTATTGCTCTGGTAAAACTTCAAGTACTATACTGAATAGATAGGGAGAGCATGGGAAGCCTTGTCTTGTCCCTGATTTTAGTAGAAATGCTTTAAGTTTCTCTCCATTTAATTTGATGTTGGCTCTTGGCTTGCTGTATATTGTTTTGATTATGTTTAGGAGTGTGCCTTATACCCCTGATTGTTCTAATAGCTTTAACATGAAAAGGTGTTGGATTTTGTCAAATGTTTTTCAGCATGAAAATGAGATAATCATGTGATTTTTTTTTCTTTCAGTTTTGTGTATGGTAGATTATGTTGATGGATGTTCATATATTAAACCATCCCTACATCCCTGGGATGAAGCCTTTGATGTGTTCCTAGATTCAATTTGCAAGTATTTATTGAGTAATTTTGCATCAATGTTCATAAGAGAAACCAGTCTGCCATTTATTGAGTAATTTTGAGTAATTTTGCATCAATGTTCATAAGAGAAATCAGTCTGCCATTTCTTTGTTGAGTCTTTGTGTGGTTTAGGTATCAAAGTGACTATGACCTCAAAGAGTGATTTAGGTAGTGTTCCTTCTGTTTCTCTTTTGTGAAATAGTTTGAAGAGTATTGGTATTAGCTCTTCTTTGAAGGTCTGTTAGAATTCTGCACTAAATCCATCTGGCCCTGGGCTTTTTGGCTTGGCCCAGAGGGCTGAGCAGGATAGATGGGTGAGGGAAAGGAAACTTACCTGTTTGATTCAGGAGTTTGATGGAGGTGGAGAGGCAGCTGGAGAGTGGATGTCCCCCTGGGATTGTAGGCTGCTCCAAGCAGCTTGGCTTGGCCCGGAGGACTCAGAGAGCAAAGTAAGGAAAGCTTACCTGTATGATTCAGGAGTCTGATGGAGGTGGAGAAAAGGCAGCAGGAGAATAAAGCAAAAGAGTTTACTTGACTTGGAAGTCACTGTTCACCATGGATAGAAGTCAGAACAGGAACAGGAACTCAAACAGGAGTCTGGAAGCAGGAGCTGATGCAGAAACAATGGAGGGGTGTTACTTACTGGTTTGCTCCTCATGGCTTGCTCAGCCTGCTTGCTTGTAGAACCCAGAACCACTAGCCCAGGAATGGCACTACCCATAATGAGCTGGGCCTTCCCACATCTATCACCAATTAAGGAAATGCCTTACAGTCTTACCTACAACTGGATCTAATGGAAACATTTTCTCAACTGAGGCTCCCTCCTTTCTGACTCTAGCTTGTATTAAGTTGACATAAAACTAGCCAGTTCTACTGTCATCTTGATTTACAAATCACTTTTCAATACTTTCTTTTCTCATTTATCCCCAGGATAGCACATTAATATCACAATATAAAACATAAAAAAATTAAAAGTCTCACAGTTCTTACAAATTTAAACATATTAAAACTTCAGTCTTGCCAGGCAGTGGTGGCACATGCCTTTCATCCCAACAATTGGGCAGAAGCAGGTAGATCTCTGAGTTTGAGGCCAGCCTGATCTACAAATTAAGTCCAAAACAACCATAGCTATACCATGTCTCAAAAACAAAAACAAAAAATAAATAAGAAACTTCAGTCTCTTTAAAATATTCAATCTTTTTTTAAAACCTTGTCTCAAAAACAAAACAACAACAAAAAAAAAAAAAAAGAGAGACATCAGTCAATTTAAAATATTCAATCTATTTAAACACCCAAAATCTATTTTAAAAGTTGAAAGCCTTTCAGCTGTGGGCTCCAGTAAAAAAAGAAAGAAAGAAAGAAAGAAAGAAAGAAAGAAAGAAAGAAAGAAAGAAAGAAAGAAAGAAAGAAAGAAAGTTAGTTAAATACCTCTCACTTCAAGAGGAAAGAACCAGAGCATAGTCACAATCTGAACAAAGTATGCCAGTATAAATGCCAATACTATAAATTACTCAGTGTCCATTTTCTGAGATCCACTCATGATCTTCTGGGCTCCTCCAAAAGGCTTGGGTCACTTCTCCAGCTCCACCTTCTGCAGCACACATAGTTTGTCTTCTAAGCCTGGATAGGCTCCACTCAAGGCTGTTGTTGTTCTTGGTAGTCAACCCATGGTACTGGCATCTCCAAAATGGCGGGTCTTCTGCTGCAACTGGGCTGCACTTTCACCAATAGCTTGCTCTGGGCTCTCTTCAGGGTGCCAAGCCTCAACTTCTCTGTATAATCCTTCAATCCTGGGCCTTCAACTGCTACTGAGGCTGCACCTTCACCTATGGCCTCTCCTGGCTTCTCACAGTGCCAAGCCTCAGCTGCTCTCCAAGACCCCTTCATACTTTCAAAACCAGTACCACCTGGGTGACTCTCACACTACCAAGTTCAGCTACCAGCACAAGGTACAAGCTTGACCTCTTCCAGAACACAGCATCTTTGTACTGACCCTGAGGAAACACTTCACAAAAGATTTTGCCTCAATGATGTTGATCTCTTCTGGGTCACTGCTAACTTCTTAGCTTCAGCTAGCCAGCATCAACTGTCCCATTAATGCAAAGGTTTCACTTCAGTGAGGCTGGTCTCTTCTTATTTCCAGCTGGCTCTTTAGCCCCAGTTGACCAGAATGACAGAATCTCTATTCAAAATAGTAAATGGTCCTGACAGTCTTTAAACTACCCTCTAAAGCTTCAAAAGGCAGGCCTCCGTTGTCTGTACTTCTCTCAACATTCTTATCTTCCAAGATCCTATAGAACATCCCACTGAGCTCTTAATAGTCATGGCTCTTCTAGCCCAAAGTTCCAAAGTCCTTCCACAATCCTCCCAAAACATGCTCAGGTCTGTCAGAGTAATATATTTATTATGTTGGTACTAACGTCTGTCTTAATTAGGGTTTCTATTGCTGTGATGAAACACCATGAGCAAAAGCAAACTGGGGAGGAAAAGGTTTATTTGGTTTTACACTTCCACATCGTAGTTCATCATCAAAGTCCGGACAGGAACTTGAGCAGAGCATGGGACCTGGATGCAAGAGCTGATGGGGAGGCAATGGAGGGGTGCTGCTTACTGGCTTGCTCCTCATGGCTTGCTCAGCCTGCTTTCTTATTGAACCCAGGACCACCAGCCCAGGGATGGCACCACCCACAATGGGCTGGGCCCTCCCACATCGATCACTAATTAAGAAAATGCCCTACACTGTAGAGCCTACAGGCTTGCCTCCAGCTCATTCTTATTGGAGGCATTTTCTCAGTTGAGGTTCGTTCATGACTGATGACTCTAGCTTCTATCAAGTTGTCATAAAACAGTACCCAGCACATACATATATCCATGTGATAATAATTAGTAATAAAAAGGACTGGGGTGGATAAAATTAAAAGGTAAGGGATGAATCTCTCAAGAAAGGGGAAATAAAATATATAGTTAGGAAAAGGAAGAAAAGAGGGGTAAAGGAAGGAACATAACACCAAGGGCCATTTGAGGGCTCATATAGAAACCTACTACTGTTGAAGCTAGGAGAAAGGGAGAGAGGAGAGTGAGGGAGGGAGAGAGAGAGAGAGAGAGGGAGAGGAGGAGGAACATGCCTTCAAGCCTACCATTCAGGAAGCAGAGACAAGCAAATCTCTGAGACTAGCTTTGTCTACAAAGTGAGTTCCAAAACAGCCAGAGAGCTACATAGAGAAACATTGTCAAAAAAAAAAAAAAAAAAAACACAATAAAATATACACATATATAAAAGTATATATACTTTTTATGTATATTTTTATGTATATTTTTGTCTCCCCAAATGGTGGAGAGACAAAGTCCCAACTAGAATCTTTTGCCACCAAATGAAACCTCTAGTGTGATGGGTTACTATTACAAGCTGCCATGTGGGTGCTGGGAACTGAACATAGATCCTCTGAAAGTGTTCTTACCTGCTAATCCATCTCTGCAGCCTCTAGTGTGCTAGGTTTGGGGGGAGGGTAACTTTTGCATATATACTCATAAGAGATGTTATTCTGTAGTTCTTGTCTAGGACTTAATCCTGTACTGGTTTAATTCTGGCTTCATAGGTTGCCGGAAAGTGTTTCCACCTCTTCCAAGTTTTTGGTGAATGGAGCATTGGTAGAAATTCTTTAGTTGTTTGTACACTAGCTTTACCAATAAAGCTAGTCCTAGACTTTTGAGTTTTTGACTGGTTCACACTGGGCCTCACCTGCTCAATTTTCTGTTTCTTCCTGTGTCTGCTGTTGCAGTCTGCTTACAGGGATTTGTCCAATATGGCACGTGGTTTTTCATAGCATTGTCATAAACTCATGCTATTTAGCATGCTATGTTTAGCAATGCCCCCTTTATTCATTTCTGACTTAGTAATTTGGGACTTCTTTAGTAAATTAGCTGTGGGCTTGATTCTATTATTGTTTGACTCAATTTTTGGTTTGGTTTTCTTATTCACTGCGAGTGCTCTTATCTCTTCTCCTGCCTTCAGCTAACACTTAACTCTCATCTTCATCCTAGAGTTCCTACGAAGCTGACTGTTTTGATGCTGTCACACCCACGGCTGCTCAATATGAAACAAGTCACAGGCTTTCTATAATTACTTCCGCCAATAGCACCAAAACAGGACTATTCCACAAATGCCACAGGGCTGGGGGTTTTTTTTATTTCCTCTTTCTTTTTTTTTTTTGTTGGATATTTTATTTATATTTCAGATGCCATGCTCTTTCACCATTTCCCCTCCCTAGAAAACCCCTATCCCATACTCCCTTCTCCTTTTTGCTTTTATACAATTTTTTTAATGTTAACCAATGGCTTTATAAATTTGGTAATGCTCAATATCAATCAGAAGTGTAACCTAATACCCAACCTAGATATATCAACTATCTTTGACTGGCAGAGACATGTGAACATCTGCCTCCATGTCTCCCCCCCCCCCACCTTTCTCTCTCATCACCTAGCTTCTCCTCTCCTTCTCCTCCTCCTCTCCTTACTCCTCCTCTCCTTACTCCTTCCACCTTAGCTCCTCCTACATATCACCCTTCCTGTTAAAATAAAACTTTTCTCTCAAAATACAGTTAGAGCATAACTATACCAATTTATGTCAGTAAGGTGCAAGATAGACCTAATACCCAGTCCATCATTTTGTTGACTAAGCAAAACCTCTGTCATCTCTCCTAAATAAAAGACTTAGTTCTGAGCCTGGCTTTCCCCACCCCCACCCCACCCCCACCCCCTGCCCCCTTGGCTTTAGAATGAATGTCAGATGAAAACCATCCTCTCAAATCTTTTCTTTCGAAGTAAATAGCAAGGATTGGCTATGAGACTATAAATTTTCACCCCATCAGAAATCCAGAATGACTGAGTTAACTGAAATTATGGGAAACACAAAGCATAGCTTCTAAAACTTAGCCAATTTATAGAGACCGCTGAACACCTGGACAGTCCCTATACTACAGAACGTTGGAGCATCCGATCTTCAGTCTTCTGGCCCAGGATCATCTGACAGACCTGGTGATGCAGAATTATTAAAGGCTGATTACTCTGTATTGGCAGATATAATCAGTTGACTATTCTGCAAGTGTGTCCTTTTCTGGACAGTGATTTGTCTGTAGATGGAAAGAGGCAACTCTTGCCTAGTGGCTGACTCACCACAATTGGAATAACTCCAAAGATGCTCAATTTCTTCTTAGAATCCAAGACAGGAAGCTGTCAGGAGCAGACAGGTCTCTAATCAAAATGAACATTAATACAGAAATGTTTGTCACATCAATTCTGTGGATTTCTGATGTTTTGAAAACCAACTATTTATGTAAGGCAATTTGGACTGTTGTCAACTCCTCTCAGCTATTTCTAAATAAAATATAGAAAACACCCTAACAATAAACTCAAAGCCATGAATTTGCTATAGGCCCTTAACTCACAGGCTACCCATCTCAAATAAGTTAAAAAAGTTAAAGAAGGACTGGGTCTAAGCCTTGTATTCCTAAATGTGTTATACAGGCGCAATGCCTATGATAGTAACAATATTCATCTCACTTTTATATTAATAAGAATCTCGCCAGACAGTGGTGGTGCACGCCTTTAATCCCAGCACTTGGGAGGCAGAGGCAGGCGGATTTCTGAGTTCGAGGCCAGCCTGGTCTACAGAGTGAGTTCCAGGACAGCCAGAGCTACACAGAGAAACCCTGTCTCGAAAAAAAAAAAAAAAAAATAGAATCTCATACCAATGAAAATTAAATTTGAAATCAAAGTAAATTTTGTACCATTTAAAAAATTATAACTTCATCTTAATAACAGTTATACATATTTCTACCAGTAGGTTATGGCTATGCAATAAATCCTAGCTAATCCTCCCTGTTCCAACAAAACCACTACTTTACCCTAGAAAGACAGCCCAATATTAACCACCTTAGTCCCCAAGCCCAGGGAATAGGGGCGCCAACTCTTCATTAACTTCTTCAAGCTGATTATGGGTGTTGAGATATTAGAAGAGGGGTTGGGGGAAGAGTAAATTCATAAGCCTCTGACACTGTGTCTTCACTGCATCCAGCTGAAATTCCAGGACATCAGAGGTTCAAGCAGGTCTGCTCAGCTTGCCTGATGAGTAGATACACCAAGGCTATGTATTCTGCAATATAAAAATTCTCAAAACAAATTTTAGTATCAAGATAATTGTTTGTTTGAATTCTGGAATCTAGTCTTCTGGAGGCCTGCCCCTGTCATGTCTAATCCATATAATTCTGGGAATTTCTATGAGGGTGTGCTCCCACCATCCTCCCATTTTTGCCTTCCTGCTCTCAAATTTCCCAACATCAGGGAATCCAAACTTTAAGGCACCTAGGCCCTCCACTTCCACTGATGCCTAACCCCTTACCCTATTCCCCCACTCCAATTACTATGAGGGTGTGCTCCCAACATACTCTCATTCCCACCTCCCTGCTCTTGCAAGTCCCCAATACTAGGGAATCCAAACTTTCAGGTACCAAGGCTGTCCACTTCCACTGATGCCTGGCAAGGCCACTCTCAACTACCTATACAGATAGAGCCTTTGTGTTCTCAGGCTGGAGATTTTAGAATGGCTACTCCAGCTTGTTTCTTAGGACCATTTGCTTGAAAAATTGTTTTCCAGCCTTTTACTCTAAGGTAGAGTCTGTCTTTGCACTGAGGTGGGTTTCCTGTATGCAGCAAAATGCTGGGTCCCGTTTATGTATCCAGTCCATTTGCCTATGTCTTTTAATTGGGGAACCGAGTCCATTGATGTTAAGAGATATTAAGGAACAGTGATTGTTGTCTCCTGTTATTTTTGTTATTAGAGGTGAAGTTATCTTTGTGTGGCTATCTTCTTTTGGATTTGTTGGAAGAGGGTTACTTTCTTGCTCTTTCTAGGGTGTAATTTCCCTCCTTGTATTGGAGCTTTCCTGCTATTATCCTTTGTAATGCTGGGTTTGCGGAAAGATATTGTGTAAATTTGGTTTTGTCATGGAATATCTTGATTTCTCCATGTATGGTAATTGAGAGTTTTGCTGGGTATAGTAGCCTGGGCTGGCATTTGTGTTCTCTTAGGGTCTGTATGATATCTGTCCAGCATCTTCTAGCTTTTATAGTATCTGGTGAGAAGTCTGGTGTAATTCTGATAGGTCTGCCTTTATATGTTACTTGGCCTTTTTTTCTTACTGCATTTAATATTCTTTGTTTTGTGCACTTGGTGTTCTGATTATTATGTGACGGGAGGTATTTCTTTTCTGGTCTAGTCTATTTGGTATTCTATAGGCTTCTTGTATGTTTATGGGCATCTCTTTCTTTAGATTAGGGAAGTTTTCTTCTATAATTTTGTTGAAGAAATTTATTGGCCCTTTAAGTTGGGAATCTTCACTCTCATCTATACCTATTATCCTTAGGTTTGGTCTCCTCATTGTGTCCTGTATTTCCTGGATATTTTGTGTTAAGAACTTTTTGCATTTTGCATTTTCTTTGACAGTTGTGTTGATATTTTCTATGATATCTTCTGCACCTGAGAGTCTCTCTTCTATCTCTTGTATTCTGTTGGTGATGCTTGTGTCTATGACTCGATTTCTTTCCTAGTTTTGTTATCTCCAGCGTAGTCTCCCTTTGTGATTTCTTGATTGTTTCTACTTCCATTTTTATGTCCTGGATGGTTTTATTCAATTCCTTCACCTGTTTGGTTGTGTTCTCTTGTAATTCTTTAAGGGATTTTTGTGTTTCCTCTTCAAGGGCTTCTACCTGTTTACCTGTGTTCTCCTCAAATTCTTTGAGAGTGTTATTTATGTCCTTCTTAAAGTCCCCCATCATCATCATTAGACGTGATTTTAAATCTGAATCTTGCTTTCCTGGTGATATAGGGAACTCAGGACTTTCTAGTGTGGGAGAACTAGGTTCTAATGATGCCAAGTACCTTGGGTTAATGATGCTTATGTTCTTGTGCTTGCCTTTTGCCATCTGTATCTCCTTAGTGCTACCTGCCCTGTCCCTGACTGGAGCCTGTCTTTCCTATTATCTTGGTTGTATCAGAACTTTGTGGGGTGGGTATAACTACTGGGGTAAGTGCTGGGGCCCAAAATCTGCTCAATGCTCAAGTGCAGACAGGTTAGAGCTCTCTCTGGGAGCCCTGTTTCCTCTGGGTTCTTAGAGATTGGGGGGAGGGCTGCTGCCCAAGATCTGCTCAGTGCTCTGGCCCAGACCAAAGGGAACCAGTGCTCCAGGCCGGGAGTGACTTCCTGGGTCCTTGTGGGTCCCAGTTACTCCCTGTTTGGGGCGGGCCTTGCTGTCTGCTTACCTAAGATACTGCCCGGGTTAGAGTTCCTGGTACCATCTTCCTCTGGGTTCTGTGTGATTGGGGGCAGAGGTGCCTCTTGGATCTGCTCAGTTCCTGGGCCTAGAACGGAAAGAACCAGTGCTCTGGGCTGGGAGTCCACAGGGCTGTTTTAACGGTGAAAAAATGTTAAGACTTCTTAAACAAGATACAATGCAGAAAGTTACTTTCGAAAATAGACTGCTTTCTATGCCACACCAATTAGCCTAGTTTTATGATAAAAGAAAATTTTTTAAGTGGTGGCAAATGTTCAATTTTACATATAGATTTCTCTTCATAGTTATCTAGAAAAAGAATATTACCTTTTATCCGAGTAGTCCTCTAGTATCAATAGTGGAGATGTGTGTGTGTGTGTGTGTGTGTGTGTGTGTGTGTGTGTGTATGCATATATATCCTTGATTTCAAAGTTTTATCAAGCTTTTTATTTTGCAACTTATTACCAAAAACATTTAAAATGGTACTGTGACAAAATTTTAAAAATAAAGAAAATAAACCTCCTTGCTGAGGGTAACAAGATGTAAGAGTCAAACCACAGATTTTTGTTACTCTGTTACATTTTCATTAATACTAGTACTATATTAATGAAAATGGCTCAAAAGTAAGATGGTACCTATTCAAAGAGGAGGGGAAGGATGAATCATGCCAAATACTTGAAGAGAACTCAGAAATGCCAGCAATAAGTAGTACTCCAACTCTAATGTGATGTGAAGCCTTACAAAAGGGTTTTATCCAATTAAATAAGTTTTCTAAGTCACTCAACCTAGATAGTTTTTCCATGAGCTGGGAAATGTCTTTTCTGTTCTACAGCATCCATACCCACATAGACAGCAGAAATCCTCCATGACCTCAGCCAACAGCAGTACAGCAGTCAAGGCACAATCTTCTACTTTCCAAACAGATGCTGGGATTCTTGGATAAAAACACTGAGGCATTTTGCACCATCCATGAGTGACTGCTTTGTTATATTCTACCTAATACAATCACATCCACTGGGCTATTTGTCATACTAAGTATAAAAGGTATTAATTCACTGAGAAACATTGGCCAGCTAAAATGTGTTTGACTTTCAAAGGTTGCATTTTAACAAATTCAAAAATGCAGTTTAAAAAAACAAACAAACAAACAAACCTTATTTACCACTCTCCAACTTTAGTTTTTAAGGTAATTTGTGGAGATTTCTGCAAGGAAACAGTAAATGAGACCAATCATGTATTTAGTTCAGCTACAGCATTTTGACTTCAGATGCAATAAATTTATATTACTAAATTCATGCTGTCAATAAATAATCCTTAAATATCTAGTCTTCAGATACATGAAAGTTCCACAAAATTTACCTAGTAAATATTTGATTCCATTTAGACTGTTCTAACCATTTGCTGAAACCAAAATGTTCTAGTTTCTTCTCTAAAACCACCTTGACTTATAAAATGAGATTCTAAGGAAGGTGACTATAAACATCTAAAAACTTAGTGGCTAGAAGTCAATAAAAAATGTTAACCCCATTTTCATACAAAGTAAAACACGTTAAGAGATTAACCATAAAATGCAAAATGTGATCAACAGCATTTATTTTCCCTTTTGAGGAATTGAAGAGTTGACAGCATTACTTCAGAGACACAGACTGGTAGGGACAGCTGCTACTGACACATTACTTCATGCTTTTTCATGACCGTGTAAAGCTCCCACTCTTACCAGTCGTGGTACAAACACTCTGCAACGTTTAACATTAACATCAGTGTTAGTCTGCATGCATTCTAGGTTGGGAGACACCTGCAGGCACTGCACTTCAGTGCTTGTAAACTGGAGCATACCCATGAGGAAATGAAATGCTAAATGCTGCATGAGTGGATCAGTGAGCTCTACATCACTTTATTACAAAGTCTAATCCACCATGGGAACACACCAACTTTATTAAACTGATTAACAAGTTTCCTTTGTTGAAATATAGTGACTGACTCTTCCTCCTCCTTCATAAACCATAAGGGCAAATTTCCTATGAGGTTTGTATTTCAATTCAGTACTTATCCAAGCAAATTTGAATAAAAATGTCTCATTTTTATCTTCTTGGTAGCTTATTTGGAGAATAAGACTTTACATACACACACGCACGCACACAAAAAAAAGGAAAGAAAAAAAATAAAGATTGCAGTGATTATTTATGGTGAGCAAGAGGCACAAATTCCCAGGAGAACTTTAATTTTGTTCCCTCCAAGATAAGTTCTTTTAGAAATGAAAGACAAGTGAGGCTCCTTAAGGTAAGTGTGAAAACGGTAATGGCTGCCATGATTGTTAGGTATCTTTAAAAGTAGCTCTAAAAATCATCTGATGATCCAAACGTCACAAGCATATGACAAATATCAAGTTTCTGACACTGCAAGGCTGGATGTGATGCAGACAAGAAAGCTATTTTCTGGCATTTTGATGTGTTGTTCTTGATGTTCAAGCAGAAAGTGTCTACCTTCATTTGATGCATGAAGCTGGTCTATGAAAACTTGCAGGGGTGAAGGAAATCCCAAGTTACATGTATACACACGCACACACATATACATATACACACATACACACACACACACACACACACACACACAAATGGCTCCATATAATAAATATATACAGCAATTAAAATGGTTAAATACAATTTAAAACCCTTCAACCACTGCTTATACAATGCCAAACCTAATCATTAGTTTTTTTTTTTCAATGATGACATAATCTATTTGCTTAAAGGTAAAATCCCAATACTATCCACTGCTTTAAGAATTAACACACTGACCTGAATCCAAGTTAAACAAATATATAACAAATATTAAGGTCAGTAAAATAGATTCAAGTCATTGCAATTTCATTTTATACTTGATACATTTTTGTTTCCACCCGGGATAAATTTTACTTCGGCATGAGCATTATACTAAAATGTAACTTTACATTTTAAATTTAAAGTATTACCTTTATTGAGTTTTTAATTTTGGAAAGGTTTGATCAAGTATTATATATATATGTATGTATCTATGCCTTAAGAAAAATAAGAAGTCAGAATAATCAGCATGTGCTTTTCCAGCAATCTTAATTCCCAGCCTATTTCTTTCCACGCAGTATTTTACTTTTATTACGTGAAATGTCATAGCAAATTATCCAGACCACATTTGTTGGATCAGCCAATCACAGAACCTAAATCTCAAATGCTATTCTGAAGAAGTGTGGAGTAAATAATTTTGGTAATCTGTAAGATGGTTGCATGCAGTGTATACTGTATTATAACAGCACCAAACCCTTTATAAAAACCAAACACTCCTTCCTCCTGCTTGATGGTATTTATACAGTCTCTCATTCCCTCATACTGCGTATTAATTGGAAGTACTTCATAGCCAAGGTCTGTATTGTCAATTATTGTGCGTGTTCCTTGAATATGAAGACGATGCAGAACTGTTTCCAATGGGTAAAGTATAACGTCAGAGCAAAGGCTGGCAGCAAAGTTAGCAATAAGTTCTGGAAAATAAGCATCCAACATATTCTGCATGGGGCTAGTACTCTCAGCTAGGTGGCTATTATAGGTCTTTCTCTTCAGAATCAGAAGGACAATCTTCTGAATGATGGAGCTGATGACATAATGAAGAACTCCATGCAGCACTGTTGGGAAGATCAGTGAAAACAGTGGAAGAAGGCGCTTGCTGTGAGGCACTCCCAAGCCTATCACTCGTCCAATTCCTTCTTTAACACATTCCAGGATGCCAGTATTATCTCGAATTATCTCACTCTGAAACAAAAGTGATGAAAAAGGTACAATTTTATTCCCCAAAAAAAAAAAAAAAAAAAAAAAAAAAAAAAAAAAAAAAAAGACTTGTTTCATATGTATGGCTGTTTTGCTCCATGTATGTCTTTGCACTATGTGTGTGCCCTGCCTGCAGGGTACAAAAGAAGTCATCAGATCCCCTGGAACTGAAGTGCTGAGAACTGAAGCCTGGTCCTCTAGAAGAATTGTTAGTGCTCTTTACCACTGAGCACTCTCTCCAGATCCATCAACTTAATAATAAAATTGCTGTAGAAAATACTGTTATTAAGTCCCTTTAAGATAAATGTATTCACAAAAGAAGAAAAACATTTATGATTTGTCAACTTCAGCTGTGAGATTGGATTAGCATTATATTATTTTTCAAAAGAAAAACCATAAAGAGCAATGAGCAGGACATAGGCTACCTCCAACCACCTACGAGTCCCTTTGGCTCTTCACCCAACTACACAGCCCTTTTTATCTATTCCCCCACCAACAGAATCCTTCTATGCCATAACCAACCTTTCCACCCACATGGATCAAGATCCACACTTCAGATGTGGACCAGGAAGCACATCTTATCTGCCCTCCCCGTCTATTCAACAGGAGTCCTGATTCCTTTCCACCCAAGCCATTTCCAACCTCTAGGACGAACCTGCGCTGACATCTCTACTTTTACCTCAACCTACTCAGCCCACATCAGACTTAGAACTAACCAAATAAAAGACATCCACATGACCAGATCTCATTGCAAAAATTCCAAAATATGAAAGATCAAGCCAGTATCTATCTTCTCTCTAAAACCTACTGGTCATATATAAGTATTTGCCAAGGCAAATTACCTAATTAAACCCAAGGATTCAGAATTTAAAAGAACAATCTTAAAATTCATAAAAGACTTCAGAATTTAAAGAAGACACAAACAACTCAATGACACTCAGGAGAAAGAGTTTAAAGGGAATAAACACCTTAGTGATACCCATGAAATACAAACATAAAGGTACAGAAATGATTAAGACAATCCAGGACTTGAGAACAAAATTCAATAAGGAGATAGACTCACTGAGGAAGACTCAAGCTGCTGTTAGGAAACTCACAGGAAAGTCTTATTAGTAGAATAAATCAAATAGAACATAGACTATCAGGACTTGAAGAGAAAAGCACAGGATCTAGATCAAAGAAGCAGAATATTTAAAAAAAAAATTTAAACACAGAAAAGGAACATACCAGAAATGTGGAACACCATGAAACAAACTAAACCTACAAATTATAGGCAAAGATGAGAGAAAAATCCCAAGGCACAGACATAAACCTGATCTGCAACAAAATCACAGGAGATATAAAGAGTGCTACTATATTCTAATCAAGGAAACAGTTAACAAAGAGTGCATTACAGCCAAACAGTGGTGGCGCACGCCTTTAATCCCAGCACTTGGGGGGGCAGAGGCAGGCGGATTTCTGAGTTCGAGGCAGCCTGGTCTACAGAGTGAGTTCCAGGACAGTCCAGGCTACACAGAGAAACCTTGTCTCGAAAAACCAAAAAAAAAAAAAAAAAAAAAAAAAAAAAGGGCATTACTATCCTAAACATAGATGCAGTGAACTCTGGGGAACCAACTGGATAAAAATAGATACAACTGCATTTAAAAACAGATTAATATCACTCCATTAATAATAGGTAATTTCAATTTGCTTCAATAGACAGGTCATCTGAATAAAAACCAGAGAAACATCAGAATCAATTGACATCATACATCAAATGGAGTAAAGTGATGTCTAAAGAATATTCCACCCAACTACCAAACAATATACAATCTACTCAGCAGCACAGGGAAGGTTTTCTACAATAGACCTCTTGACACACAAAACAAATCTTTACACACTCAAAAAGACTGAAATCACACGTGTATCCAATCTACCCATAATGCACTACAACTTAAAAAAATGATAATAAAAGTGTAGTAATTATACATTCATGGAGATTAAAAAATTCATTAATGAATGATGAATAAGTTAAAGATGAAATCAAGAAATAAAAAAATTCCCAAGAACTAAATGAAAACACAACATAACAAAACTTCTGAGACAACTAAAAACAGTTAAAAAGCAAACAAAGCAAAACTATCCTAAAATTCATATGGAACCACAAAGATCCCAGATAGCCAAACCAACCCTGAGCAGAAAACACAGCTAGGGGAATAACCATTCCAGATCTTAAGATGCACTACACAGCCAGAGTAATAGAAACAATATGGTACTGACACAAAACAGGCTTCTAGACCACTGGAAAGACAACCTGAAGATCCCAACACACGGGTACCTGTAACTGCAGGCACTTAGTATTCGACAAAGATGCCAAAAACAGAAGCTGACCCCCCCCCCAAAAAAAAAGGCATCTTCAACAAACATTTCTGGGAGAATTCTCTGCCCATATGCAGAATTAAATTAGACACGTATTTATTCCTTGTACAAAAGCTAATTCCAAATTGATAAAAAACCTAAATGTGAAACCTGAAACACTGAAACTTCTAGACTTTCTTCCAGGCAGCACCCTGTAGAATATAGGTACAGGAAAGGGCTTCCTAAATAGGACTCCATTTGCCCCAGAATCGACAGGATGCACATGATAAAACAAAATGTTCTGAAAAGGAAAAAAAAAAAAACAATTGAGTGAAGAAGCAGCCCATAAAATGGGAGAGAATCTTTTCAAGTTACACATCTGACAAAAGACATACGGCTGGCAGAGAGCTCTGCCTGGAACCTGAACAGAGTTCTCAAAAGAAAAAGAAGGGGGTGGGGCTAAGAAGTATCTCAAAAAATGTCCCTAGCTATCAGGAAATTACAAATCAAAACAACTTTCAGATTTCCTCTTACCCCAGTCAGAATGGCAAAGATTAACATGACAAACCAACCTAAAACAAATGAAGGAGATGTGGAGAAGGGAACCCTCATTCATTATTGGTGGAACTGCAAACTTAGACAGTCAGTATAGAAATCAGTGTGGAGAATTCTCAAGAAGTTTAAAAATAAATCTACCATATGATCAAGCTGTACCAGTCCTTGGCACATACCCAAAGGATTCAACATCCTACTCTACAGGCACAAGCCCAGCCATGGTCACTGGTGCTCTAGTCACAATAGTTAGGAAACCAAAACAACCTAAATGTCCTACAACTGATGGATAATAAAATGTGGCACATATACACAATGGAATAGTACTCAACTGTAAAGAAAAATGGTATCATGAACTTTGCAGGTAAATGGTTAAAACTAAAAAAGATCTTATTATATAAAGGGACCCAGCTGGGGCGGGGGCAGGGGGAGATCACATGCTCTCTCTCATTAGCGGCTCCTAGCTCCAAATCTTCAGATGAGAGTACATATCCAGGAGTAACTGCAGAAACCAGGAAAGTAGAAGGGGATCACTGCCAGGGCAAGGGGTTGGGGAGCAATACAGAGAGAAGCAGAATATAAGTAATCTGATCAGGGAAATGGGAAGGGGGGCGCTACAGGAGTGGATCAGGGAAATGGGAAGGGGGGCGCTACAGGAGTGGATCAGGGAAATGGGAAGGGGGGCGCTACAGGAGTGGATCAGGGAAATGGGAAGGGGGGCGCTACAGGAGTGGATCAGGGAAATGGGAAGGGGGGCGCTACAGGAGTGGATCAGGGAAATGGGAAGGGGGGCGCTACAGGAGTGGATCAGGGAAATGGGAAGGGGGGCGCTACAGGAGTGGGTAGGGAGGTAAAAATACAGAAGACGGAAGGTAGAGAAGAATAGTAGCATACAAGTGGTCTGACCAGGGAAACAGGAAAGTAAAGCTATTTAGGGAAGGGAGAGGGAAGTATATACAGAAAAAGGAGAGAGGGTAAAATAAGGAAAGGATGTCTGAAAATCATAAGAATTATATTATCTTTTAAAAAAACCTATAATACACAGAATTCTGTGTATAAATATACATGTATAGTTTAAATAAACTTTTCTCATCTTGCCTGACAATCCACCCTCCAAGAGCCAAAGACCCTTAGCAGAAATCCCAATAGTAGACATGACAAGTTCTCTCTGTGTTGCTAGCCAGGGCTAAGAGCTTTTCAAAACATACAGCCTATTGCTATTACCTTGGTTACCTCTCAAAGATGGAAGGTAAGTCCCTATAGCTGAAAACATGCACTTCAGAAATAGGGCCCAGAGACATCTGATCTGGAACCGGCCTAAGTGCCTCCTCCCAGAAGAGTAGCTTTCATAGTACCAGAAGCTGCCATGCAAGTTGCCAAAGGAAGGAAGAAACCAACATTCCTACCCAGCTATGATGCCTATGAACCCCAGAAATGAGCACATCAGGAGTACCTTAAGAGTTCAGTAATGGCATCAGTCTCAGCCCTACTTCACTCGAGCACTATAGCAGTAGCAGGCATCTTTCTAATAAATCTATTTCATCCACTAACCTCACACAATAGTACTATCTTAACGATAATCATGTGCCTTGGAGCCCTTACCACAATTTTCACAGCCATCTGTGCACTCACCCAAAACAACATTAAAACAATCGTAGCGTTCTCCACATCAGCCAACTAGGACTAATAATAGTGGCCTTAGGAGTAAACCAACCACACCTAGCTCCTTGGCGGTACTCAACAGCTCACTAATTGGACTTAAGACCTGCTTAACAAGAGGGAGACCATGCCTGGTGCTGGAAACCTAGGCAACTACTTATAAGAAGCCATGGATCTTGAAGCAGAACCTACAGCTACCACTTCACTAAAGCTTCATAATCTCTAAAAACAATGGAAACATTTTCCCTTACCCACAGATAACTGTAGTACTTGATCCTTACAAAGAAACAATCTTTTACATTAGATGGAGACCATTACAGAAAACCATAGCATATAAAAACTGCAGAATTCTGAAGCCCAGTTCCAGTAGATGGATACATTTACAAACCACTCCTGCACCTAAGACTCAGTGAACACTGCAGAAGAAGGGTAGAAGGATTACAAAAGCCAGAGACCAGTGACCTTGCTTTGAGACTGTGTCTCCTAGTAATATAGAAGCTACACATATCAAGTATCACCACCATGACTACCAACAGGCGCTGAACAAGAACACACCAACAGAAATGCCAAAGCGGATGGTGGAAAGCCCATGAGGCCTCAATCCTATGCAAGGAACTGCAGGCAAGTAAGGATTCTGAAAGTGTGAAAATAGTCTTCTCCAGCAAAGTATGCCAGTTGGCTACCCAATACCAAATGGTCAGTCCTGAAAACATACATATGAGTATCATTATACAGCCTAAGCACACTATATTTAGAAACATATATGTCTACATATATACATATATGAAGTTAATAGCAAATAAAGGAGGCCATGACTCTCACAAGGAACAAAGAGGACATATGGGAAGGTTTGGAGGGAGGAAAGGGAAGGAAACATTATGTGTTACATTACATCCTCAAAAAAACAGGAATGAAGTGGACAGCCATTCTAGTGCAGACGTGGGATGTGGTGGCGGAGTTAGAGAGCCTGCCTCAACTGTTTCAAAGGAACTCCTTAGAACACTAAGAAGCAACAATGTGTAAGGAAGCATGGAAGGTGCTTAAAGATCCCTGAAGTGTTAATCTGAATCCTCTCTTCTCAACTTACTGGCTGTGTAACAACTGTTACTATACTTAACTTCTCCTAAGAATCATTTCAGTCTCCTAGAAAAATGGAGGGTAGTATAAAATATCATGTATACAGTTGTTCTGTAGCAGCTTCCTCTAAGACTGAAACATTTTGTGATGGTCTGTATATGCTTGGCCCAGGGAGTAGCACTATTAGCCCTGTTGGAGTAGGTGTGTCACTGTGGGTGTGAGTTATAAGACCATCATCCTAGCTGCCTGGAAGCCAGAATTCTGCTAGCAGCCTCCAGATGAAGACGTAGAACTCTCAGCTCCTCCTGCACCATGCCTGCCTGGATGCTGCCATGTTCCTGCCTTGATGATAATGGACTGAACCTCTGAACCTGTAAGCCAGGCCCAATTAAATGTTGTCCTTTATAAGACTTGTATCAGGCATGATGTCTATTCACAGCAGTAAAACCCTAACCAAGACACATTTCATCCTGCAGGAAGCTCCTAAAACAGGAAGGCAAACAATTCAAAATATCTTCAGGAGTCCCTGAAACTGACCAGATTCACTAGCCCCTCCCTACCAAAGTAAACAATAAAAGCTGAGACTCACTCTCCAAGAAGTGAAGTTACAATACGAGGGGACTCTCAAACAAGGTAAGATGCAAAGATTCTCAGACAAGACAAGTAGCAAAGACTTTGGGACTAGACCAGCTGCCAGGAAGCAAAACACAGCTGAGTTGCCAGGAAAAGGTTTGGACCCGGTCACTTGGAAAGTTAGTATTTTCCAACCTACTGTGCTGCCTGCGAGCTGTGGACTGTGCTCCAGGTTCCCAGCTTTGTGAGCTGTCACCCATGCTAAGGTAGACTTTGGTGATGCAAGTATCTTTGTGTCACTTCTGCTCCTGTAAGTAAACCCTCACCTATATTTCTATAATAAACCCCAATAAAACTCATTGACTGACCAAGTTGAACTTTGATGGCATCTGTTCACATGGGAAATAAATGCTTAGTTTTAAGCAAGATCAAATTGATACAATTTATGCTTTAAAACAATACTGTCTGCTGCGCCAACAATGACAAGAGCAGAAGCTGAGAACTGTACTTATAAAGTTACTGTAGATCTCCAGTGAAGAGACAATGCTGGCCTGGCCTGGGAGGCAGCTATGGAAGCCAAACAATTCAATTATGCTTTCAAGATCAGAGTTAATGGGAATTACTGCTGGACTATACTTATACGTCATCAAAGAGAGAGAGAGAGAGAAACAACCAAGAGGATGGAGATGTATGTAGCTCAGTTGTAAAATGTGTATCTAGAATGCATAAGGTCCTCAGTTAGATCTCCAGGACTACAGAAACCCTGGAGTGATAGCATATCCCTGTAAGCTCAGCACTTGCGAGCTGGAAACTGGAGGTTCAGAAGTTCAAGTTTGAGGCCAGCCTGAAATACACAAAGACTTGTCTCAAAAAGCAAAAAGGCTGTTGGCCAGAGGTACTAGAAAGATAAAGGAAAAGGTGCTGTTTTACCAAGCTGAGGGATCACATATCACATATTTACATTACAATTCATAACAGTAGCAAAATTACAGTGATGAAGTAGCATCGAAGTAATTCTATGGTTGAGGGTCAGCACAACATGAGGAAGGTGAGCAGCACTGCTCTAACAGAGTGATCCAATCCTGCTTAGCTTGTATCTGGTTTCCCTCTGCTCAGAAGTGTGCTTCCTGTCTCTCTCAGGCTCAGACCTTTACTCAAATCTCACCTTCTCCATGAGGCTTCATCTGCGCTTTCATAAATGTTAACTGCCCCGCTCCACCCACACCCCATCATCCCTGCTGTGCTCTTTGACAATCACCTCCTCACAGGTTTTACATATGTCTTACTACTGTCTATGCTCCCCACAAGCTTTTAAGTGTTACAGAAGTAGAGGATTTTTATCAGTATTTTTTGCTACTCTATTACATGAGTCTAAGACCCTCTCTGATACAGGTTGTTTCTTAATAAATATTTAATGAGTCAAGAAAATAAATTTAAAGAAGATAAAATAAAAAAGCAAAGTCAATTAAAATTTTGATACAACACTATACCTGAAATTGTATAAGTCTGAAATTGATCATGGGGAATCAATATAGACCTTTTTTAGGAAAGGAACAGAACTACTAGAACTTTGAAACACTAACTTTTCAAGTGCACATAGACTGAACTCAACGATACCGCATAAAGGATTAACCAATGGGAAGTAGTTTCTATTCAAGGGCTTCAAACAGTAGTTCTGCTGGAGATCTCCCTGAGGAAAAAAGCCTGTCCTATTATATTATTATATTATATTGTCTTATTATTATTAGCTGTCTTGTTATTTTATAAGTAAAATAACCAATAAAAAATTTTTTAATTATTTTTAGATTGTAATTTTATTTTATAGAATAGGAATCGTGTTTTAATAGCTGACTCTGTATTTTGTAAGTATCTAGTTTACAGTAACAGATTTCGTCTATGTCTGTTTTGATGCTGTCCTTGCTGTGTGTCCCCGTGTCTCACTCTTAGTGCCCTGCTTGCCTTGTCACTTCCTTTCTCCATATGTATTCTTTGGTTGGTAGTTTAGTCCCTGGAAGCTCTGGGGGCCTAAAGATGATATTTAAGAAACTGTCTAAAGTTACAATTTTAATTTAAGTAGACAAATGTGACTGTGGCAAATCTGTCCCAAGCTAAAACCTCTTTCCTGATATAGCATGTTGCTATTTGGTATTTTACCCAAAATTTTTATCTTTCTGATAGTTTTTTCTTATCTTTAAACTGAGACTGCCTGACAAACTAACTCTGTGAACTGCACAATACCATCCAAATGTGAAAGGACAAATATGTTTTAGTCATAAGATGTTAATTTCAATTAATCAAAGTTAGTTCTAACAACAAGAAAATCAGAGATTAATGATGTTGTGGGGACAGATGATAAAGAGAAAACAAAACCCAGAAACGCAAGGCCATCTCAGCAAGCAATTTACAGAGCAGACACTAATATGGCGGAAAAGTACTCTTGAAGATCAGATGCTGGAAACAGAAGACAAACTGTGTAAGCACTTCCATCTTATGCTTTACCTATAAAAGATAGTGCAGCTACAAAATGAAGTTCAATGTGCTTGCAGTGCCACCGTGTGGTTAGAAATAGTAAAACAAGCAAGCAGAATTTAAACGCTAACAGGAAACTGCTTACGGTTTTTTATTTATCACTTGTGTCCAGCCAACACTGAATACTCCTTTGGAGGATACTTTTTTAAACGCCATGTTGTAAATTATCTACAGGTACTACAACTTACTGTTAGGATGATTATTCCTTGTGCTCAATTATTGATATAGTCATTATGATAAGCCATAAGCATATTAAATTGATCTTGGGGCCTTGAAAGACCAAAACGAGTCACAGTTTGATTCTGAGACACCTAAATGAAGAGTGTAGTTGTGTATGGAAGGGAGAAAAACAACTAAACCATAAGTGCGACCCAAATTTGCAGTGGAAATGTTAGACCCATGGTAGTACGTAATAAATAAGAGTATCTGTGAAATTAACATTTAAAACCCGACATACACAGTATACTAAATATTCTAAAAGTACATACAAAAAAGTTACAATAAAGAACAGCTCACCTGTACTGTTTCAATCAGACTTGCTGAATAAAAAGGCATGGCCACCATGTATGTTAGGCTGCAGAAATTAAAGCAAACTGTATCAGTACAACAAAATAAGATCATTAAAATAAAATTTTAAGATGTTTCAATGTATTCACCTAAATTTACATTCAAACCTAAAGTGATCTTTTTAAATTTTCAACTATACTTTGGAACTAGCGATATTAACTCAGAACACTGAAACACAGACTTTATTGAACAGAGATGGAAATATAAAAGTAACAATAATACAAAGACAATTTTCCTAAAAAAAACAAACAAACAAACCCCTAGATTGTACCTTTAGCAGAATGTAGGTTCATTTATGATTAGCTGTTTGGACACCGCTTGCACATAACTAGTACCCCTGAAGTGTGTCTCTGAGCCTTTGGATGAACAACTAGAGTTTAGTGGCATCCAGAAAGGCGTGCTTTATGTCACTATCCTGCTGTCACTTTCTACTTCTACATTTCTCACCAGCAGAACTAAGCCGGCCTACAACTATAAGCCAAGTTCCCTTTTACTATGAAAAAATAATGTTGCACAGCTTTCCAAAGCTGTTTCTTTATCAGTATGGCTACATTACAACTTTGCATGCCTGCAAAGCATAGTTACTTAAAATCTTTTCATGGGTGGGACTAACCTAACCAGCATCCTTAGGGGCCAGGTCTTGGTAAGTACTCACCTCTCACTAAGTAAAATCACTTAGGTGCCTTTACACAACACTGTAATATGACTATCGTTTTGAGCTTACTCTTCACCAAATACATACATTCATATCTCTGATTAATAAGATACAGGTTTAGCAACCCTGTTATCAGAAATGCTCAAGATCAGATGTTTCAGATGTTTGGGGATATCAGATTTGGGGATATTTGCATATAAGTAACTAGATATCTTGGGAACGGGACCCAAGTCTAGATACAAAATTAATTTACGTGTTATACTTTTACACACAAAGACTGTGTGCTTTTGCATAGTATTTTCTGTGTGACTATATTCTGACACCTCATCCCTTATTAAATAGGATAAGGTTAAAGAAATTCAAAACATGTGACATGCCATGTTAGTATTCAAACTCTTCAGAATTTGATGTATTTTGGATTTCAGATGTTTGGCTTCTTGATATTCAATCCACAGTAGTAATTTTTTTTTCTTAACTTAGGTTAAAGGACTGAGGAAATCACAGCTTGGTGAAGTGCTTGCTATGCAAGCATGAAGACCCAAGTATGATCCACCGTACCCATGTATAAAGCCAGGCATAGTAGTATGCATTTGTAATATCAGTGCTGGGTACACAGAAACAAGTAGACTCATGGGGCTTGCTGGCTGCTCTGTCTGGTCAGTAACCACAGACAGTACTCTAACTGATGGCCCAATACCAAGTAATCATCTCCAAAACACTTATGTATAAGTAACATCATACGGACTGACAAGGTTGTATTTATATATTTAGAAACACACACACACACCAAGTGACAAGTAAGGGGAAAAGGCAGTGAATTTGAACAAGAGCAAGGTGGGGGTTACATGGGAAGTGTCGGAGAAAAGGGAAGGAGGAAACGATGTCATTATATTATACTCTTAAAAACAGAACCAGGAGAACCAGGAGCCGGGCAGTGGAAGTACACACCTTTAATCCCAGCACTTGGGAGGCAAAAGCAGGTGGAGTTCAAGGCCAGCCTGGAATAGAGATTGAGTTCCAGGACAACCAGAGCTACACAAGGGAACATAAGGAGCATGGGAGAGGGTCTCTGTGAGAGGGAGTGGAGGGGGCAGCACTTGATGGAAATAAATTTAAAAAAAAAAATTAAATAATGGTGGCTCCTAAGGACACTCTGGCCTCCACATGCACACAAGTGCACCCAAACACATGAAAACACGCACATACCCATGCCAACCCTGAAAAAGAACAAAAGAAGTGTCGAAAACAGAAGAAAAGTTGAGCCACGACTCTCATCTTTCAAATGTCTAAGAATTATTTTGAGCAGCATATGTATTTCAGGATGAGGAGAAAGAAGATGAGGAGGAGAAGGAGGAGGAGGGAGAGGAGGAAGAAGAAGAAGAGGATGAGAAGGAGGAAGAAAAGGAAGAAGAGGAGGAGGAGAAAGAAGAGGAGCAGCAGGAGGAGGAGCAGGAGGAGGAACAGGAGGAGGAAGAACAGGAGGAGGAGCAGGGGAAGGAGCAGGAGGAGGAGCAGCAGGAGTAGGAAGAGGAGCAGGAGGAGGAGCAGGAGGAGGAGCAGGAGGAGGAACAGGAGGAGGAAGAACAGGAGGAGAAGCAGGGGAAGGAGCAGGGGGAGGAGCAGCAGGAGTAGGAAGAGGAGCAGGAGGAGGAGCAGGAGGAGGGACAGGAGGAGGAGGAGCAGGAGGAGGAGCAGGAGGAGGAGCAGGAGGAGGAGCAGGAGGAAGAGCAGGAGGAGGAGGATTCCATGTATATCTCAAGGCTTACCCCTAAGCCTTGTCTATCTGGTTCTTCAGAAATCTACTCCTACTACTCTAACTTCCTTCATTATAGTAGGCATAAGAATTTTTTTTTTCAGCTCTAACACTAAAAAAGCTAATAAAACTCTCTGGTAACAATATCACTTTTAAAACTTACCATTTCAGGAGAAGGTGTTCACCTATTTGTTTAGGGTTCCATTTGTGTGAAACCTCCCTAAAATGTAAAAATAATTGTAAATAAAACAAAACTATGTTATTTAAAATATTTTGGTTTAGTCTGTAGAATGGATCTTCCTTTCTAGACATACTTCTGACACCGTGGTGGTTCAGACAGAATCGGTGAGTGTCTGCTGACAGAAGCTGCAGGGAAAAGCGGGGACTGAGAGCATGACGGCTACTACTGTGTCAGTATGACAGATGAGAAGACCAGGAGACAAGCTTCCAGCCATGTCTGTGAGGAGGTTTCAAGATGGGGTGGACTCATGGGCTAGGACCCTAGACAATGAGAAGGGGAGCTGGCTGAGCACCAGCAGGTGCCCTCTGCCTACTAACGCAGTACAGGTAGTGTGCTTTTATCAGAAATGCTATTGCCCTGATCATGTGGCCCTGAGCCTTTGGAACCGGTCTGTCTATTCCAGTTTCCCTTCTTCATCTCTTTCCACATAGCTAACAGTCTACACTTCGAGTGTTGTTCACCCATGGTCCTGAAATTTAACTGTAGCCAGAAACTGAACCACAAATGTTATCATTGCAGGCACTGAATTTTCACCACACTACTAAACTGAATGCCCTGCACTTTGCCAAATTTTTTATACATCTCTGTGTTTAGGGTGGGAAGCCTAAAAAAAAAAAAGGACTGGCACATCTGCACTTTCTGACACACCCTGTGACATAAAAAGCACTAACAGAGATTAAAGTTAGCCAAGCCTAGATGTTCAATTTTTAAAATATAAGTCAGTAAAACTTAGCTGGCTGCTAACCTTTAGCAAAGCTGCACTAAAGGAATTCTGAGACTACGCGGTCCTTTGGAAGCAACACGCTGAAAAAGCTTACTCTTAGCTTCTTGCCTTTGTTTTTTTTCCTTACAAAGGTTAAATCCCAACATTGAGTACATGTGCAATAGTAGTGGTGAGAACTTCAACTAACTCCCTTTCTTAACAATCTAGATAATGTATCCTTTAGACAAATAAATCAGAACTATTCAAAGCCTTTAACACTATCCATGAGCTCATGCAGAAGAATAGACTACAGAAAACTGGTCACGCCAAAGAGTAGCCAACAGATTACACTAGCTCACTGCCATCTACAAGCATCTCTCCTGTCTTGTCTGCCTTGTTGCCAACAGCCATAACTGTAGGACACTTACAGTACCAGTCTTCTCAGGGCTTTCTACAAGTCCAGTGCTGTCTTTCCTGCAAAAAGTAATGGCTGAATTTGACCCACAGAAAAGAAACTCAGTTTCCCTAAGTTTATCTACTTTCTCTCTCCCCCAGTATATCTACAACCTAAGTTTACAACCTCTGATTCTAGAATCTATGTCATGAACCTTCCCACTAGTTTTGTTGAGGGTATCACTAACTCTACCCCTGTTACTGCTATCACCACCCCCACACCCCACATATAATACAGACATGGAAACACACAAGTAGTCCAGGAACTATCCTTGTCACATTTCATAACTTGTGATCTACAATTCTCCCATTAGTTGAATTTCATTGCATCTCATATTCTGAATGATACTTTATGCCCCAATACTCAAAGCTATGTCTATAGTTAAATAACTTCTGTGGCATCCTGATCTGCAGTTCCAGCCACGTTCTAGAAACGCCCCCCTGTGGTGGTGTGAGAGCAGCCCCACAGCTGACAGGTTTGAGGAGTAGGAGGTGAGGTGTCTTTGGAGAAGGTTTCAAAAGGCCACACCATTTCCAAAGAGCACTCTTGCTCTCCCTCCCTCTCTGCTGCATGCTTGTGGGCTTGATGTCAGCGCTCAGCTACAGCTACAGCACCGTGCCTATCTGACTCTAGCAATGCTCTTGCCATGATGGTCACCGTCTCTACTATCCTCTGGAACTGTGAACCCCAAATCAAATGCTTTCTTTAATAGGTCACCTTGGTCATGTTGTTTCTTCACAGTAACATAAAAGTAACTAAGATACCCCTACACGTCTGGCAAAAATCTCAAACTCCATTTATTGAAAGTTAGACTCCTTAACTACTTCTCTAACTTATTCTTAATAGATTCTCCACCTTGGCTAGCATTTCTACTTGAAAAACAAAATTTCAGCCACTGCCGGCAACTCTCTTCCTGATACTCCCATTTCTAATCTAACAGCAACTATCATCAATTATACTTAGCATGCTTTCCTAATTCTGCACTCTGTTCTGTTCCATACCTCGGAATTGCCCCAACGTAGTTAAGATTAATATATCAGCTGTCTATAAGCCAGTCTGAACCAATGCTCTTTACACCACCTCTTAGGAATACTCTCGTTCCTATCAAAAAACAGAAGTCTGATTCCAGGCCACAGAGAACAAACCACTGCAAAGTCAAGATAGTAGAAGGATGGAGAAGATTTGAGTTGGATATGTCACAGATAATTTATATACACAAAATTACCCTAGAATAAATAAAAAATATTTAAAAAGAAGAGAGAGAGAGAGAAATGAGCTCATCTAAGCTTCTTTTCATTTCCAAGCACAAACTGCTGCTTTTTGTCACTGAGACTGTGGAAGGAAGCTCTGTTGAGACCAGGTGCTGCCACCTTTTCTTGGAAGGAAAGCCTTTCCTGCCCAGTCAATTCTTACTCATAATTCTTATCTCAATTTTCAGTTATTTTTGAAATGCTTACCAATAACTCCAGGTAAGCATCCCTGGGAATCTGAAGGGGGTTATTTAATTATAGCACAAATCACACAATGTTTTATAAGCAAATGAGTTACTTAAGGAAGAAGTTGTTCCCACCGCTGTTTCTCACTTAGCTGGCATAGCTCACACAGCAGCAGGAATGAAAGGCACATCTCAACTGACAGTAGGCCGGACAGCACCTATCACACACTTACAGCAAGGTGTAATAAGGAAACTTTACTGTCCTCCCTTCTCTGGGCTATTTCAGACAAGCTTTCAGATTCAAGATATTAGCTTCCATATTTGATAAAAATGTAATATAGAACTAATATGAAAACAAGGCTACACATGTACCTCGGTAAAGGTGTAAATTCACTAATTATGCCTTCTGCTCCAAGTGTGACTCCCTGAACAATAAATGTGCTTCCCATTCCTTTCCACAGGGCTCGTGGTCCCTAAAATCAAAACAGAAACAATAAGAATAGTTCCGTTAATGCCTAATATACAACACACAAGTTCTTAAGGAAAACACAGAAGGTTTGCTGATATTTCCTATTAAGGCATTACTCTTACATAAATCTTACAGAACTGTAATGACCTGGGTTTCTACCACTTTGTTCTTGGTCTCTTGAGGCACTCTCAAATAACCCAGGATGGCCTAGGAGGCTGAGACTTACCTTGAACTCTTGATCCTCATTCCTCAACCTCCCAAGTCCCAGGATCCCAAGGCCTGTACCAGTCCAGTAGCCTCCATTGTTAATGTTTTATGGTAGCCTAGTTTAGACTAAGATGAACTAATATACTCATTTAACTAAGTACTCCAAAATGATTGGCTAGCCTATTTAAAAACCTCAGGTGTCTCTATATTCACCTCCCTTCACGCCCAGCTGTTTACATGTTTCCCTACAGGCATCTTAGATTCCCTATTTCCCCAGCTTCACTCCATCATAGCCGTTAGCCCATTTCTTTTCCTTCTTTGTTGGAGTTCCTATTTTCCTCAACAGCTCCTTCATGATACTTGTGCCTAAATCACACATTTCTCATTCTTCCAGTGTAATCAATCAAAGTTCTGTACCTTCTCAGGCTCTGGTAAATCTACTACGTTTCTCACCCTTAACACTGCAAGAGTTCACTGTTTCTGCTACAATAACACCGTGGTGTTGCTACCATCATTAGTTATCTATGTTATTAGTGAATGAGAAAATAAAATGCAACATCGTAAAATTAAAAGAAGCATTATAGTATCAGGAGAGAAATGTATCTCTTTTTCATCCTAGTCCCGCAAAAGCTTTTGACTTCCATTCTCCAGAGACAGCTCAGCATATAATAGAGTGTGTGTCTGCACCAAAAAGATATACAATTTTTTTCATTTGTTGATTTTTTAAATTTTTTTAAAGATTTATTTATTTTTATTTATATGAGTACACTGCAGCTGCCTCCAGGCATCAGATCCTATTCCAGATGTTTGTGAGCCACCATGTGGTTGCTGGGAATTGAACTCAGGACCTCTGGAAGAGGAGTCAGTGCTCTTAACTGCTGAGCCATCTCTCCAGCCCCCATTTGTTGATTTTTAACAGATATACTTTGAACCATAAAAAAACAACCCAGGGACCATTTCATATCAGTACACACAGAGATAGTTTCTTATTTGTAAAGGCCGCCTGGTGTTTTCCCACCTAAATATATCATTGTTACTTTACTGGTACCACTGCTAGATAGGGTAATTTCTACCCTCATTTATTTTTTTCACCTTTCTCTCTCCCCCTCCCAGCCCCAACCCCCCAACCTTTTTCTCTCCCTGTTGGTTTTTGAGAGACAGGGTTTCTCTGTGTAGCCCTGGCTATCCTAGAAATCACTCTATAGACCAGGCTGGCCTTGAACTCAGATATCTACCCGCCTCTGCCTCCCCTCCAGAGTGCTGGCATTAAAGGAAAGTGCCACTACTACCCAGCTATTTTGGCTCATTATTATATGAAATTCCATAATATGATATCCTTGCATATACATTTTTACATATGATCATAAACATTTATGTGGAAAAGTTCTTAGAAGTCAAACATTCAAATTTTAAATTTTAATTAGGTAGTGGCTTATGCCTTTAATCCCAGCACTAGGAAGGCAGAGGCAAGTGATCTCTGAGTTAGAGACAGCCTGGTCTACAGAGCAAGTTCCAAGACTCCCAGGATACACAAAGAAACCCTCAACAAAAAAATTAAATTCTGATGCACACAATCTGTCTGTTCACCATGTACTTGTCACTCAAACACAGTGACATACTCTAATACAGTTCCTCATGCTGTGCTGACCCATAGTCCTAACATTATCTTCATTGCTACTTCAAAACTATAATTTTGCCATTTTTTTTGCATTATCTGATATGCAGGATGTCTGCCATGTGACCCCTGGAAAAGGATTGTTGGACACCTCCCCAGGGCTCGTGAGCCACAGGTTGAGAATCACATCTTTCGTGATTCTCTTGTAGCTCTTAGGATGACGTGCACAGACCACAGAAGGCCCTTTATGATGCTGCTTACTTCTCTGGCTCTTTTCCATCCTCCTCTTAACCTCAACTTCTGCTACAAGCTTCTAATATACATTATATCTAGTCCCCAAATTATAACCACTCTTTTACTTTTGCCTTTGAAGATCAACATACAAAACCATTACCTCAGCCTTAAGAAGCAGACTTTCTGACAACTCTCTTTTCAACCACTTTGCTACATCATAGCCTGGGTGCAAGCACAGCTGGGATAGTGAATCTTCACTGTAAACAGATTAGGAATGCTTAACTGAGGAGGAAGACCCACCCTGAAGATTGGCAGCATCGTGTCTTTAGCACCAGAGCTTCCCAACTACGGACTCTGTGATCAGTTGAGCTCAGACCTCCACTCCATGTCTTCACTGTCATGATGATAGTGTTTCAAATCACAATAACCCCTTCCTTCCTTAGATGTTGTCAGGTACTTTGTTACAGCAATGAGAGAACTAATAAACACATAAGTGTGGCGTGTATCTCTTTCCTATCTACTAATCAGTACTTTATATTTTCATACTGAACCACACACTGGACTAAAAGCTTCTGCTGACACTCTTGTCTCTATGACTAAATCGTAAATCTCGCTTGCATTTACCTTACCTGCTGCTATTAAACTCTTGAAACTTAGCACAGTTCTTTGCAAGTTTGTTGAATTAAGTGAAATTCTGAAAGACTCAAAGGAGAATTCTTACTTTAATGCTTAACAGTTTAAATATATAGCATCAAAAGAATAGATTCTCACCTGAGTTTTGTTGAAGCTATACATAATGTTGATAATTGAAAATGGAGTGAGATGGTAATGCCGAGCATGGTAATTGACCTGTAAATATATATAATATTTTTGCTTTGTCAAAAAATAGTAAGACTACAAAAATTTCAAGTTCAGCATAAATAACAGTTAAGTTCTGAAGTCAAATAATAAGCATTTTTCAAATAAACATTAAGTACGGTGCATATGGTGATATAAATGTAATACGTAGACTAGGACATAAAATACCCAGTAATGAAGATTGTAAAGAGGATTCTGCTGTTTGAGAAGTGGGGTTTTAAGCTCTGGAATTAAATCTCATACTCATACTCATTTGACCAACCATTTCTTAAACTATAGCTTAGGATCAATGAATAAATTATAAACCAGCCAAACCTGTCAAAATTATGTGTACTGGATTATGATGTAGTAGCAGCACAATTTAAATACACACAAATGAATTTCCCTGTTCTAGGGCATCTACAACTGCCAATACTATTTAGGTAGGTAGTTTTCTATACATTCTTATTTTTCAGTGACAAGTATAAACAGACTAATTTGTACTGATTTAAATTGTCTTATGTGAGAAAATTATTGTACAAAGAATTTAAGTTACACAATAGCACCTGCTACAATGCAGGCCAGCTTCTGTTGAGAGCTCCATTACTTTACCAGAGACCTGGCAAGTTCAAATACTCTCTTGTTTTCCTCAGGCACCGTCTGCCTTTCCTACTGTTGGTAACATGCTATGACTACAAAAGCAACAGTGAATAATCAAGGCAGAAGCATCAGCTGTATCTGTTCTATTACATCCTTCACCGTAGATACTTACAGGAAGGAAAAACCGTCTTTGTTTCAGAGTATCCTTGGTGAAGACGTACAAAGGGTGATTGATCCTAATCTATAGGTACAGATCACCTTTCTAATTAACATTTTGTGTTACATAAGGAAGATGGTTGTCATGAGGTAAAATTCTTACATAATGTATTTGCAACCTACTTAGATACTTTTCTTTTTATCACAGAACATCAGGGTTTTTTACTTTTCTTTTTATCACAGAACATCAAGTTTTTTTCTTTATAAAAACCCTGTCAATGTATTACTTTCATACAAACTATTACTTTTACACCTGAGATCCATCTTCCCCTTGCAGTACTGATACTTGAACATAGGGTCTATTATATGCTCAGCCATTCACCTACATACACAGACCAAATGGGTGCTTGTAAATTAACAAAATGAGCTTCGTTTTTTGTTTTGTTTTGGTTTTTGTCTTTTGTTTAAAAAAAAAAAAGAAAGAAAAAGGAAAGAGGGTGGGGCTGGAGAGATGGCTCAGCAGTTACAAGCACTGGCTGCTCTTCTAGAGGTTCTGAGTTCAATACCCAGCAACCACATGGTGGCTCACAACTATAAAGGGATCTGACGCCCTCTTCTGGTGTGCAGGTGTACATTCAGAGAAAACACTCATATACATATAAAAAAAGAAATGGAGAAAAAAAAAGAAACAGAACATTCTTTGGGTGCTTGTTATCAACTTTTCTCCAAGTACAAATCAGAAACATCTTAATAAGATTTAAAACATTGACTCTGGCCAAGGAACACATAGAATACACTTTAAAAACTTGACATAGGCAAGGGCTTTCTAAGAAGGCCTCTAATAACTCAGGAATAGAAATATGAATTGACAAATAAGACAAAATAAATTAAAAGGCTTTTGTTCAGCAAAGTAAACAAAGCTTACACAATGTGAGACATCTGACAAGAAACTGACTATCCAGAACATATACAGAACCAAAAAGATTAAACACCAAAACTTCCATAATCCAATCAATAAGCAGTCAAAAAATGAAGTTTTCTAAGGAAAAAAATACAAATGGCCAAAAATTTTCAAGAAAAAAGATTCTCTATATATCAGAGAAATATAAATCGAACCATACCGAGATTCCATCTCAGCCCTATTAGAGCTGCTGTAACCAAGAAAACCAACAGAACAAGTGCTGACGACTGTGAGGAGAAGGAACTCATTCAGTGCAGCTGCTGTGGGAAGCACTACAAAGGTCCTCGCAAAAACTTAAACCAGAACTACTGTACACACACACACATACACACACACACACTCACATACTCACACACACAGTCACACCACACACATACACACTCACACACCACACACACACATTCACACACACTCACACACACACTCATACCACACACACATACACACTCACACCACACACACACACTCACACCACACATACACACACACATACACACTCACACTGCACACACACCACACACACACACTCACACACACACTCATACCACACACATACACACTCGCACCACACACACACACTTATTATGTAGACACACACACAAAAAAATACATTGGAAGTAACAAAGAAATCTGAGTCAGCAAAATAAGCCAGAACCAGACAAATAATATATACTTTCTCATCTACAGAATATAGGGTTTTTTGTAAATTAAAGAAATAATAAGTAAATAAAGGACATGAAAGCAGGACATTCACTATTTGGGAGTGAAAAAGAGACCAGTAGAAGGGGGAGGAAGGACAAGGGAAGGGAACTGAGACAAGAAAAAAGAAAAGATGTGATAGACATGTATTAAAATGCTACATATTATATATTTTGTATAATTAATACATTTTAATAAAATGTTTTAAAAAGCTTTTGTGGGAATACACATCTCATTAAGAATATACACTGGTTACAGACTTCCTGTGAGCTAAATGATTCTCTCAATGGGGATGAATTCTGGTAAGCTATGATTCAGTGTTTTACAACCTGGGCACATAATGAATTCTGGTAAGCTATGATTCAGTGTTTTACAACCTGGGCACAGTGAATTAATGTTTTTCAAACAGATATTTATGTGTGGATATAAATTACAATACATTTAGATGAATTATAAATTAATAGGGACCCTTTTAAGAGTTTTTAAAAAATTAGGTTGCTTCAGATTTCACACTGCATATAACCCTTAAGAAACCACCACTTAGTAAGTTTCAACATTAACTTCAGAAGGCACAGTATCTGAAAAGAATAAAAATACTCCTATTTTCAAGAACATCATGTACAGGAGGCTGAATAGTCTTGTTTCTTTTAAAACAACATTCTATATCAGACTGACTAGGAGAACAGATGTGAGAAGCTGGTTCCTGTTGCTCCAGATAGTAAAGACATTTTTAAAGAACATAAACTTTGTAAAGATTATTTGCTAATATCTGATGAGTGTACTATTATTATTTTAACAAACTAGATCATTATTAATATCAGTTTTCATTTCTGAAATCATGACTCCTGACAGACATGACCCAGATAAACAAAGCATCTTCAGAGTCCTGCTTAAAAAAAAAACCTTTAAGATTTTGAAGAGGCTTTAAGAATACAAAGTTAGAGAACTGATATTTTATACATTTTGGAGTATTTCACATAGGATAATGGGTACACAATTTCATATCATTTTATCAGAATTCTGCAGTTCTAAATTAGAATTCGGCTTGTCTCAGAAGTCCAAGAAATTGTATTTACCTGACATTGGCGGCGTAAAACAATGCAAGGGTGGGCCAGAACATTTTCTGTAAAGAGACTGTACAGAAATAATTTATATGTGAGTATATATAGATATAGATATAGATATAGATGTGTGTGTATATATGTCTAGACATATATATATACAATATGTCCATATACAGATATTTATCACATATATATACCTGAAGTTATTCTTACATTTTCACAATTACAAGGATTTAATTCCTATATATCTGCAAATAAGACCAACAATAAATTTAATACAAATGAAATCTAGATCCACAAATTTGTAAATATGTATTATCTATAGTACAAAGATAAAAATACTGTGTTTTTGACATGAGAAATGCTACATCATTTTTAACTTGCCTTTTTTAAAATGTCCTACGAACAAAATTCTCATATGAAGAGTCATTTGCTTTTCAATATCCTCATTTTAGAAATTCTTATTTTGTTGTACTTGGTACTTAAGATGTAGGATTTTTAATGACCATGTTAAATATTACTTTATGCATCAAATATTTCTTTTGAATACGTTCCCTGCAAAATAATCATAGCTATGGGTTTAAGCTCTAAAAGTAACATATGCATTCATATATATATATATATATATATATATGAATATATATATATATATATATATATATATGTGTGTGTGTATATATACACAAACATTAATAAAATGGTATAAAGCTTTAAGCATAGTTAGGCTAAAAAGATTAGCAGAGTGAAAAAAATATAGATTTTTATCTATGCTGACACTAATATCACTCAAGTTTTAATATGCAAATAAGGTTATTTTATTGGTTAAGATATTTAAAATGACGAAGGCCATTCTGGTATGAAGGATAAACAATGCACAAGTCCAATATTTATGAAATTTTTATTCATAATAACATAAATAAGACTGATAAATGTTCTTAGCTATAATGACCACTATAAATACTAACAAAACCAAAAAAGGAGGTTGGCCATCAAATGGTAACTAAAAACAAAAATCCTGCCTCTATGCTGCAAAACTACCCAGATAGGACTGCAATGTTCAGGGAAAACGTTCATCATGTTTATCACTCTGAGAAGGAAGATTACAATCTATTCCAGTCTGATAGACTAATGAAAATAATTATCATATTCATTACAAAAGTACTTTGTGTTTATGCAATGGAATGACTGGCTTCTATCTCTATTAAAAAATCAAGTTATAGATTCTAAATAGTGAATTCCTCCAAGGTAAGTATACAATCTATTAATAAAACCTAAAGGAAGAAATGTTAATCATTAATATTATAATTAAGGGGAAAACTCAAAATAAGTAAAAAATCTTAAGATTACCTTGCAAGTCCAATACCAAATCCAGCAAATCTATTCAACTGTTCTAAAATAAAAGGAATAAGATTACTCATAACCAATATTATATTTACTGTGATAGCCAAGATTTTAGAGTAATATGCTGTTCATTTAAACCTCAGATTCGGATATAGATAGGGAGTCAGTTTAAATACTGAATGACTCTGATTGAGCCTATGGCAAGTTCCAACTGGCTAAGATGGTAACTTTATAGCAATTATACCTATGGATACCTAAAGGAGCAACTGTTCTTTCATTCCAACGGACTGTTGTCACAAAGGCTTGCTACCTGGGATAGCTCTAAGTTGTGACTGTTTACAAAAAAAAATCTTTGAAATTATTATCAAAGACAACTATCTTAAAAAGTGCTTAAAAAAAAACATGCATGGATTACGTCAAATTAGTATTCAGATAGAACCTAGGCACTGCCAGTTTTAATTTCTGATTACAATCATTTAAAATTTTTCTATGGATGGCCATGCTGATTCACTAAAGAACTGACTCCTATGCTGTACAATTAGTCATCTACTATTACTGAAGGAGTACAGTCGCATGTAAAATACCTCAAGATAGTAAACCTGAGAGTAGTTAAATGTTATCCACACGTATATCCACATATACCCACAGCTTCTCCCTGTGACCCTCGGTTTTAAATAGTTAAGAACAGCTGTTTAATGCGGTGTGGTAGGACCCAGCTACATTCTGCGCTCCCTTCTATAGCACTGTGGAAAGCTAACAGCAGAAAACTCCTATGTACATGTCAAAACAGAAGTGTCTAACCTGAATAGGAATCCAAAATCCTAATGGTAACTAGCCAGTGGAGTAGACACTAAATATCAATATTCTCAAGAGACCATTGTCTCTTACCTGTCCTTTCAAATGAAGCAATGGTCCTTTAGGTTGAGAACACTCAAAGATTAGGACGTGTAAGCCTGATCCTGCAGAACGCTACCTGCTTCACCTTGAAAGACATACAAGCTAGAAAGCAAGCTTTTGTCATGTTGAAGCACTTTCTTTTGTGTGTTTATACTAAAGAAAATGTGACATTTTAGGAAGGCTTAATGCTGTTAATTATCTGAAGCTCTCCTTGTTGGCAAACTTAGAGTCACTCACTTGCTGACAGCTTCAAAATGAACTGGTTGTGTTTCCTCTCATTGGAACTATCAAGATGTAATTTAAGAAAAGACTAAAAACTTTACTGCCTAAGATGGTAACTTTACAGCAATTACACCTGTGTTTTAAATCCTTTCATGTATAGCTTCATTCAGAAAAGAGTTCTGCAGCATTATTTTGTTGGGGCCAGAGCGAGACTATGAACCAAACAAGGTAACAGCCAAAAGCTTAGTTGAGTCACTTAGGTTAGTGACTCGGGATGACACACTGACCCTTCTTTACCTCTCTCTTCCTGTACTTACTAATAATTAGGATCTTCCAGTTCAACCACGCATTTGTGAACTTCCAAGTAGAAACTGAGGAATGAGTACCACGATTACGTATAGAATGTTTAATACTTAATGATACAATTTGTTATTCCCAGAAAATAGGCATTTTAAGAAAACAGATTTTAAACATACATGCAGTGTTGCAACTGAAGCTCCATGACATTCCGTAACGAGGAATTGCTTACAAAGTCAAGTTATATTAGTGTTTCTAACTCTTAAGTGGAGGTTTTCGGTCAGAAGAGAAAACTTCACAGAGGTGTGGATTTGGGATCTAAAACCTGAACTCGCATGGTGAAATGGGTAAGTGAAGGAAACGATTAATTATCCTACTGTGCATGTTTACATTATTGTTATCCATTTTATTTAGCCCTCATAAAAATAATCTGTCACACGACGAGTCTTAAAGAGATGAAAAACGAGGAATGGGGAGGAGGGGGAAAATGGATAAATTTATGATCCGTAGAGCCAAGCTTCAACCCCAACCTGACTAGACTAAAAAGCGTCTTTTCCAAAACACTACTATGAGTCAATTAACTAAATCAAGAAAATCCACCTGCCAAACTAATTCTGACAACAGTAAATAATCTAATTTCTTTCTTTCCTGCTTCAGGCCATAGGTGGTAACGTTCCTGGACCCCTAAACTCTCCTACCCATGCATCCTAGGCTATGCAGATGTCACCCAGTGCGGTGATCCCCAGCACAAATCGCGTGCAGAGGAGGCTCCCTTCAGGGCAGAGGACGAAAGGAGAGCAGAGGGTGTGGTTGCGTGTGCAAGGACCAAGGCGGGCCTTGCGCGCGCTTCCGGAGTCCGCCGGCCCACCCGCCCGGCTGCGTCCCGCACCCCTCACCGCTGCTCGGTCCCGGCCGCGGGCCGTCGCCGCCGCCGCCGCCGGGAAAGGGCTCCTCCGCGGGGCCCTCGAGCGTCGGGGGCGCGGACGGCACGCCGTAGGACGGGCTCTTCTCTCCCCAGTGTAGGTTGCGGCTGCCCGGGATGTCCGGGGGTGTTGTCACCCAGTGGCCCAGTTCCGTCCCTGAACCGAAGGCGCGAGCATGGAAGGGGCCGCCGAAAGCCGGATCGTCCCGCACGCCTCCCCGGTAGCCCAGGCCGTCAAAGCCCTCAGGACGCCGCGGATGCATCTCGGACGGGCGGACGAGGACGAGAGAGGCCGGCCCACGGAGCCCGGGCCTCCACCGCGTCCCCGCCGCTGCGCGTCTGGAGACTGACAACCGGAAGTCACGGCTAGAACCCGGAAGTCCTAGGAGCACGTGACTCCACCTATAGGCACTTCTTCCTAAATCCGTTGCTAGGGAGACGCGGCTTAAGATGGAAGGGGAAGGATGCTTGTTGGGCCTGGTCCCAGGAGATGCAAGGTGTGTCCTCTGCTAGCAGGGATGCTCGGAGCGGTGCGGCAGCCACGGATGACCTCGGCCTGTTGCAACATGCTGACTCCCCTCACCCAGGTGCTCACCCTTCCCATGGGAACCCTGTGTGAGGGCAAGAGTAGCCTTCAGTCTAGTTTTCTCCCCGACTGTGTGGGCCACCACAGCAGGCATCAGCAAAGTTCAAATCAAAAATACCCTCATGCCGAATACATACTACCCTCAACGACACAGGAATCAAATGTTTAACTTTTCTAAGGCAACTATAAACAGCTTTTTTTTTCTGATGTATCAACTTGGGTAAACTGAGATCACAGCATTGTCCCTGAACACCCCCACCCCCATTACGATTTCTGTTGATTCCCCCCACTACCTGTTTTTATTAGTTTCTTGAGGTCTTGAGGCTGGGTGGCTCTCGTTAGATCTGACTGAGTTTTGCATAGCTTCTTCCAGAGCCTTCTTCCCAACTGAACGCTAGAATCTAAGGACATTCAGAAAAGAACTCTGACGCTTCAAAAGCCATGAACCTTCCTTTAAAGGGATAATCAACATTTTGGGCAGCTTGACATTTCTTGGATTAGGTTATGTTGTGCCTTGGCAAAATGTGGGAAGTCACTTAATCAAGTCAAGTATTCCTTGTGTGCTAATATCAAAGCACTATTAGACATGGCAATAAAAGAATTTCTTTTCCCAAACTTGGGTCTCAGGCCCAGAAGTTTCTGTATGTTTGATGGTGTGTTTCAAGGAGTATAAGGAGAGGAATGGAGAGGGAGGGAGTTTTAATACCAAAATGTTGCACTTCACAACTTCACTTCCTTGAAAGTGGCGAGAGAATGAATTATACCACAGGAGCTAGATGAGGGGAAAACAAAACCATAGAAATCATTGCTCTCAAAGTAGTTGTAATGCACTATCTTCGTCCTTATTAAAAAAAAAAAAAAAAGTTTTTTGAAGTAATTGGAAGTCCTTGGTTCCGTGAAGGCTGGATGCCCCAGTGTGGGGGAATGCGAGGGCGGGGAGGCAGGAGTGCGTGGGTGGGTGGGGCACACCCTCATAGAATCAGGAGGAGGGGGGATGGGATGGGGGCTTCTGGGGGGGGGATGGGGAAAGGGATAACATCTGAAATGTAAATAAATAAAATACCCAATAAAAAATAAAAATTTGGAAGAGAATATTTGGTTATTTTTATGCAGTGAACTGGAAGACTTTCTAATCCAAGGGCAGATCTAAAAGCCATTTAGGGAATTGGAAAAAATATAATTAATTTAACTGTAAATTTTACACTTGAAAACTTAAATACAGTTGTAACCAACATGAAAAGATAAATAACAAGCTGGAAAAATTATATTTTAGAATAATTTAGACAATGAAGCATTCATTACTCTATAAAGAGCTTTTGCCAGTGAATGACACTAAATCAGTATAAATATGATCAAAGGATATAAAGAGACTATTTAAAAGGGAAAGGAGTGAATAATCACATAAAATACATCTTCCAGTCATGAAAATATTTTATATGAACAGTCAACTTTCATTTGTTAAAGTGGCAACCTTGGCCAGGCATGGTGGCTCTGCACTTAGGAGGCTGGACAGGGGGATTGCCAGGAGTTCCCAGCCACCCTAGATTACAAGGTAAAACCCAGTCTTAGACCAAAACAAAACATTAAATGTCAGTCTTTATGCAAAAATGCAGTGTTGTTCCAGGTGAGAAAAGGAGTATCTCTCACACAAGGAGTGATTATAAAAATATAGGTTTTTTTTTTAGGGAAAGCAGTGTAGTAATTTTTGTCTTTTAAACTCTTAAATTGTAGGAACTAAATGAACCATCTGTGCCCTATAGACAGGTAGAGCTTATACACTATTCATGTGCTTATGACATACTTGACAACAATAAGAAAAGCTACAGAGCTATAAATAACAAGTCATTGTTAGCTTACTAATCATTAAGTGAGTCGATACAGATCATTAAACATTGATCGTCTGTCTTAGGACAGATATAGGTTTTTTGCATGTGATGTGGTGGGCATGTTCATGTATGTAGACATATATGCACATGCATACAGAGGTCCAAAGTTAACATTGGCTGTCTTGCTCGGTTAATATCCACTTTATTTATTGACATATGGCCTCTTACTAAAACTGGAGCTTGCCAATTGCAGCTACTCTAGCCAGCCATCTTGCCCCAGAATACCATGCCTCTGCCTGATGAGGGCTGAGGTTGCAGGCAGCCTCCTCACCTACCTGGGCTTTATGCGAGCACTGGCAACCCGAACTCCTGCCTTGAGTCTTGCACAGCAAGTGCTTTATTCCATGAGTCACCTCTATGCTCCCCCTCCAGATACTGTTTTATGAAACTGGGGTACAGTGCTAAATAAGCTAGCCTTGCCTTTAAAGGGACAGACCTCAGGTGTTATACACATGCATACACAAAGTGTCAAATAATGGAGCAAACCTAAGGTAATGTCAAATGATACTTTAAAAAAAAAAAAACAGTAATGTAGCCTTTATAGATTAGTTGTTCTAGAAAGTTGTCCTCTCCGAAGAACTGGCCTTTGAACTGGGGGTTGAATGAAGCAAAAGAGTGAACCATGGTTAGTTATCTGGAAGGAAAATTTCCAGGCCAAATTAAGAACGTGGTACCAAGCTAGGTTACAAAATTAGCGGGGCAAAGGTGATTTTTAAAAAAAAGAGGGGTGACAGTAAAAGTAATCAGAGGACATGGTATATTATGGTATTGTAGGCTGGCACTTTAGTTCCTTATTTCTGGAAAATATTGATGTGTACTGTAAGAATAAAGGATTTGTTGGAGAATGAAAGAAACGGGCTGATGTAACTACAGCCAGGTCTCACGGGAAAGATGGAGAAAATGGATTCCATTGGGGTTTTCTTGAGAGTGGAAGCATGATGTGGCCTTAGAGGTATTTTAGAAAGATGGACCTAGTGTCTGTATGGCGGAGGAGTGAATGCTTTCTGTTTACTAGAGCAGCACAAGCCGCTGTGAAAATGTAACAGTAATTTTATCTACTGTGATGAAGGCAATGTAAGAAAGATTAGATTTAGGGGTTAAAGATAATAATAAAATGAATATTAACTGGCATTAGAATTTTATGTTAAGAATCTACCATATGATTTCACATTTTAATAATATATTAATAAAAATAAAATAGTAGGCACCGAAATGCTATGATTATATCTGGATGTGGGTTAGCAAGATTTTATCTTTTTACTTGCATATTCTATTTGCTTTAAAAAGCTTGAGCATTTTCCTAAGAAAACAATTATTTTAGTAAAAGTGAAATGAATACAGCAGATCCAATTATAGACGGGCACAGAAATAAAATCTTTCTGGATAATAATAATGTTTGTATTATTCAACATACTCTACAGTATTATCAAGGTTCTGTTGTTCTAAATTTAATCAAAATATTTGTTAATGATGCTGAGATGACCCATGTTTTATAAATTCAATACTTTGAGAAGCTCATAACATAGACCTCAAACATGTATTTTAGAAATTGTACAATATACATTATATGAGATTACTAGTAAAATTATTTTGTTAGTTATCCAGTGAAACATGAAAAAATTTCTATAACTGAGCAGCTCAAAACAATACTCATTATCACATACTTTCCATAAATAAAGGATTTGAAAGTGACTCAGATTTCTGATGACCGATAGAGCCATTCCAAACTTGTCTGGGTTTGACTGGGACTAGAGAATCCATTCTAAGATGTCTTCCTCAAATTTCTAGGAAAGGAATCTTCTATTTCTTGATAATAAACTGATTTCAGTTTCTTACCATGTGGATCTCTTCATAGACATTCTTGAATGACCTTATGTTATTGACTACCTTCTTCCAGAGTGAAAGATGAGAGGAAGAGGTGAGAGAGAAAGAGAGAGAGAACACAATGTCATCTATGGCCTAGCTGGTTCTGCTACATTATCTTATTTTGATGAGAGAAAGTAAATCTAATCCCACACTGAAAGGGCAAGGATTCAACTCTGTCTTTTGAAAGAAAGTGAGATTAATTTTTTAATTTGTAAAAGCACAAAAACATTAAACTATCATAATAATGAATAAAGGATTTTTATAGCACCCAAAATATTAATAGAAAAGTCCTCATTTAATTACTAACAAACCTTATACAGTTCATCCATAGGGGGTGGGGAGGATTTGTTAGAATGACTTACAGTGGTCCAACAAGTTCTACAATTGCTGCCTATCAATAGGATGTCAAAGAATCCAGTAGTTGTTCAGCCCATTAGGCTGAATGTCTCAGCTGGTCTTCAGGATTTGCCAGGATACTGAAGATGTAGACTAACATCAGTGAAAGAATAGACTGACACTCACAGGGTAACACTGCGGGTCCCAAGCCAGGAAGAGAGACTGTGTGGAGCAGACTGATGGAGAACCAAGACGATTCAGGGAGAATGATTTGTTTGACTATAAATTATTACTGACTATAAATTATTAAAGACCCTACAGAGCACAGTAAAATGTAATTATCTTGGCCTTAGGTGTATAGAAAAGAAAGAATCTTGGGGCTGTTATTTATTTCCAATATGGAATACTAGTTTTCAATGGGAATAAATACATGTGTTTTCATGTGCTAGTTTGTGTATGTGCCACTGAGGTACATAATCAGGTCTAAACATCACCTTTTTAAAAAATTACTAATTCGTTTATTTTATGTGTGGGGGTGTTTGGATTGCATGTAAGTTTGCACTACCTGGAGGTCTGTTTACCACTGGTGTGTAGTAGCCCCAGGGGCCAGAAGACATCAGATGCCTTGGGGCTGGAGTTACTGCCTATTTTGAGCCTCCATATGGGTGCTGGGAATTGAATCCTGGTTCTCTGAAAGACCCGCCCGTATGCTCAACTGGCGAGCCACCTCTCCAGCCCTGTAAACTTCACATTTGGTGGAATCAACAGCAATGCTATATGTGGAAAGGCCCATCAGAAATAACAGACATTCTTAGTTTATATTTTGCATACTTCAATGGAGTTGTCTTAGTCAGAGTTTGTATTGCTGTGAATACAAACTCTGACCATGACCACAGCAACTCTTATAAAGGAGGACATTTAATTGGGGGTGGCTTACAATTCAGAGGTTTAGTCCATTATTTTTCAGGTAGGAAGTATGGCAGCAAACAGGCAGATGTGGTGCTGAAGAAGGACCTGAGAGTTCTACATATGGATCTGCAGGCAGCAGAAGGATACTGTGTACTACACTAGGCATATGTAGCTTGAGCATCGAAGACCTCGTTGACACACTTCTTCCAACAATGTAGGAGTAGCTACACCTACTCCAACAAAGCCACACCTCCTAATTGTACCAGTCCCTGTGAGCTTATGGGAGCCATTTTTATTAAACCACCACAGGAGGTTAGGCTGAGATTTGTGTTTTCAGAAAGATAAATCAATATTTGGTCAGAGAAAATTCTTGGAGGGCTGAGGCCATTGCAGTGGTGTGTAGAAATCCTTCTGTTCCAAACTGTCTAGAATTGGGTTGTCTGAATCTGAATAAATCTCATGCTAACATGGAAGGACAGACTGACGTGAAGAAACCACTGACCAAGAGACACTATCAGTTTAGACTTGATTGAAATAATGTGTAATAAAGCCACTACAATGAGCTTCGGCAATCTAAAGGAGAAGTGGTGCCGCCTGTCCTTAGTGCACTGCTCACCGAGCGCTGAGGAAGAAAGTGGACTGCAAATGTGTTTGTGCTGTGGTGATTTACTTAAAGAAATTCACATGCAGGAGAGAGTGAAGAATGTTTGCATTTTAGGAGAATGTTTATTAATTAAAAGTTTGTGGTTCATAACGTAAATATACAATGTTAGCAATCAAAATTATGCATTTTTGCAAGGTTTTAAACAGCCTAAGGGACAGTGTAAAGATGTACAGAAAAAAATCTTTAATGTGTGTGATTGGTAGTTTTGGCTAACTTGTCACAAACTAGAGTCACCTAGGAAGAGGAAGTCTCTGTTAAGGAATTGCCTTTGTCGGATTGGGCACATCTCTTGCGTGCTTTCTTACTTGCTGATTGATGTGGGAGGGCCAAGTGCAATGTGATTGGTCCTGGAATCCCTAAGAAAGCCTGATGAGAAAGCATGCATAGCAAGGCAATCAGACAGCAGTGTTGGTCATGGTCTTTGCTTCGGTTCCTCCCTAGAGCTGCCTGAGCTTCCCTGGATGATGGATTGTAACCTGTGATGTGAAACCATCCCTCCTCCCTACATTGCTTTGGGTCAGTGTCTCAGTGTGTGTAGCCCCTGATGGAGATGAACCTGAGCTCCTACTCTCTCAGCCTCCAGAGACCTGTTAGGAACCGCAGTGAGTGTGACAACATTTGCCATTACAAGATGGCGCGGACATCCTGTGCTCCCACAAGTAAACAACTAACTGCGCAGGTGCAACAGGCAAAAGCGCTCCAAAGCCACTGCCCATCCCGGGGCATAATAAGGGGTGATGAGTGAACAGCCAATCAGAAGTAAACACACCACTCTAGGGTACATATAGCAGTGCCTTTCCTGGGCTTGGGGTCTTCCACTTCAGCTGATACAAGAATAAAGCCTCGTTGTAGTAACTACCCGAACACTGCCTCACGTGTCTCTTTCAAGGGCGAAGGGGACTCGAAAAGGGGCGCGGAATATCTGGTGCCGAAACCCGGGAATTTCAAGACGCCGTGGGAGACCCCCCCCCCCCGAGATTCGGGGCAGGTTAAAAGACTACAGGATCGAGGTACTTCTCTGAGAGGTATGTTTGGGGTGGAAGCCTTGGTTGCGAGCGGATTTTCACTCATTGCCGCCGCTGCGCTAGTTGGCCTCTTGCTTGCATTGCTTTCGTTTTTAGCTTATTTGTGTTGTGAGGATCCAGCTCGCAGCACAGCTATTAGGGCAAGTCAAGAGGTTTCAGGAGAGGTCCACTCCAGGGTATCAGAAACAGAGCGTGTTAGCCGGCATCAGGCCAAGGAGCCTGGGGAAAAAGATAAAGCCAAGGAGCCTGGAAAGGAGAAGCAGGCAAAAAAGCCTGGGCAACAGAGACAGGCCAAGGAGCCTGGTCAAAGAAAAGAGTACTCAAAAGGAACAGGGGCCACTGCAGGGCCTGTTAAGGTTAAGGACCCTTCACTGGCTGGTGAAGAGAGAGTGGAAGTCAAAAGGACCCTCCCTTTACCCCATTAAGGAGCTTGCCGCCATAGACCTTAGCAGCTCCAAGGAAGACCTAACGCAAGGAGAGGAAGAGAGCCTTGAGCAGGAGGCAGCCACCTATGCAAAAAATAACCATCCTGAGATAAGACTAAGAAAGACCTTGAGTCCCTCGGCCCAGCCCTTGCCTCCGGCCTATGCCCCGGGCAGTGCCTCTAATTCATTTCTCAGCCCAGGAGATCGGAGACAGTTACAGCTGGCATTTCCGGTCTTTGAAGGGGCAGAAGGCGCCCGTGTTCATGCCCCAGTAGAGTATAGGCAGGTCAAAGAATTAGCTGAGGCAGTACGTGCATATGGAATTGGGGCTAATTTTACCGTATCCCAAGTGGAGAGGTTAAGTGCAGCTGCTATAACGCCAGGAGACTGGCAGGACACAGTGAAGGCGGTACTTACCAATATGGGCCAATATTTGGAATGGAAAGTGCTCTGGCATGAGCAGTTACAAGCACAAGCCAGGATTAATGCAAACACTGAGGGACAACAATTATGGACTTTTGACATGCTGGCTGGAGTTGGCATACACGAGAACGACCAGACCACTCATCCCTGGCAGGTCTACGCACAGATAGAATCAGCTGCAATAAAGGCATGGAAGTCTCTCCCTAGGAAGGAAGGGAGTGATCTTTATTTGTCCAAAATAGCTCAGGGGACCAGTGAGTCCTTCTCTGACTTTGTGGCCCGCATGACTGAGGCAGCTGGCAGAATCTTTGGGGAACCAGAGCAAGCAATGCCATTAATTGAACAGATGATCTTTGAAAATGCCACAGCTGAATGCTGTGGAGCCATTGCTCCTCGGAGAGCCAAGGGGCTACAAGAATGGTTAGGAATCTGTCGAGGCTTGGGAGGTTCCCTTAGTAATGCAGGACTCGCGGCAGCAAATTTAGAGATGGCTGCTGTCCTTCTCCAAGGTCAGGGACGCGATAGACCCCCGCCATGGCCGGGGAGGGGAGCTGTCTGTGTTTTTCCACAGGAAGAAGACAATCCAATTTGGGTCCCCACTCGGCTGGTGCAGATTGTGAAGAATGAAGCTAGATTGCAAGATAACGGCTCTGATTCTCCTGATGCTGATGTTCGATTTGGGGATAAGTATACCACTATGGGCCATAGTTAGATCTTGGCCTGTTCCCATGCCAGTACATTCAAATTCTGCAGTGCTGCCATTGTTTACAGCTGCTGAGTGTTACATGGAATCCCCGTGCTCTCGGCGCACCCACCAGCAGCCTGAGTTATATAATGCTACAAGTTTTCCATTAAACTTTACACTTTGTTTTGTGGCAGCAAGCAAGGATAATAAGACAAGTAAACTACATACACCTTGTATGATTCTTAAGAAAGCTACTCTTGCTAATTGGGTGGATCCTGTGACTTACAGTAAGGTAGAGACAAGAGTGCTAGGGGCTGTCTTGAATCAGATTAGTTCAGGACAGATGGAAGGACCGGGAAATATTGGTCTGAATTAATCAGCACCTATAAACATTACCACCACCATGATTAGAAGTAATGTTACTATAATTAAGAGGTCCAATTGGCATACCAATAATGCCACTTTGCAACAGATGATACCGTGGTACTATTCAGATTTGTCCTTTCCAGTGGTGTTTTCACCTTGCCAGTCTAAGATTAAACCCAAAAAACAAATTGCCAGAGGATTTAATTTATCCCCCTCCTCTCGATTTGGCTATAATGAATAATACAGGTAAGAGCACTGGCATAGAAAATATTTGGCCCTTTTATCATTGGGTGTTGAGTAATGAGGCTAGAGCTAGTGCCAGTGTATCTGCCTTTGCCTTGTTGAATGGTATATTTCATGAAGTACAAAACGTTTCAGCTACACGATCTAATATCTCTAGCCATTTGAATAACATTAAAATTAATAAGGTGTTTAGGAATGCATCTGCACAACCAGTGTCGGTGTGTGTGGACCCCCCATTTTTCTTTATGTTATCCAACTTTCAAAATAATTCTGATGTCTTGGATTGTAAGAATGTTACATGCTTTTTAGCACAATGCTGGAATGGATCACTAGACCTAGCCTTGGTTGTGCACGTTCCTACCTTTGTGCCCATCCCAGTAGAAGCCCATCCTGAAAATTTCCCTATTACATCATTAATAAGACATAAAAGAGACTTTGGCATTACTGCAGCCATTATCACTGCTATTACTATCTCTGCAGCTGCAGCTGTGACAGCCGGCATAGCCTTGGCTAATCAAGTTACAGCAGCTACTGTTGTTAATCAAATTTCAGAAAGGACTTCTGAGGCTTTGACCACTCTACAGAAAGTGGATGCACACTTGGCATCAGACATTCTGTTGGTCAATCAGAGAGCTGATTTGCTCCAAGCCCATGTGGAGCAGCTCACGGATGTGGTTCAAATGAGCTGCGTGTCAGCAACCCCACATCTATGTATTACACCTCTGAGATTTATGAACGATACATTTATTCAAAGCCATAATCTTTCTGCTTATTTACAAGGGAATTGGACTAGGGAGCTGGACCAGATGCAGCAGCAATTGCAGATCCGGATCTTGAGCCTTAATGGAGCACGAGTGGACCCTGTTACCCCTGGCCATTTTACTTCTTGGCTTACCTCTGCCTTTTCTTTCTTTCTTAAAGGGTGGGGATAGGCCTGTTTGCTGCAGCCCTATGTTGTGGATTAGTGTTCATGTTATGGTTGGTCTGCAAGCTCAGAGCCCAACAAAAACGTGACAAGGTCGCTATCGCCCAAGCACTCGTAGCCTTGAGCAAGGATCTTCCCCTGAAATTTGGCTATCTATGCTAAGAAAGTAACTGATGACTGAGACCCTCAGTCGATGCACCCCAAGGTTTCAGCCCATTGCACTGGGTCGATGAGAGGTCTAAGTCTAGCCAGCCCTTGCCTGAATAACTGTGGTACCTAAATATTTAGAGGTGTTTGGGAGTGGGTACTCAACAGGAAATGTTCCACGAGTGTGGATAGATTTCCCGAAAGTATGCCTGATTGCACAAAGGTTTGATGCCAAGAAACCTCCTCCCCTGGTGGCGCCCCAGGGCGGAGGCTCCCTTTCCCCGTCAAAAGGCATCGAGATGGGTATGGGAAGTATTACTCATTGCACGATGACAAGAGAAGAAACCCATTACAATATCTCATTTTGCACAGGGGATCAGGCCTCTGCTTTCCCTCACTGAGTTGGTGCCGCACTTGATAGGCAAAAGGCTGTTCCATCTTAATAAAATTGAAAGGGGGAGATGTTAGGAGCCACAGTGAGCGTGACAACATTCGCCATTACAAGATGGCGCGGACATCCTGTGCTCCCACAAGTAAACAACTAACTGTGCAGGTGCAACAGGCAAAAGCGCGCCAAGCCACTGCCCATCCTGGGGCATAATATGGGGTGATGAGTGAACAGCCAATCAGAAGTGAACACACCACTCTAGGGTACATATAGCAGTGCCTTTCCCGGGCTTGGGGTCTTCCGCTTCAGCTGATACAAGAATAAAGCCTCGTTGTAGAAACTACCCGAACACTGCCTCACTTGTCTCTTTCGCAGGCGAAGGGGACTCGAAAAGGGGTGCAGAACAGAGACCTGGGACTCAGTGCCTCTACCACTATGTTGTATCTGTTTTTAAATTAGAAAATGCCTTTATTCTCAAATTTCATACATATAAACAACAAAGTAGACATTATCATGCCTACACCCATTTACTCTAATTTCCCCCAAATGACCACAAACACAGACCCTCCCAACTTCATGTCCTCTTTTTTGGTGTGTCTGTTTTTGTACTCACCCAGCAGTGCGGCCACATGTGTCAGTTCATTCTGGTGCTTGGTGCATAATAGAGGGTCAGGCTGGAAGAACACAGCCCACTGAAGTTGCACATGAAACACAGACAGGATAGCTGGCCCCTTAGGCCTCCTGATGTGAGCTGTTTGAACAGTCTTTAAGCTTCTTGTGTGTGTACTGATTGCTGACTAAAATACACGGGTGCGGGAGTGACGCTTGGCATGTGTTGACACTCACTCCCGGTGCCACTTGACTGCTTTGTACTGAGGGTGAGGACTTTTTGGATCTTTAGATGAAACAGAAACTAGCAGTAAACAGTTTTGTGGAGAACATGATTTCAGAATTAAGAATCTGCCTAGTGCTCTCTATCCAGGGTTTAAAGTACACAAAGTTGTCAACACCTATGCAATCCGATGTTCTATATTTGGTGTGATTTATGGTAGCAGGGCTTTGTTTTATCTTTTATATATGCAGATATGAGGCTAAGTAGCTGTCTTTGTAATTCTCTGTAATGGGTTAAGCAGTTGACAGACTGGAGTTGGCTATTAATAAACACAGTACTGCACACATTGCCTGCAGGTTCATAGGTCAAATCTAGCTTTTAAAGGTTGGTGTTCAGGGTATTCAGCAACATTAGTCCCATTTCCCCTGACTAATGACAGTGACAGTGCTTTTCTTTTTGAAAATTCTTTAAACTACTGTTGAGTATAAATTTCAGTTTACCAAGATCAGTATACTTTGGTGTTCTCTCTCTCTCTCTCTCTCTCTCTCTCTCTCTCTCTCTTATCCAATCAAGCTGGAGTGTCTGAAAAGTGGTCCAATAAATGCCCATTTTGGAAGAATACCCAAGAAACAATACCCATAGGGAGCATGAATTATACCCACTCTTGAGTGATTTTCTCTCCAACATAGCCATATAAAGTACAAATTTCAGAAACTACATAAAGTACAAACAAATAACACAGTTCTCTTTTGGACATACACACAGGGGGTAAAAATGATTGACAGGAGTCACTGAAATGCTTTCTCCACTTGGACCCCATCAGCCCACTGTTTTCTGGTCTCTGAAATCCTTGGTGGCAGATCCCTTCATGCTCTGACTGATGCTCTCTGCCTGTGTGACAGTCTCTTCTCCTTCTGCACTCAAGATTCACTCTGAACCTGGGCATGATGACACAAGCTTGCATCCCAAGCACTGGGCAGCTTAAGCCAAAACTGCTGCAAGATCTTGTCTAGTCTGAGCTAAACAGCAAGTCCCCTTCTCAGAACAACAAAGGGTTCTTTACTATTCTTCCCATTCAAGATTTGATCTAAAGAGTATTAGGGCAGGTCTGAGTTTTACGTTGGAATCCCTTGGGGTTCTTGCTTAGCTATATTAATAAAAAAAGATATTATTAAAAATTCAAAGTTTTCAGATATAATTTCCTCACATATCCTCTCTGTTCCTTTCTCTCCTCTTGATTTCTACTGTACATACTTTATTCTGCTTGCTGGTACCCTGATGTTTCTCCATTAATTATTATTTTGTAATAAATATTTTGGGTTTATTTTTTTGTTGTTGTTGTTTTTTGTTTTTGGTTTTTTTTTTGGTTTTTTGTTGTTGTTGTTGTTGTTGTTGTTGTTGTTGTTTGGTTTTTTGAGACAGGGTTTCTCTGTGTAGCCCTGGCTGTCCTGGAACTCACTCTGTAGACCAGGCTGGCCTCGAACTCAGAAATCCACCTGCCTCTACCTCCCAAGTGCTGGGATTAAAAGCATGTGCGTCACCACTGCCCAGTTAATAAATATTTTGTAAAAAGTCTTGTAAAAAATATTTTACAAAAATACTTTCATTGTGTGTCTGTGTGTAGGTGTATTCATGTGAGTGCAGGTGACTGCGAAGGACAGAATTGGAGCTGGATCCTCCTGGAGCTGGAGTTAAGGGGTTCTGATTTGCCTAATGCAGGTGCTGGGAATGAAACTCAGTTTCTCTGGAAGAACAGTGTTTGATCTTAAATGCTGAGCCATCTCTCTAGAACTGCCCGTACTACAAGCAACTTAAGCTTATCCCCGACCAGCTTACAAATAAATGAGACTCAGACTATGGTTATTTTATTTGGCTTTCACAATTACGGGAAGGGGGGGTGTGTGTGGACCCCTAATCTACTCTTCTTTTTTTTTTTTTTTTTTTTTTTTCCGAGACAGGGTTTCTCTGTATAGCCCTGGCTGTCCTGGAACTCACTCTGTAGACCAGGCTGGCCTCGAACTCAGAAATCCACCTGCCTCTGCCTCCCAAGTGCTGGGATTAAAGGCATGCGCCACCACTGCCTGGCCCTAATCTACTCTTCTAACTGCTGGCCTGGCTGCCTCCCCAGCTGTATACTCCAGATACTTGTTTCTCCTGGCCATGTGCTCATCGTTCATCTCCCCTCAGGGCAACTTCCTCTCTCTCCTCCTTTCTTTCTTCCTCCTTCTCCTCTGGTCTCTCCTCCTCCAACCAAGTCATTCCAAACCCACTTACCTCTAATCTCTCCAGTAATTGGCTGTAGCCAACTTTATTTAACCAATAGTTTTAAATCAAGGACACAATATAATAATAAGAGGTTGTAATCATGAGAAGTCACTTGTAGGCCGAGACCTTTAGGTATAGAATTTAGCATTACAATGCATAGCATAAACCAAACCTCAACAGCTGCTCGTCAATTACAGATAGTCTGGAAGGACACACGTCAGCAATAAAAATCAAACAGGATTTGGACACGACTATAAGGGACATGTTCTTTCCTGAGGTCGCTGAGAGACAAGAGACTTTTATAGGGATGGGAGAGGTGAGTTCATTATTAAAAGCACTTGCTTTTGTAGAGGACCCAGGTTTGGTTCTGAGTGCCCACACCTGGTAGCTCACAACTAACACCTCTACCTAAGAATCTGTGACTCCCCTGGCCTCTGAGGGCACCTCTATGCATGTGGTACACAAACATACCCTGAGCCATGGACACTTATACAAAAATAACGTAAGGAAATCTTCAGGAAAACAGAATGTGATAGAAAGGAAAACTTTTATATAGAAAATGGTGTTGTTGGAAATGTCGTACTGGGCAGTTAGATTGGAGTGGTGGCTAAGTGAAGTGACAGAGTCTCTATCCTTTGGCTCCCACGATGGCAGAGAGATGGTGTTTACTGTGGACTTTGATATTTGATTTCAGGATCCTGTGTGTGGAGAATGGGAGTGGCTTTCTGCCTTACCTTCTTCCTACAGCCAGAGGGGGATCTCAGTCAGTGAGAAAAGGCAGGAGCCTCATTCATCTGAGCTTCTCTGGCCAGGCAGGCAGAGAAAGCATTGGAAGTGTGGTGGGGCTGCCCCTATGCCATATGCTCAGGAGAGAGCTAGATTCCCTTGGGTAGGAACAGGGTAACTGGGCAAGCTAAAGTCTGCACTATGCTTTAGTGACAAGCTGGTAACCATATGATGCTGTCCCTGCTTGCTCTGATGTGAAGAGAGCAGGCTGCCTGTCACATGTGTGTGCTGCTGCTGTTTATAGAGAATGATATCCTATAAGAAAATCTGGGTGCCATAATTAAGTAGCAATGTACACTAAAGGCATATGGCCATCTTGACGCAATGCCATCTAAAACATTTATTGTCTGACTGGCAAGTTATTTAATTTCTTTGCATCTGCTTTTTGTCATCTATAAAATGGGGATAATGGTTAATGTCCCAGAAAGCCTCACTGAGGATAGCACCAGGCTTGGCTTTGCTACAGTGGCAGCAACTGCTGCTGTTGCTGCTGCCACCGGATAGTTTTTGGCTGAGTTAGCTCAGGGTGGTACTTGAGAGAGTTTCAGGTACCTGGTGGCTTTGTAGTTTATCATGGTGTTTATCATGTTTCTATTAGGTGTGCATAGACCGCATGTTATAAATGTTTGTAACGGGGGCATGTGATTTGTGTACGCATACTTGTAACCATGGCAGGTGAAGGAATACCCAGACTGAGTAGGGGTTTTTTTTGTTTTGTTTTGTTTTGTTTTGTTTTCTTCTCTGAAAGTTAGCTAGTAGCAGGGGTTATGAGTGTGTTTTCAGGAACATGTTGCACTTACATGTATATGTTCACAAACTATAATGGGTGTATATGCTGATAATGTGTGCTATGAAAGTGTGGTTGCCCCTTTGCCACGCGCACAGGAGAGAGCTAGATTCCTTTGGTTTCATACTGCCTCCTGCCTCTCTGCCCCCACTCATATTTTCCAAGTCTAGCACTATGATGCTAGGGTTTTCTGTTGGTCTGAACTCAGTCCATCTGGTTTCTGTGGCAAGCGCTTTCCTCGTGATGCCATTCCCTAGCCTGTGTTTGGGGCCTTGTCCCCATCTAGTGGCCCTATTAGAAGGGTTAAGGCTGTGTTTTATGTTGGGGTTAGGATTAGCATCAGGGCTTGGGGTTACAGGGTTAGAGGTAGGGGATTAGGGTTAGAGGTTAGATTGAGTTAGAGTTAGGGTTAGTGTTAGAGGCTTAGGGTAGGGTTAGAGTGTTAGGTTTAGAGGGTTAGGTTCAGGGGTTAGGATTGGAGTTGGGGTGTTAGGATTAGGGTTTGAGAGGTAGTGTTAGATTTAGAAATAGGGTTTTGGTTAGACATTTAGGGTTAGGGTTAGAATTAGACAGGTTAGGGTTCAACTAAGGACTAGAGTTTGGTTTAGGTGGTAGTTGCTGGGGTTTAGAGTTATAGGGTTAGGGTTACAGTTACATGGTTAGACTTTGGGTTAGATGGTTAGTTGTTGGGATTAGAGTTATAACATTAGGGTTAAGTTTAGATGGATAGAGTTTGGGTTAGATGGCTAGAGTGTTGGGGTTAGAGTTATAAGGTTAAGGTTAAATTAGAGGGTTAGTGTTATTATGCTAGGGTTGGGAATAGGGTTTAGGGGTTAGAGTTTCGGTTAAGGGATTAAGGTTAAGGTTAGGGGTAAAAGGTTAGGGAGTTAAGGTTAGGGTGAGGTTTAGCAATGAATTGCGTTAGAGTTAGAGGGTTAGCCTTGGAGTGTTAGGTTTATGTTTATGGTCAGGGAGAAAGCAAGTTGGGGTGAGGTAAAAAAGGAAAAAGAAGGAGTACAAACTTCTACACGCACTCTAGAAATCAATTTGTCAGTTTCTCAGAAAACCTGGGAATAGTTTCTACCTCAAGACCCAGCTATACCATTCTTGGGCATATACCCTAAAGATGCTTCATCATCCCACAAAGATACTTGCTCAACTATGTTCATAGAAGCTTTATTTGTAATATCCAGAAACTGGAAACAACCTAGATGTCCCTCAACTGAAGAACAGATAAAGAAAATGTGGTACATTTACACAGTGGAATGCTATTCAGCTATTGAAAACTAAGACATCATGAAGCTTGCAGCCAAATGGATGGAACTTGAGAATATCATCCTGAGTGAGATAACCCAGTCCCAAAAGGACATGCATGGTATGTACTCACTTATAAGTGGATGTTAGCCATAAAATACAGGTACCATGTTACACTCCGCAGACCCAAAGAAACTAAACATGAAGGAAGGCTCAAGCAAGGATGCTTGAATCTCACTTAAAGGGGGAAATAAAATAGTCATAAGAGACAGATGGAGGGAGGGAACTGGAAAGTAGGAGGGATAGGGAGGAGAATGCGGGTTTGGGATCAGGTATGGGGATGGCCATGAAAATGAATGGAAATCTGCTACTGATGGGGGTGAGGAGGTGAAGGGCATCTCCAAGTAGAGACAGAGACCTGGGATAAGGGAGGAAGCCAAAAATCAATGGGGGTGACCTTAGCGGAGACTCACAGCAGTGGGGATATGGAACCTGAAGAAGCCACCTCCTGTAGCCAGGCAGGAACCCCAATGGAGTAATAGAGACACCAACCCATCCACAAAACTTTCAACCCAAAATTTACCCTGAAGAAATGCAAGCATGGAGGATGGATCAGAGACTGAGGGAATGGCCAGCCAACAACCAGCCCAACTTGAGACCCATCTCCTGGGCAAGCAATTATCCCTAACATTATTAATGATACTCTGTTATACTTACAGAGAGGAGCATGTTGTCCTCTGAGAGGCTCTACCCAACAGCTGATTCAGACAGATACAGACACCACAGCAAAACAGTGGATGGAGCTTGGGGTCTCTTGTGGAATAACAGGATGAAGGATTGCAGGCCCCCGAAGGGAATAGGAACTCCACAGGAAGACCAACAGCGTCAACTAAGCTGGACCCTTTGGGATCTCAGAGTCTGAACCACCAACTTAAGAACATACATGAGCTGGTCATGTAGCAGATGTGTAGCTTGACCTTTATATGGGTCCTGAACAACTGGAACAGGGCAGGGGGTTATCCCCAAAGCTGTTGTGTATGTGAGATATGGACTGCCTTGTCTGGCCTTAGTGGGAGAAGTTCCTGGCCCTGAAGAAACTTGAAGTGCCAAGATGAAGGAATACCCAGAGGAGGTCCCACCCACTCAGAGGAGAAGGGGAAAGAGATGGGGAGTACATTGTGGGAGAGGATGACAGGAGAAGCAGTGAATGCAATGCAAAGTGAATAAGTAAGAAAATTTTTAAAAAAATAAGAAAGAAAAGAGAAGGGTAAGATATGAGAAAAATGCCAGAAGGAAGAGAGGGCAGAGAGAGGAAGGAGGGAGATAGAGAGATAGACACAGAACACAGAATAGTGATGGGGGGGTAATTAAAGAGAGAGAACAGGGGTAGTGAGAGAGGGGAGGGGAGAGAGACCAGGGAGAAGGAGAGCAATGGATGGGAGAAGGAGGAGAGTGAACAGGAGGGGGGGCACAGAGATAGAGAAGTGTGAGATGTTTGTGTGAGGAGAGAGACAGAGGACAGAGAAAAGTGAGCAGGACACAGGAGTGAGAGAGAAGGTGGACCGGAGGTAGAGAATTAGAGAGAAGAGAGACAGAAGGAGATAGGAGAGAAAGAGAAGAACAGGAGAGGGGAACTGAGAGGCGAGGCGAGCATGAGAGAAGAATAGTATGAGATAAGAAAGAGGGGGTGAAATGAGTGACAGGAGAGGGAGGGAGGGAAGGAGGAAGGAGAGATGGGTGGAAGATGGGGGGGGGGAGAAAAACATAAGAGGGAGTGAGACTGATGTTGAAGAGCCCAGAGAGAGGAAGGGGATAGCATAAAAAGAGTGAGAGGGAAAAGAAGAGAAAGGAGACATGAGGGAGAGAGAAGGGAGGGAGAGTTTGGAGAAAGACTGGGCAGTGAGAAGGGAAAGTGGAAAGAGGGGGAGGGCGAGGGAAAGAGCACAGAGAGGGTGGGGGAGAGAGAGGAGAGCAGAGTAGGAAAACAGAAGAGAGAGGAGAGAAACTGGAACCAACAAGAGAGATTGGAAGAGGAGGGAAGTTGGAGAGAAATGGAGAGTGAGGAGTGGAAGGGGGGGAGAAAGGGGAGAACACAGGAGAGAAGGGCTTGAGAAAGAGACAGAGAGAAAGGTGAGAGAGGGAGCAGGAGAGGTAAGAAGGCAGAAAGAACACAGAAGGTGAGACAAGAGAGAAAGGAGAAAGTGAGAGAGATGAGAAAGGAGGAGGAAAGAGGAGAAATGAGAAGAGAGGTGAGTAAGACAGAAGAAAGAGGAAGGTAAGTCAGAGGCAGGAGAGGAGTGTGCAAAGGAAGAGAGGAGAAAGGGAGGTGATAGTGGAGAGAGAAAAAAGATAAAGGAAAGTGTGTGAGAGAGAAGAGAAAAGAAAGAAAAATGAAGCAAGAGCAGAGTGAAGGTTTGCACAGAGAAGGGGGAGAGGAGAGAGGCATGAAAGAGAAAGAGAGGTAAAGGGGGCAGGAGAGGAAAAGTTTGAGAGGAGAGAAAGCAGAGAGTACTGGATGGGAAAGGGAATAGAGAGAGGAGAGAGAAGACAATGAGGACAGAAATTACAGATGGGGAAAAGAGAGAGAACTGAGAAACAGATTGTAGAGAACATGGTGAGGTAAGAGGAGTGGATAATATAATAGAAGGGAGAGAGTAAGAACAAAGAAAATGGGAGAAAGAGGGAGAGAGGGGGGATAAGGAAGAAGGAGGGAGAGATAGGAGATAAGAGAGGGGCTAGAATAGAGAGGAGCTAGAGCAAGAGAGGGGGAGTGATGGAAGACAGAGAATTGAGGAATGGGAGGGAAGAGAGTGGAGTTGGAGAGAGGCAGACCAGAGAGTGGAAAGAAGAGAGGGGGAGAGGCCAGAGAGGAATGAGAGCAGAGCGTGGGGGGGAAGGGGGGAGGACAGAGATGTAAGAAGTGGGGAGTAAGACCAGAGAGGGAGGTGAGACAAGATGGAGAGGGAGGGAGCTGAAAGAGAAAGAGGAGAAAGGAGGGGGAGAGATTAAAGAGAGAAAGATGAATATGAGAGGTGAGAGAGGAGAGCAGATAAGAGGGAAGATAGAGGAGAGAGAATAAGGAGAGAAGACAGAGAGAAAAGAGTGAAGAGAGGAAAAAAGAAAAGAAAGACTAGAGAAAGACTAGGAGAGAGAGAAGAGATGAAAAGGAGATGGGAGAAAGTTACAGGAGAGAGAGAGAGAGAGAGACAAGACAGAGGTGAGAGAGCAGGTATGAAGAGCACGGAGAGAGGAGAAAGTAGAGAGATAAAGGAGAAGGGGAGAGAGGAGATAAAATCAAGAGCATGTGAGAGAAAGAAGGGAAAAGGAAAGTGAGATTTGGGGGCGGGGAAGAAAAGAGAGGTGGAGGAGACTAGAGTCTAGAAGGGACACATGAGAGAGGAGAAGGAGTGAAGAAATGAGAGAATGAGAGGGGAGAAAAAACAGGAGGATGTTGTGGAAAGATGGAGAGAGAAAACAGAAACAAATGAGGGGAGGAAGATGAGAATGACAGAGGAAAGGTAGCAGAGAAAGAGAGTTAAAGGAGAAACAGGATAGAGTAAAAAAGAAAAAAGGGGCAAACGGGTGAAAGAGAAGACAGGGTTGGAAGAGAAAAGAGAGACACATGAGAAAGGGGAGCAAGAGAAAGAGATGAAAGGGGAGGTAAGTGAAGGAAGTGGAGGAGAGAGTGAGAGACAATGGAGAGAGAGCAAGGAAATGTGAGAAAGAGTGAGGAACAAAAAGATGTAGAGAGAGCTGGGAGTGAGAGCAACAAGGGAGACAGGAGAGGAAAAGGAAGAGAGGGGACGAAGGAGGAGAGAAAAATGAAAAGGATAGAGAAGAGGAGACAGACAAGAAGACAGATAAAAGAGAGTGGAGAACAGAGAGAGAGGGGGGACAGAAAGTGAGAGATTGAAGACAGAAAAGAGTCACTGAGGGGTGAGGAGAGAGGGTGAAAGAGGAGGAAGCAGAGAGAGGGGAGATAGAAGAGAGGGTATATATGAAGGAGACAGGGAGAGAGACAGGAGAGAGAGCAGGGACATAGGAGAGGGTGGGTGGAAAGGGATGAGAGGCACAGGACAAAAAGTCACACAATGCAGCACAATAAGAGAAGTTGGCGGGGGGGGGGGGAGAATTAAATGGGAAGAGAACGCAAGCTAGGAGAGAGAAGAGTGTAGGGAGAAGAGAGAGGAAAAAGTAAGTGAGTGTGAGAAATAGAGGAGAGAATGGGGAAGAGCGGGATTAAAGGAGATTGAGAAAGGTGGAGAAAGAAGGGAAATAGACAGGAGAGTAAGAGAGAAAATAGGACAGAAGAGCGAGAAGCAAGAGACCAGGTAAGGGGAAGAAGCTTCCACGTCTCCTCTCAGCACAGGGGCCCCTATCCAATCCAGACCCCTGCAGGCCCTGTGCCTGAAATTTAAATAAAATATCCAATAATAATAATAAAAAAGTCTCCCAACCAAAAGAAGCCCAGGACCAGATGGGTTTAGTGCAGAATTCTATCAGACGTTCAAAGAAGACCTAATACCAATATTCTTCAAATTATTCCACAAAATATAAACAGGAGGAACACTACCCAGTTCATTCTATGAAGCCACAGTTACACTGATACCAAAACCACACAAAGACCCAACAAAGAAAGAGAACTTCAGACCACTTTCCCTTATGAATATCAATGCAAAAATACTCAATAAAATTCTCGCAAACAGAATCTAAGAACACATCAAAACAATCATTCATCATGATCAAGTAGGCTTTATCCCAGCAATGCAGGGATGGTTCAATAGTCAGAAATCCATCAATGTAATCCACTACATAAACAAACTCAAAGAAAAAAAAAACACATGGTCATATCACTAGATGCTGAGAAATCATTTGACAAAATTCAACATCCCTTCATGTTAAAAGTCTTGGAAAGATCAGGAATTCAAGGTCCATACCTACACATAGTAAAAGCAATATACAGCAAACCAATAGCCAATGTCCAACTAAATGGAGAGAAACTTGAAGCAATCCCACTAAAATCAGGGACTAGACAATGCTGCCCACCCTCTATCTATTCAATACAGTGTTTGAAGTTCTAGCCAGAGCAATTAGACAACAAAAAGGAGATCAAAAGGATACAAATTGGAAAGGAAGCCTTCCGGTCTGGGCCAGAGCACTGAGCAGATCTTGGGTGGCAGCTCTGCCCCCAATCTCCAAGAACCCAGAGGAAGCGGGGATCCCAGGCACTCTAACTCAGGCAGTATCCTGTCTGAGCTTGAGCACTGAGTAGATTTTGGGCCCCAGCACTTACCCCAGTAGTTACACCCACCGTACAAAGTTCTGATACAACCAAAATAATAGGAAGGACAGGCTCCAGTCAGGGACAGGGCAGGTAGCACTAAGGAGATACAGATGGCAAAAGGCAAGCGCAAGAACATAAGCATCAGTAACCCAGGGTACTTGGCATCATTATAATAGTAATAGATGAGAGTGAAGATTCCCAACTTAAAGGGCCAATAAATATCTTCAACAAAATTATAGAAGAAAACTTCCCTAATCTAAAGAAAGAGATGCCCATAAACATTCAAGAAGCCTATAGAATGCCAAATAGACTAGACCAGAAAAGAAATACCTCCCGTCACATAATAATCAAAACACCAAGTGCACAAAACAAAGAAAGAATATTAAATGCAGTAAGGGAGAAAGGCCAAGTAACATATAAAGGCAGACCTATCAGAATTACAACAGACTTCTCACCAGATACTATAAAAGCTAGAAGATGCTGGACAGATGTCATACAGACCCTAAGAGAACACAAATGCCAGCCCAGGCTACTATACCCAGCAAAACTCTCAATTACCATAGATGGAGAAACCAAGATATTCCACAACAAAACCAAATTTACACAATATCTTTCCACAAACCCAGCATTACAAAGGATAATAGCAGGAAAGCTCCAATACAAGGAGGGAAATTACACCCTAGAGAGAGCAAGAAAGTAACCCTCTTCCAACAAATCCAAAAGAAGATAGCCACACAAAGATAACTCCACCTCTAATAACAAAAATAACAGGAGACAACAATCACTGTTCCTTAATATCTCTTAACATTAATGGACTCAATTCCCAAATTAAAAGACATAGACTAATGGACTGGATACATAAATGGGACCCAGCATTTTGCTGCATACAGGAAACCCACCTCAGTGCAAAGACAGACTCTACCTTAGAGTAAAAAGCTGGAAAACAATTTTTCAAGCAAATGGTCCTAAGAAATAAGCTGGAGTAGCCATTCTAAAATTTCCAGCCCAAGAACACAAAAGGAGGGACTCATGGCTCTATCTGTATAGGTAGTTGAGGGTGGCCTTGCCAGGCATCAGTGGAAGTGGACAGCCTTGGTACCTGAAAGCTTGGATTCCCTAGTATTGGGGACTTGCAAGAGCAGGGAGGTGGGAATGAGAGTATGGTGGGAGCACACCCTCATAGTAATTGGAGTGGGGGAATATTGTATATTGCAGAATGCATAGCCTTGGTGTATCTACTCATCAGGCAAGCTGAGCAGACCTGCTTGAACCTCTGATGTCCTGGAATTCCAGCTGGATGCAGTGAAGACAGTGTCAGAGGCTTATCAATTTATTCTTCCCCCAACCCTTCTTCTAATATCTCAACACCCATAATCAGCTTGAAGAAGTTAATGAAGAGTTGACGCCCCTATTCCCTGGGCTTGGGGACTGAGGTGGTTAATATTGGGCTGTCTTTCTAGGGTAAAGTAGTGGTTTTGTTGGAACAGGGAGGATTAGCTAGGATTTATTGCATAGCCATAACTTACTGGTAGAAATATGTATAATTGTTATTAAGATGAAGTTATAATTTCTTAAATGGCACAAAATTTACTTTGATTTCAAATTTAAAGTTTTATTAGTATGAGCTTCTTATTAATATAAAAGTGAGATGAATATTGTTACCATCATAGGCATTGCGCCTGTTTAACACATTTAGGAATACAAGGCTTAGACCCAGTCCTTCTTTAACTTTTTTAACTTATTTGAGATGGTCAGACTGTGAGTTAAGGGACTATAGCAAATTCATGGCTTTGAGTTTATTGTTAGGGAGTTTTCTATATTTTATTTAAAAATAGCTGAGAGGAGTTAACAGACAACAGTCCAGATTACCTTACATGGATAGTTGGTTTTCAAAACATCAGAAATCCACAGAATTGAGGTTACAAACATTTCTGTATTAATGTTCATTTTGATTAGAGACCTGTCTGCTCCTGACAGCTTCCTGTCTTGGATTCTAAGAAGAAATTGAGCATCTTTGGAGTTATTCCAATTGTGGTGAGTCAGCCACTAGGCAAGAATTGCCTCTTTCCATCCACAGACAAATCACTGTCCAGAAAAGGACACACTTGCAGAATAGTCGACTGATTACATCTGCCAAGACAGAGTAATCAGCCCTTAATAATTCTGCATCACTAGGTCTGTCAGATGATCCTGGGCCAGAAGGCTGAAGATCAGATGCTCCAACATTCTGTAGTATAGAGACTGTCCAGATGTTCAACAGTCTCTATAAATTGGCTATGTTTTAGAAGCTATGCTTTGTGTTTCCCATAATTTCAGTTAACTCAGTCATTCTGGATTTCTGATGGGGTTGAAAACTTATAGTCTCATATCCAATCCATGCTATTTACTTTGAGAGAAAAGATTTGAGAGGATGGTTTTCAGCTGACATTCATTCTAAAGCTAAGAAAAAAAAGTCATGTTCAGAACTAAGTCTTTTATTTAGGAGAGATGACAGAGGTTCTGCTTAGTCAACAAAATGATGGACTGGGTATTAGGTCTATCTTGCACCTTACTGACATAAATTGGTACAGTTATGCTCTAACTGTATTTTGAGAGAAAAATTTTATTTTAACAGGAAGAGTGATATGTAGGAGGAGCTAAAGTGGGAGGAGTACAGAGAGGAGGAGTACGGAGAGGAGGAGGAAAAGGAGAGGAGGAGCTAGGTGATGAGAGAGAAAGAGAGAGGGGGGCAGACACGGAAGCGGATGTTCACATGTTTCCCCCAGTCAAAGATAGTTGATATATCTAGGTTGGGTATTAGGTTACTCTTTTGATTGATATTGAGCATTACCAAACTTATAAAGCCTTTGGTTGACATTTAAAAAATTGTATAAAAGCAAAAAGGAGAAGGGGGTATGGGATAGGGGTTTTCTAGGGAGGGGAAATGGGGAAAGGGGATGGCATCTGAAATGTAAATAAATAATAGCCAATAAAAAAATAAATTAAAAAAACAAATTGGAAAGGAAAAAGTCAAAACACTACTATTTGCAGGTGATATGATAGTATATTTAAGTAACCCCAAAAATTCCATCAGAGAGCTCCCAAACCTAATAAACAACTTCAGCAAAGTGGCTGGATATAAAATTAACTCAAACAAATTAGTACCCTTCCTATACTCAAAGGATAAATAGGCTAAGAAAGAAATTAGGGAAATGATAGCCTTCATAATAGCCACAAACTTGGTGTGAGTTTAAATAAACAAGTGAAAGATCTGTATGACAAGAGTTTTTAAGTCTCTGAAGAAAGAAATCAAAGACCTCAGAAGATGCAAAGATCTCCCATGCTCATGGATTGGCAGAATTAGTAAAAATGGCCATCTTGCCAAAAGCAATCTACAGATTCAATGCAATCCCCATCAAAATTCCAACTCAATTCTTCATAGAATTAGAAAGAACAAGTCTCAAATTCATTGGAATAACAAAAAAGTCCAGGATAGCAAAAGCTATTCTCAACAATAAAAGAACATCTGGCGAAATCACAATCCCTGATCTCAAGCTGTACTACAGAACAATAGTGATAAAACACACACACACACACACACACACACACACACACACACACACAAAACACTGCATGGATTCATACAGTGACGAGCAGGTAAATCAATAGAATAGAATTGAAGACCCAGAAATCAACCCACACACCTATGGTCACTTGATCTTTGATCAAGAAGCTAAAACAATCCAGTGGGAAAAAAGACAGCATTTCCAACAAATGGTGCTGGTTCAACTGGGGGTCAACATGTAGAAGAATGCAAATTGATCCATTCTTATCTCCCTGTATGTCGCGCCCCGCAAGGAAGACACAAACAACTGGATCCTTCTCAACAGCCTTTATTGCAGAAGCGCTCTTAGTTTTCAGGAGGAGACCCCAAATGCCCAGGGCGAGCTGCTTATATACCCTCAGCCCTGGGGGAGGGGGGGAATGCGTGGAGGTGCGCGATTGGTCAGAATTGCAGTGCCTCATTAGCATACCACATTAGCATACCCCACCCGGGAGGGGTGATTGGTCAGGATCGTGGTACCCCATTAGTATACCCCATTAGGGAGGGGTTTGGCGCCAAACTGAATTGACGCATGCGCAGTGCACTATTTACTAGTAGCCGATACCAGAGGCCGAGGCCGGCGCCATCTTGATTGGCGGAGTTGGGTCAGCAGCCTACACCTGTACAAAGCTCAAGTCCAAATGGATCAAGGACCTCCACATAAAACCAGATATACTGAATCTAATAGAAGAGAAAGTGGAGGAAAGCCTCGAATATATGGGCACAGGGGAAATTTTCCTGAACAGAACACCAATGGCTTATGATCTAAGATCAAGAATTGACAAATGGGACCTCATAAAATTGCAAAGCTTCTGTAAGACAAAGGACACTGTCAATAGGACAAAACGGCAACCAACACATTGTGAAAAGATCATTACCAACCCTACATCTGTTAGAGGGCTAATATCCAATATATACAACAAAGAACTCAAGAAGTTAGACTCCAGAGAGCCAAATAACCCTATTAAAAATGGGGAACAGAGGTAAACAGAGAATTCTCAAGTGAGGAAACTCAAATGACCGAGAAGCACCTAAAGAAAGGTTCAACATCCTTAGTCATCAGGGAAATGCAAATCAATCAGAATGGCTAAGATCAAAAACTCAGGTGATGGCAGATGCTGATGAGGACGTGGAGAAAGAGGAACACTCCTCCATTGTTGTGGGAATGCAAACCGGTACAACCACTCTGGAAATCAGTCTGGTGGTTCCTCAGAAAATTGGACATAGTACTACCTGAGGACCCAGTTATACCACTCCTGGACATATACCCAGAAGATGCTCCAACATATACCAAAGACACATGCTCCACTATGTTCATAGCAGCCTTATTTATAATAGCCAGAAGCTGGAAGGAACCCAGATGTCCTTCAACAGAGAAATGGATACAGAAAATGTGGGGCATTTACACACCACAATGTACATTTACAATGGAATACTACTCAGCAGTTAAAAACAATTGACTTCATGAAATTTGCAAGCAAATGGATAGAACTTGAAAATATCTTCATGAGTGAGGTAACCCAGTCACAAAAGACCACACATGGTATGTACTCACTGATAAGTGGATATTAGGCAAGGATCGTGGAATACCCACAGTACAACTCACAGACCACATGAAGTTCAAGAGGAAGGAATACCAAAGAGTGGATGCTGCAGTCCTACTTAGAAGGGGGAACAAAATAATCAAGAAAAGTAGACAGTGGGAGGAACTTGAGAGGAGGAGAAGAGGGGAAGGGGACAAAGAGGGGAAGACTTGGGTATGGGAGGAGATGGAGAAGATTTACAGAGTGTCATGAAATTGAACAGAGGTGTATACCAATGGGGGATGGGGAACTGGGGGTAGCAACCAGAAAGTCCCAGATGCCAAGAAAGCAAGATCCTCCCAGGACCCCACAGAGATGACATTAGCTGAAATACCCCACAAAGGGGAAAGGAGAACCTGTCCAGACCATATCCAGAGGTTAGGCAAGGCCCCCGGTTGAGAAATGGGGTCACCCACCCGTCTCCAAAATTTTAACCCAGAATTGCTCCTGTCTAAAGGAAATACAGGGACATAGAGTGGAGCAGAGACTGAAGGAAAGACCATCCAGAGACTGTCCCACCTGGTGATCCAACGCACATGCAGACACTATTGCTGATGCCAAGAAGTGCTTGCTGACAGGAGCCTGATACAGCTGTCTCCTGAGATGCTCTGCAAGATCCTCACCAATACAGATCGGATGCTCGCAGCCAACCCTGGGACTGAGCACAGGGACTCCAATGGAGGAGTTAGGGGAAGGACTGAAGGAGCTGAAGGGGCCTTATCTGGCATCTATGGGAGGAGAGGCCCTTGGTCCTGTGAAGACTTGATGCCCCAGTGTAGAGGAATGCTAGGGCGGTGAGGCAGGAGTGGGGTGTGGGTAGGGGAACACCCTCATAGAAGCATGGTAAGGGGGGATGGGCTAGGGGGTTTGCAGAGGGGGAACTTGGAAATGGGATGACATTTGAAACGTAAATAAATAAAACTATCCAATTAAAAAAAAAGAATATGCATGTTGGGATGGAAATTGAATAAATGAATCAATTAATGGAAAAATATTTTTAAAAATATACGTGATCAAAACATTAAAAAAAATAAAATAAAAAATATGCGTGATCACTCCTGAATTATGAATCCCTGTGCAATCCTTTACTTGTATTTCCATGTGTGCTGCTGTACTAGGACAACTATGTGGGCTGCTGTTTGTGAACCCGTGTTTTCTACTAACTATATGGACACACCAACACTAAAGCATCAGTGTATACTGTGCTACCTCTGCATGAGTACATCTGCGTCTGTGGTGGTTTGAATACGCTTGGCCTGAGGAGTGGCATTATTTGGAGGTGTGGCCTTGTTGGAGTAGGTGTTACCTTGTGGAGGAAGTGTGTCACTGCGGGCCTGGGCTTTGAGACCCTCCTCCTAACCATGTAGAAGCCAGTCTTCTCCTAGCAGCCTTCAGATGAAGAGGTAGAACTCTGAGCTCCTCCTGCACCATGCCTGCCTGGATGCTGCCATGCTCCTACCTTGATGATAATGGACTGAACCTCTGAACCTGTAAGCCAGCCCCAGTTAAATGTTGTCCTTATAAGAGTTGCCTTGGTCATGGTGTCTGTTCACAGCAGTAAAACCCCAACTAAGACAATGTCCATGTGCAGTGCAGTAATAGTATCTCCTTTTAGTAGAAAATCTTTGTACACTGCTGCTCCAGTAGGCCCATGTGTGGTACAGTGCTAGCACATCTGAGTTTGCTGCTGTACTAGTAAGTACATTGTGGTGCACCAATCTACTCTACAAAAGTGTGCACTGGTGTTCTAGCACAGGCGTGAGCATCGCTGTACAGGTATGCTGCACATGTGCTCTGTTGTATTAATGCATGCACATCCGTCTATGCCACAGTAGTACTATATCAGGGTTTGATAAGACACTGATGTGTGTAGTGTCATAGTAAGTGATAAGTGTGCGCATACTATTGCATCCAAGTACAGTGCTCATACCGTCCATCCTTGGCTGCTTCTGTATTACACGAGTCTCTACCGCTGTCCTAGTACTTTCATGTGTGCTGCTATACGAATACCTCCATGTTGACATGTAACTGATAAGTCTGTCCTGCGTCACTTGTACATTGGTGTGTACTCTAGTAGCAGGGCTTCCACGTGCTCTGCTCCAGTACTACATCCATACGCTCTGCTGTGCTTCCAAGTACAGTACACTCCAGGTCCACCCGTGCGCACTGCCATTAGTGTTAGCGGTTCTATGTACCCCAGGGCATCTTCGTGCTCTGCAGTTCACACACACCTATGTACTAGGCTACACCGGGACATCAGTGTGCAGGGTTCTACTTCTGCAGTGGTACACTCGTGTTTCAGACTGTACGGAGACAGCCATATGCGGTGCTGTAAGTATATTCAGGTGTGCTGTTTTACTAGTACAACCCTGAGCACTGCTCTTTCAGTATATGTATGCACTGCAGTGGTAGTCATAGATTTTTGCCACTTCATTCATGTGCACTGCTGTTGTAGTATAACCTTATATGTGCTCTTGTCTAGTGATTAATTGAGCACTGGGTTATTGAACATTCATTTATTCTCCTGTAGCAGTGTGTGTGTGTGTTTGTGTGTGTGTGCGCACACGTGCTTCTATTATGGTATATCTGGGGGAGTATAATAGTACATCCGTGTGTCCTCCTGTATAGTGCATCACTGTTCATGGATATCCATCTATCGTGCTGTACTAGTATGTGCATGTGCACACGCACACTAGAACATCATTGTTCATGTCTGTACTTCTGCAGTAGTACTCGTGTGCCTTCATAACTATGATCACCGCTGTTGCAGTCCATCTGTGTGCAGTGCAGTAGTAATTCAACAGTTCCTGCTGCTGTTCCGTTCCTTCCATTTACCCTGTATGCTTGCCCATCCCAGTTCTCTGCTCCTCGAGCCACGAGCATGGCTGTTCTAGTGCAGGTATATGCAAAGCTGTATCCAGGGCACAGATCTCTGCCCTTTTCCTGATTAACCAGTGTCATGTACCAGCAGCATCACACTGCCACACAGGCATGCCTGTTCACATATGTTCCATGTCCTAGCACCATCATGTCATGATGTAGGCTCACCGATTGGCACGTATGTTGTGTTCCAACACTGTCATGTGGTGAAACCAGCATTTCTGCCTCCACATGTGTCATGTCCCAGCTCAATTCCTTGGTGGCACGTGCATGCACATACACACACATGCTGCGTTCCAGTGCCATCACTTAGCAGTGGGAGCATGCCTATTCACAAGCGTATGGTTTCTTGGCGCTTTCTCACGGTGGCTTGGGCACCTGTATTCACACAGGACATAGGATGTCCTAGCGGTGTCATGTGGAAGCATGGGCACACCTGTTCACACAAGTGTCATGTTCCACCCCCATCAATCATGTGGTGGCACACGTATGCCTTTTTACATGCATGTTGTATCCCAGATCCATCCAGTGGGGCCATGGGCATGCCTTTTCTCGTGTGTGTTGTATCCTAGATCCATTTTGTAGTGGCATGAGCAAATCTATTCATGTGCATGCGGTACCCCAGGACAGTCCCATGACAGTGTGGGCATGTCTATTCATATGCATGCTGTGTTGCAGTGTCATCCACTAGGAGTTCATCCGCTCACTCACACATTGTGCCCCAGCACCATGGCATGCCTTCAGTCATGCAAGCTGTGTCCCAGTTCTGTCACATGTTGGGGTGACCATCCATGTTCACACAGGTGCCGTTTCCCAGCTCTGCCATGTGGTAGCATAAGCATGCCTTTTCTCAGACATGCGCCCAGACCATTACATGGTTACTTGGGCACATCTGTTCATGTGTGCCATGTCCCAGTGCTGTCGCATGGGTGGTATGGATACAACTGGTCACACACAAGCTATGTCCCAGCACTGTGACATGGCAACTCAGGCATGAGTGTTCACAATGTGTCATGTCCCATCACCAATATGTAGTGGCATGCACGTGCGTGACTGTTCATATGCATGCCTCATCTGGTGCTATCCCACGACAGTGTGGGCACACATAGCCACCCGTGTGCTATGTCCCTGAACTATCGGGTAGTATTGTGGGCATGCCCGCTCACACACACATGTGCTGTATCCATCACCATCACATTGTTATATATGTACCTTTGTTCTCGGGTGATAGCTCCAGCATGTGTGTTTACAAATCATCCATTGTATCGTGAAATAAACCACTGCACCTGCCTGAAAGCTCTCTAGATTCTTGAATGAAAGACACACACACACACACACACACACACACACACTAATTTTGATATGCCTTGACTAGCTCAATGACTGGTTACTTCTAAACCTGCCCATGGCTCGCACACACTTCCCTCTGCTATTCCTGGCTTAACCAGCTATATTGTGGGATGATTTCTGTCCTGCAGCTCTTAAATCTGATCCTTCTCCCTCTGAATCATGGCGCTCTCCAGGTCCCTTGTCCATGCAATCTAAAAGTCCCGCCCTGTCTCCCTGCCCTTTGGCTGTATGGCAATTCTTTATTATCAATTTCAGGTCTGGAAGTGCAGCTTTTGGGAACCAAAATTTAAAAAAAAAAAAAAAAAAAAAAAAAAAAGCATTAGAACCAATTCCCAACAATATTTCTGCAACATTATGTACAAGCCCGTTCACATGTGTATCATGTCCCATCAGTCAGTGTTGGCTTGTGCACACCATTTTACACACATGCCATGTCCCAGCACCATCACATGGTGTTGACCAATATATGTGACAAGTCCAGAATGGTTCTACAGTAGTGTGTATGTACATCCCTGTTGGCACACACCATGTGCCAGTGCCCTCCACTAATAGTGTGGGTCATACCTGTTCACACACATATCATGCCCCAGCAACACCATGTGATGCTGTGGGCATGTCTGATCACATGCTACCTATGTCCCAGCACTGTGCCATGGTGGCTGGGATATGTATGTTCACAAATAAGCAAATACTAGCATCATTACATAGTGGCATCTGCATGCTTGCTCACACATATACCATAACCCAGGACCATCAATGGCACCATATGCCATGTCCCTGTGCCATCAAGTGTTGCATTGGGCATACCTGTCCCCATACATGCCATGCCACAGTACTGCATTTCATCATGGACTCATCTGTTCACACAAATTCTTTGTTCCAGTGCAATCACGTGGCAGCAAACGTACATGCCTGTTTACACATAAGCAGTGTCCTAGCCCTTCCGTTTGGCAGCATGGGAATGTATGTTCTCATGTGAGCTGTGTCCCAGCACCATGATGTTGCATCATGAGCTAGCCTGTTCACAAGAATGCCATGTTCCAGTTCTGTCAAGTGGCAGTGATGCTATCTATATCTACATGCATGCTGTGTCCCAGCACTGTCACGTGGTGGTGTGGGCACACCTGTTCACACACAGCAGTGTACCAGCTCCATAACATGATGGCTCATGGACACATCTTCACACGTATGGTGTGTGCCCATGTCTATCATGGGGATGGCATGGGCATACCTATTTACATGGATGCTGTCTCAGCCCCGTCATATGGCAATGCAGGAACACCTTTTCCACACCGGTGCTATCACATGGTGATGTTCACATACATGCAGTTTCTCACACTATACCTTGACAGTGCGGGCACAACTGTTTACACACATTTCATGAAGTCCTAGCACCATTCTGTGGTGATGTGTGCATGCCTGTTCACATGCATGTGGTTTCCCAGTGCCATCCTGTAATGGCATGGGCATGTGTGTTGACACACAAGCTGTGACCACATGCCATTCCATGGCAGTGTGGCTGCGCAGACCTGTTCATACAAGTGCCATGTCTCTGTAACATCACAGTGCCACACAGACATGTCTGTTCACATATGTTCTGTGCCCCAGCACCATCACATCATGGTGTGGGCATGACTATTCACCTACATCCTGTGTCCCAGCACCACTGTTGTGGAAGCATAAGCGTGCCTGTGCACACACGTGCCATATCCCAGCACCATCGTGTGTCTACAAGGGCATTCCTGTACACATGTATGTGGTCACTCAACACCATTCTATAGCAGCAGCATGGGTATATGTGTACACACAAAAGCCACCTATTCCGTGTCCCACATTATAGTGTGGACATGCCTATTCATATGTATGCCATGTTCCAGTATTTATCAGATGTGGCACAGGGATGCCTGTTCATATGCATATTGTATCCCAGCGCCATCCCTTGGTGGTGTGGGCATATCTATACAACTGTGTGATTCTAAGATCCCAGTTTGGGTGTTAGGAACTGGCTCAGGTCCTCTGCAATACACACTCTTAACCATCTCTCCAGCTTTTAAGGTTTTTTTTTTTTTTCACTTCATATTTATTTTGTGTGTAAGCGCCTTTACTTGCTGAACTATAGGGTGAACTATATCAGCTCCTTGAGTAGGTATTAGTAACTTTAAAGGAGTAGTTTGAGACAGTGGCAGGATTCAACAAGATGTAGACACTAGCCAGGACCAACGGTACTGCAATTCCAGTTATTCTGGAGACTGGGGCATGGTGGGGAAGTGCAAGTTCGCCACCGGATAGGGCTACAGATTATGTTCAAGGCAGTCTGTCCAATTGATTGAACATCAATGCCAAAAAATTTAAAAATTAACGAAGAGTATAAAGTCAGAAACCACCTAAATAAAAAGTAGGCTGAAGTATGTCAGTTACTTAGAAACCAGAGAACTAAAGGATGATATGAGAAAAGAAAATAGCATGAAGGAAGAGGGGCACTTGAAACTCTGGTAGCCAGGAGCTACTCTCTTCTTCCCAAACAGTACGGCCTGTCACAAAGAATCTATTATGATCTCCATTTATTTTCTAACAAATCACAAAACTCTAGTTCTAAATGACCTTCTGGGAAGAGGGATCCATAATCTCTTAGCAGACAAAAAATTTATAGCACCATCTCTGGCAAAGACTCTATAACTTCCACTACAAACAAAACACCCCACCCCTCTCTTTGTAATCCGGAAGACTTGAGCGAGAGTAGAGCTGCCTTATCCAATTGTGTGCACTGAGCACGATCCGGACCGGTGTACGGCTCCAGCGGGGTCCAGCCACCCCGGTGATCCCTTGATGCCAAGACCTAACCCTACGTGCATCAAGGGAAGAAGAGCTTAATGAGGATACGGAGGGCTCCCGGGGCAGCCACAATATCCTCCTTTACTCTTTAAGCGTCCCACTGCCTCCACCACCGGGGTAAAATTCAACCGTGTGCTCTCCTGCTGAGGCAAAAGTGTGGAGTCCTTTATCGTCTCAGTCCCCAAAAGAAATGGCAGAACAGTCTTCAGACTTGACTGCGAAGGACAGTGAAGCCCGCGTCGAGCGGCCCAGGCCCCGCCCTCTTAGGGATGGGGACTACATTTCCTAGAAGCCTCTGCGGCTCCAAGAGGTAGGACCGACTGCCACCCTGTTCTCTGCAGGCGAGGAGTGGCTGCCTGAGCGAGGGGCGGGGTTTGTCGCAGCCAGTAAGCGAAAGTCTCGTTACGGCGGCGGAAGCAGCAGCGCTGGAGTGAGGGGTGGGGGACAGAGTGCTATCGGCCCGGCTGCGAGTCCGGAGCCTGAGGACATTAGCTCTAAAAACGGAGACTACACAAGAGCAAGCTATAGACGGCGTGGCCGCGCCCAGGTAATGGCGGAACGAGAGCCGGGAGGGAGAGGAGAAGTCGAGGGGGCGGGACTGCATGGCCAGTCCCGGTGCTTGTCCCTGGGGAAGGACAGAACCGCCACAGCCTTTGCGGTCCGTATTCCAGCTCTTTAGCAAGCTAGGCAGAGTAGTTGAGTCTGCGACAGGGTCTGGATGATCGGTGCGAAGAAGGACAAGAAACACCGAGGGGTGGGCAGCTCCGGGCGTGGGGGCGTGGCGGACGCGGGCCTCTGCAGGGAAGTCAGCGGGAAGGAGGACGGCCTAGGGAGTTTGGCTTCTGGAGCAGTTTAAAGTGACTTTCCACATCCGGGCCCTGTGCCCGCCGCTTTCAGATCCTTGACGGGGCGGGGCCTCCCGGATCCCCGCCCTTCTTGACAGGGATCGCCTATCTCTCCCTTCTATTGGCCCAGTCCAGGAGTTTAGGCTGCTCCCCGCCTCCAGCGAGAGAGGCATCTTATTGGCTGGCGGCCGGCGGGAGGGTGGGGCGGGCCCAGAACGCGCAGGCAACTGCGGATTGGTGTTGGAGACAGTGATGCACCCCGCGTCTGGCCAATGAACGGGTTGGGGAGGCAGGGGTAGGTTGGGTGGTAAGAGGACTAGGAGCAGAGCAGCGGCTGGCCGTAGGGTGAGTGTGGCTGGCGGGCGGGCTGGACTGAGGCGGGCCGGGGACGCGTTCCGAATTGCGTTCCCTCTGTGCCTGCAGAGCCCCTCGAGCCCTGCGTGGCGGCCACATATAAAAGGGCACAGTGCTTATCTTGCGGAGAGGGCTCCGTAGGACGTTTCCTCCCGGAGACAGAGCTTCGACACCCGGGGTGTCTGGAAACGTGTGTCCTGGGATCTCGGAGGGGAAATGGGGATAACTGGGGTAGACGGAAGATCAGCGAAGCCAGACTCTGAAGGAAAAAGTGGAAGACAATTTTAGAGACCGATGGTTCTCGAATCCTACCGGTGTCTCGGGTTGGGGGTGGGGGGAATTATCCGTGATGAGGAAGAAAGGGAATCCTTAAATGGAGGCCTTTACAGAAAAGCATTTGAGGATTCTGCAAGCATCGGGTCTTAATGTAAGATTTCCAGTCCTTTCTTGGGGCTATGACATACTAATTATGGTTCTATTTACCTTGGTGTGAGGCTTGAGTATTTAAAGGAGCCATACTATTTTCCATAAAAAATTTACATGGTCTATGGTTATGGTAATAACTACCATTTGGTGGCTCTATAACATTCGGTATCTTTTTTTAATATAGCGGTCCATAAGTATTTTGGAAGGTTATAGTCGCCTCCAACATTTGTATAAAGTCTGTCATTATTAATTTAGCCTTAGAATGTAAAAAGTGCTCAATAGATGTCTGCACCATTGATCATAACTAACTTTTAGATAAATGAAGCAGTGTATGTTTTTCTCAGATGTCCTGGATACTAAAGACACTTTGGTGTCTCGATGTTGGCTCTCATTTCAGCATTTAGTAATCGTAGGCTGACCTGTTTTGCAGGTGGAAATGAGTTCTCAGCAGTTCCCTCGGTTAGGAACCCCTTCCCCTGGGCTGAGCCAGGCACCCTCACAGATCACCAGCAGTGGTGCTGCAGGGCTGATAAACCAGGTTGCCACAGGTAAGATATGTTGTAGTTGTTTTGTATTGATTACTGTTTGAAGAATGTCACTATCTTCAAATTAGCAAATTCCTTCTCATAATTACTATTTTATCGACTTTGAGGAAAGGATGTGTCAATACACTTTTAAAATAAGGTATTTCCCTCTTTTTTAAAAATCATTTATATATGCTAGGATAAGTGTGTGACTTTAGTAAACCATGCTTGTAAGAACCATTTTTAAATGTATTCGTATGTTACATTTAATTCTCTCTTGGGGTATAGGTATGGTGATGGTGCGTGAGAGAACCCAGCAGTGATTGTGAAGAAGTTCTGCTTCTTAGAACCTTAAGATTAGGAAAAGAGAGGCAAAGTGTGTGAGAAAGTGTGTTCATGAGGTCATGCATGTGTGCTTTGGAAGGTGAGAGGTCAGCCTCAAATGTGCTTCTCAGCTATCCTGGAGTACATAAAACCCTTAACACAATGAAAGAGGAGCCTAGAGGAAGAGAGGAGGTTTTCACCTAAGTAGTCACAATGTCTTTGTTTCACAAGAGATAATTTGGGGTCCTAACATGCCAGAAATTAAAGTATATGTTCAAAGTTAAGAAGTAGAAATACCTAATGCTCCAAGATTCTGCTTTGTTAAAAAACAGTCAAATAGTGCTTATCTAGAATGTTCAGATCTCTGTGAGTTCAAGGCCAGCCTAGTCTGCATAGCAAGTCCCAGGATAGCTAAAACTACATAGTAAGACCCTGTCTCAACAAAAACAGAGAGAGGGAAGGAGAAAGTATGGCTAAGATGTGAAGTCAAAGAAAAGACTAAAGACCTGAGATGTTGCTGAGAGAGGTCAGATAACTAGGTCAAAAGATCCTGATGGTCACAGACTGAAAGACTTCATCTTTTCAACACTGTAGTCTCTTCCCTAAGTGATAAATATATGCATAGAAATCATAATTAACACCCTTAGGTACTTTTTTTTTTGTAGAATTTGACAGCCCAATTCTAAAATTTATTTCAAAATACAAAGAGTTTAAGGATTTCTAAAGCAATTATGACCCCAGAGAAAGGAAAATCATTAGTGCCTTACTTCACAACTTATCACAAAACTTCATTATAAAGATGGTGTGGGTATTGTCATAATATAAATGAGTAGAATAAAGTGTCCTGAAACAGCTTTTATTCATAGATAAATGGCTGGCCAGGCTCTTTGTTTTGTTTTCTTTTAACAGGAGTGTATAATTAAACACAGAGATGAACTTCAATAAACATACTAGTGTGTGGGTAGAAAAACAACTTTGTACAATTCATTTGGTGGTTGTTGTTTGGGGGTTTTTGTTGTTATTTTCCTCCTACCCTGTGACTTAGAGATGAAGCTCAGGCCATCAGACTTGTACAGCAAGTGCTTTACCCACAGAGCTAGCTGTCTTGTTAGTCTCTCATGCCAGAATATGGGGAAAAGAGACCTTAACCATTACTTTCCTCTTAGGTAAAAAAAAAATTAATTCAAGCACTGCCATGGAGAGTTGGAGAGGTGGCTCAGAGGTTAAGAGCACTGACTGCTCTTCCAGAGGTCCTGAGTTCAGTTCCCGGCATGGTGGCTCACAACCATCTGTAATGGGATTCAATGACCTCTTCTAGTGTGTCTGAAGATAGCTTCAGTGTACTCACGTATATAAACTAAATAAATAAATCTTTAAAAAAAAAAAAAGTACCATGAAACTAAATATAAAATTTTTAATTTCTAAAAGAAAACATAAAAGAAATGGTATCCAACTATGAAAAGCAAAACAATGTTTAGGTCAAAAAAAAAAAATAAATATATATATATATATATATTATTTAAAAAAAAAAAAGGCAGTGGTGCACACACCTTTAATCCCAGCACTTGGGAAGTACAAAGGTGGATCTCTGAGTTTGAGGTTAGCCTGATCTGCAGAGTAAATTCTAGGACAAACTAGGCTACACAGAGAAACCCTATCTCAAAAACCAAAATAAATAACAATTGATATAAATTAAAAATAACCACATTTCAGAAGACATCATTACCAATATCAAAGGGGATGCCCCAGACAAAGGATATAAGGGTATTTCTTTTAATAACTGTATCAGTAGCAACTCATCCTAAATGTAGAAAGAACTCCTTTAACTAAATAATAAAAAGATAAACAGCCTAATTTTTTTATTGCAAAAAAATTTTGTCTACTTAATAGATACCCAACTATTAAAAGTTAACTGTTAAAAGCAGTACATTAAAAGATGCTTAACAGTTTTCATTCTCAGGACATTAGAAATTCAAACCAGCTAGGCAGTAGTGGTGCACGCCTTTAATCCCAGCATTTGGGAGGCGGAGGATTTCTGAGTTTGAGGCTAGCCTGGTCTACAGAGTGAGTTCCAGGATAGCCAGGGCTACACAGAGAAACCCTGTCTCAAAAAAAAAAAAGAAAGAAAGAAAGAAAGAAAGAAAGAAAGAAAGAAAGAGAAAGAAATTCAAACCATGTCTATCCACTAGATCAACTCAAGTTAGAATGACGAACGCCATGCCTTGGTATGACTGTGAAGCAGGAGAACTCTTAGCAGTCCAGCCAGTTTGGTAAATAGTTTGGCAGAATCTTAAAAAATTAAACATAATAACTCAAAACTGACCAGTCCTGTTTCTTCAGTATTTAGCCAAGTTAAGTGAAAGTGTGTGCTTATCCAAAGATTTGTACTCAGATGCTTATAGAATTTTTGTTTCTAATATCCAAGACCTGGGGAAATTGAAACGTTTATCAGATCAGATGGTGACTTGATAAGCAACCACTGTTCAGTGGACTGCTCCTGAACAATCCCAGAGCCCTAGTGGAACGTCAGTACACATGCACAGAGAGCACGGATGAAATTCCCTGCAGTATACTAAGGGAAAGAAGCCAGACTCACAGAACCACACACTGTATGCTTCTCTGTGTGTAGAATCCTGCCGTGACAGCTCTAATGGCAGAGCAAGTCCTTCATGTCTAGGGAGTAGGGAGCGAGAGCGAATTGGAACCAGAGGAGCATGAATGAACTAGTTAACAGTTGTCTCTCAGTGAGAATTTTACTGCTGTGAACAGACACCATGAGCAGGCAACTCTTATAAAGGACAACATTTAATTGGGGTTGGCTTACAGGTTCAGAGGGTCAGTCCATTATCATTAAAGCAGGAATATGGCAACATCCAAGCAGGTATGGTGCAGGAGGAGCTGAGAGTTCTACATCTTCATCTGAAGGTTGCTAGCAGAACACTTGGCTTCCAGGCAGCTAGGGTGAGGGTGTGAGCCCATATACCCACAGTAACACACGTGCCACTCCCTGGGCAGAGCATATACAACAGTGATGATGGTGTTCCATATAGTAACTGAGTTGTGATTACAGCATTGCAGACTTTACAAGTTTTTATTTTATACAGAATTTGGTGGATTTTTTATTAGTGTATCTTATTGAATTAGTGGATTTTATATGTGGATTAATCCTCAGTAAAGCTGATTGATTATAAATGGATAAGAGATGACTGTCCGTGTCACTAAAGAAGACTGAATGGCTTTGGTCATATAAAAACTATTCAGCATTGCTAGTCATGTGGCAATCCTAATTAAAGCTCTAGTGGTCCCCTATCCACCCACTAGAATGTACATGTATCAAGGAGCCATGGGGATGAGGAGTACCTGGAACACACTTAATAGTGCTGGCAGAAACATAAAATGGTACAGTTGCTTTGAAAAGTGGTTGACAGTCTCTTAGAAAGTTAAGCATTAACATTTTACATCACCATTCTGCTCACGGGTGCTGAGGAAGTTTCTATAGAAGTCATTGAATTGTCTTCAAGTAGACACTATTACACTGGTTCTCAATGTTTCGAACGCTATGACCCTTTAACATGGTTCCTCATGTTGTGGTGACCCCCAACCATAAAATAACTTTGTTGCTTCTTCATAACTATAATTTTGTTATTGTTATGAATCATAATGTTAATATCTGTGTTTTCTAATGGTCTTAGGACCCCTGTGGAAGGGTTGTTCATCCCCCAAAGGGTTCGATACGCACAGGTTAAAAAACACTACACTAAGTTGTGTCTCAGTCACATGATTATTATATAAATCCTAATTGCAAAATTTCTGAGTGTTCTGGGAGAATCAAGTTACTTATGTGTAAAATAGAAACTAGACTTGTGGCTGGAGAGCAGACTCCGCTGTTAAAGAGTTGCTGCTTTTGTAGAGGACCTGAGTTCAGTTCACAGCATCCACCCACATCAGGTGACTCACGGTTGCCTGTAACTGATTCCAGCCCCAGGGAATCTGATACCTTCTTCAAGGTATCTTCCAAGGGCACCTGTACTCAATGTGCACAGACACTCATATACATAATTTTAAAATAATAATTTTTAAAAACTTTCAGAAAATAAAATAAGAATCATTTAATCTAGTTCTTGTACTTTGAGAAGCATTTTCCTGAAGAGTTTATTAGACAAGGTTTGGGATAATGAAAAATAGTCATCAGGAATACAGTAGTTGTAAAGACTACAGTAGAGTTACATAGCAGTTTACCAATGATGGAGTAAGTTGGAGCTAAGGAGATAACTTAGTGTATAAAGTGTTTGGTGTGTAAGCATGACCTACCTGAGTTTAAATTCCCCATACCCATGTTGAAAGCAGGCATGTGGTCACATGCCTGAAATCCAGTTTTGGAGGACAAAGACAAGCAGATCCCAGGGGCTCTAGCCAGAGGGGTGAGCTGTGAGCTCTACCTGTCTCAGAACATAGGTGGAGGGAAGTGGAGAAAGGCCACTCATTGTCAACCTCTGGTCTCCAGAGGGACAAAACAGATGAGAGCACCTACACACGTGTGCATATACTGTACACCCCCCCAAAGATGCCATAGATGTAATAGTTATTTATATTACTTAGCAGTAGTGGGTTTATATCCAGTAAACTATTAATACTACCATTATCATAGCAAAGTTTGACCCGATCCTAAATGTTTCTTAGCAGTAAGATAGATAACTTGTAACTTCATTGAGAATGAATATTTTCTGGCTCGTGCAATAATGTACATTGATCATGTCTGTAAGTAAAGAAAGTAAGATATGTTTGTCATAAGTTTGGTTATATGAAGCTCAAAGTAGCAGGCAGTGGTGTGTGGGTTTTTAACTGGGTGTTGGTACATAGAGTGATTTCTGTTTGTGAAAGTCCATTGAACTATATCATTCACAGTTACTCATTTCCCTTTATGTGGGTTACATGTAATGTTAGTTAAATGAAAATCCACACCAAATTAAAAGAGGTGACAAGTGTCCAAAGATGGTATTGAAACATTAACTGATAGCATCTTTGATATAGATTTTCACGGATCTTTATTTTCTATACAGTTTTCCAAATGAATTAAAATTTTCTGCTTAAGTAAATGTTTTATGTTACAAAAATTAAATATGGTGTTACTTTGTGAAGTTGGGTACAGGAGTATACACCTCTAATTTTGATACTTAGGAAACAACAAGCAGACATTGCAAGTTCAAGGTCAGCCTAAGCTATAAAATAAGTTCCCAGCCAGCCTGCTGATGAGCCCCTGTCTCAGAAAACCTAAACAAAGAAAAAACAGCCAAATGTGAATTAGTATTTTCATAAATGATCATCCTTTATTACATCATTACATAAATGATCATCTTTTTTTTATAGTAATAAAAAAAATCCTCATTTTTTTTTTTTTTTTTTTTTTTTTTTATGTACTTCAGAGAGGAGCTATCACCATGCAATTCTTGCCTAGAATTTGCTGCATAGACCAGGCTGGCCTCAAATTCATGGAGCCCTGCCTTTAGAGTACAGTAATTAAAGCAGTGTTAGGCAAAGCTAGCCTCTCAGCAGTCCTTAGAACTCCTTTGTACTTGAGGAGGAGGGGCCTGTCAATCTGCTCAGTTCCAGGGAATTCCTGAAACCTTTGAATTGTTTACTTCCTGAGCTTAGTAAGAGGCAGGGTGGAATGTTTCACCTCCCCATAGAACATCTTCTGTCCTAAGAGCATCTCTTCAAGATGAGAAGGTGTGTCTAGAGGAAATAACTACACAACATTGAATTTATCAATCTTGTCAACAGAATAAATTTACATTGAATGGAGCATTAAAAATGTTCCATTGAAAAAAACAGATGTAGGGGCTGGAGAGATGGCTCTTGAGTTCCAATTCCCAGCAACCACATAGCAGCTCACAACTATCTGCGATGTGATCTGATGCCCTCTTCTGGCATGCAGATAGAGCACTCAGATGCATTTTTTTTAAAAAGTCTGTTATAGGAAAATATTGATATCTGTCAAAAGCAGTGTTCTTCGGAGTTCAGGGTTTGTTTTTCCTTTTATTAAAAATAAATTTATCTTCATCAGCAGATTCTGATTACAGCCCTCCCACTCCTCCCAGTATCTCTCCACCTACCCTACCTTCCCTTCCAGATCCATAACCTTTCTGTCGCTTTTTAGAAAACAAACAGAAATCTGAGGAATAATAACAAAATAAATATAAAACAACCAAATGGGGAAAAGGAGTCAAAGAAAAAGTATAAGAAATGCATATAGATTCAGAGAAACAAATTCACATACACAGGAATCATAAAACCCCAACACCTGCATAATATATATACCCAAAGGACCTGTAAGGTGTAGGGGAGCAGAGGGGAAGCCTTGACGTAATATTATGAGACAACCTGTAAAGAGGCCATTGGGTCTGTGTTGGCCGTCTACTGTTGGGCATAGAGCCTACACTTAGAAGTGGTTTGTTTTCTGAGTAAGACTACCTTGAAGTAAATTTGCAAGTGTCTTTCAATTGGAGACAGCTTCTGGCTTAGAGGTGTGTGTGTGTGTGTGTGTGTGTGTGTGTGTGTGTGTGTGTGTGAGAGAGAGAGAGAGAGAGAGAGAGAGAGAGAGAGAGAGAGAGAGAGACCACTTTTTCAGTGGTAGAACCCCATCTAGTGCAGACCCATGCAGACCCTGTGCATGTCCATGCATATGCTTGCCACAGTCTTTGTGAGTTCATATGTGTACCAGGCCTTGATTGCTTGGTGTTCTCCATCTCCTCTGGCTTTTACACAGTCTCTGCCTTTACATCCACAGGGTTCCCTTATTCATCGGGTGCATGTTACTCCAATATAGGTATTATGAAATGGTTAGATGTCTATTGAATGTATCCAGAGATTTTAATTAAATACATTTTAAGAGGTTTGATTGGTTTTTGGGGGTTTTTTGTTTGTTTGTTTTTGGGGGGTTTTTTGTTTGTTTTTTTGGTTTGTTTGTTTGTTTTTTGATTTGGTTTGTTTTGCCTGCCTGCCTGCCTGAGGGGAGGGATTTGATGGCTCCATCTCATTTAGAACTCAGTATTGTAAGATCTCATTCTTTATACTGCCTGACTATGGGTCTCTTTGTTCCCATCTTCTGCAGAAGGAAGCTTCTCTGATGATGGATGAGCAGGCGCTGATCTATGAGTATAGCAGAATGTCATTAGGAGTCATTTTATTGCTATGTTCCTTTAGCAGAGCAGTGGTATTTGATTTCCCCCAGCCCCTGGACTATCTATGTAGTCTCAGGCTCTTGGCCACCCAGGCAGTTTCCATCTCATGGAGTAGGCATTATCTTAAATCAGCTCTGATTGGTTCCTCCCACAAGCTTTGTGCCATGATGGTACCAGCATATTTTCCAGGCAGGGAACTCTTGTAGATTGAAGATTAAACATATCTTTTTAATGCCAAGTTCTTATATAACTTTTGACAAGCGTGGTGGTGTATACTTGTAATCTCAGCACTCAGAATGCCAAGACAGGAGGATCACAAATTAGAGACCAATCTGGCAACAGAGTTAAACATTCTCTCAGAAAACAAGCAAGCCATTTTAAATGAAGTTGTACTATATTCTTAGTGTCCTTTCAACTATTGAGTGTTTTTGTTTTAATTTTGTCTGTCACTGTGCATGCGTGCAAGTCAGAGGAAAACTTGCAGGTGTCACCTCTCTCCTTCTGCTCTTTAGTTCTAGAGATTAAACACAGGCACTCAGGCTTAGCAGGCTGTGCCTTTTCCCACGGAGCCACCCCTCCAGGTCCTATTTGAGCCTATTTTCAGTGACTGTCATGATCCTGTGTTCATATTCAGAGGAAATCTCGCATTCCGCAGTTCTGACTCTTGGCTCCACTGTCTAGCAGGACAGGCCTTACAAGGGGCTGGAGGGATGGCTCAGCTCTTAAGAGTACTTACTGCTCCTGCAAGTACCTGGGTTTGGTTCCCAGCTCCCAGCCATCTTTAACTCCAGTTCCAGGACGTTTGAAGCTCACTTTTGGCTTCCACAGCCACCAGGCACACATGTATGTAGTGCATGAAAGCAAAAGCACTTAGAAAGACTTAACATTTGTCAGACATAGCGCACACTTGTAATCCCAGCAGTTGAAAGGCGAGGCAGAGGATTGCTATGAGTTTGGGGTTAGCTGGGTCTACATAATGAGTTCTAAGTCGGCCAGGTTATATAACAAGACTCCCTAGAAAACTTTACGTGAGAGTTGGTCGTGATGTACACATGTAGCCCAGCACTTGAGAAGCTAAGACTGGAGGATTGCAAATTAGAGGCTTGTCCGGACTTTAGTAATGAGGTCCTTTCTCCATAAAGAAAACAGCGTCATAAAGAATTGGTCACTATCTCAATCCTGAGCTTAACAGCAAGGGCTACTCTGTTCTAAACTGATTAACGTTAAGAAAGAACTATAATATTCCCTTTCCATCTTAATATCTTTACTAGTTAACGATGAGGCTGGCCGAGATGCTGATGTTGGTACCAGGGAGCACGTGGGCCCTAGCAGCTCCCTGCCGCCCCGGGAAGAGAAGCAGGAACCAGTTGTGGTAAGGCCCTATCCACAGGTACAGATGCTGCCCGCACACCATGCTGTCGCCTCAGCCACTCCTGTCGCAGTGACAGCCCCGCCAGCACACCTGACACCAGCAGTACCACTCTCTTTTTCGGAAGGACTTATGAAGGTAACAGAGTTTAAAGTTCCCAGTGAACCACAGCTGAAGACAGCTTGCCCTTGAGCAAAGCTAACCAAGTCTTAGGTTGTGTCCTAGAGTGTGCTTTTCCCCTCTGGCTGTCAGTTCATCTTCACTGTAATGTAGAGGTTTACTGTTCTGCAGTGATGAGACTGTCCTGGGCACTTGGCATCCCAGGAGTTTTCTGTTACCCTTTTTTGTTGTTATATTTTTATCAATTTGCTTCTTTGTTTTAAAATGAAGTTTACACTATAGTCCAGGCTGCAACTCCCCCCGTAGACCAAGCTAGCCTCAAACTTAGAACTTTCTTCTTAGGTCCACCTCCCACTTGATGGGATTATAGGTGTATACCTCCTTATCTGATTCTGTGGTATAATCTGTTGATAATTGTTCAGTCTACATACATGCTAAGTGAGCTTTATCTTGGCACTCTTCTCCATGGTTTGCTTTAGTAGTTGAGCATGTGCTCTCTGTGTTACTTGGGTTAATGCTTTACTCAGAGTTCTGTTTACTTCTGTGCAGATGTGAGAAGCAGAATTGTGTAGAAGACAAGGCATATAGTGTGAGCAGTACAAATCCAGACTTTGTTCCCAGTTCTGCTTTGTACTTTCTGTGTGTCTCTAACTAAGATGTTTAGCTTGTTTATACATTTCGTCCTCTATACTATAAAACGCCATAGTTCTGCAGAAAAGCTTTGCTGACAGGTGAGCCACTCTGCAGGCTGGACTTGTGTGCTGTTAAGGTAAAATGCACCTCTAGAGCAAAGCAGTTAACATGTGTCCTGTGGTTTTCTATTTGCAGCCACCCCCGAAGCCCACCATGCCTAGCCGTCCCATTGCTCCTGCTCCCCCTTCTACCATGTCACTTCCCCCGAAAGTTCCAGGACAGGTTACTGTTACCATGGAGAGCAGCATCCCTCAAGCTTCAGCCATTCCCGTGGCAACAATCAGTGGACAACAGGTTATTTTCTCCTCCTGATTTGTTAGTTTTCTAACTCTAGTGCAGCTGTTGATCATTATGTATTTAACTCCAGTGATACATTAGGCCGTGTCCTAAATAATTAGATGGTTACAGATACACATAGAGAGATAATAGCACTGAAATCAAAAGGCTGCTTAGTGGTTAGGCTATATCTGCTGAGCATATCCTATGCTGGCTATTACACGACCTTCCTTGTAGAATCACACATAGTCATGAGCAGTCTTTGTCCTAGAAGAGTTTCAGTCTACATGTGCCTGACTAGGAGACCACTGCCCAGCAGTGTTGTTGGAAGCATCCCAGGTTTTCTTGGAACATTTACAGTAAAGATTCCTGTTTTAACTTGAAATTTTAATTGTATTCCATTATGTATAGTTGATTTATTATTAAATACTTTGAATTATAACACCTATTTGTGAAGAAACTAAAATTCAAAATTCTTTTCCTTTGTGTTTTCAGGAGAAATTAATATTTAAAAAAAAAAAAAAAAAAAAAAAAAGATGTCCTGTCTTGTTCTCTATTTAACATCATGCTAAGTAGTTTCCAAAAGTCTGGAAATGTCATCTGAGGTGTACTTATATCAGTGTGCTGGAATACTTAAGGAATAAGCTGAAGACCTTAAAGGCATTATCTGTTGGATTAACTGACATGCATTTAGAAATTTTAAATAGCATAAAGAATAATGGATATAAAGATTATTTTAAAAAAAAAAAAAAAAAAAAAGAGTGGTAGGGTAAATAAGCCTGTGACCAGGAAAGAGAGAACAAGTATAAAAGACTGGTGCAGATACGAGTTACTAAAAATAGACAGGTCTCATCTGGTACTGGGGTCTAGTAACTCACTGACATATACTCACTTCTGACCTGCTTATTTACAGGGGTCACTATTGTAACACAGTAGATGAAAAGGATCCCGGAGCCCCTTTCCCTAGGATACTCCCAGTTGAGATTGGGCACGTGTGGTGTAGTATACCTGTAGATAATACTCAGTATCCAAAAGGAATGACCTGACTCAAGACTGTACATCATGTACAGTCCTTGAATCATATATGCTTTTGCCCCGGGAATCCCCAAAACAGTAAAAAGGAAGGAGGAATTTTTTTTTTCAAGAGCAACCTGCCCTAGTTTGAAGGAAACTGACTTTCTGTAGGCAGTAGCTAAGACCATCCTCATGAAAATGGTCTTCTCTCCTGTTTCTCCCAGGGACATCCCAGTAACCTGCATCACATTATGACGACAAATGTTCAGATGTCCATTATCCGCAGCAATGCTCCTGGGCCCCCTCTTCACATTGGAGCTTCTCACTTACCTCGAGGTAACAACTGCACATTGTACGCTGATTCTAGAAGTACAGTGGTAAACAGACATTGGCCAGAGGACAGGATGACAGACTGTGTGCACAGTCAACCTAAAGTCACAGGGCAATGGAGATCAACCTACAACAATACCAATCTTCAACATGGTCTGTTGTGTGCTTCCTACAGTTACATTAGAATGAGTCTATGTGCAAATCAAAAGGAAGAGAGTTTCTTGTTGCCATTTCGAGGTAACCCTGGCTGGTCTCAGACTTGGGCTTCTCCTACAGCTTCCTCCTAAATCTGATTACAAGTACACACCACCACTCCTGGCTGGTTGTGTTGTTTGTGACAGGACCTTGCAGTGCAGCCCTGATGTGCCTGGAACTCCATAGCATGCTGGCCTCCAACTCATGGAACGGTCCTAGCTCTCCCTTCCTGTTAGGTGATTACAGGGTCGAGCCCACACCTGCCTTCTAGTGATGCGTTTACCGATAATATTTATTAAATTTTTAATATCCATTGTAATAAGATTGATTTATTCTTATAAGTTAAAATAAGTTGTAATAAATTGAAGGAGTTTTAACCTTCCGTTAGAATGTAAAACAGTTGGAAATTGTTGAAAAAAATTCAAACTAACAAATAGAGCCAGGTTTCCACAGAGCTGCCATAACCTAGCAGTTCACAACAATCGTCCATTGACTCTTAGGGATCTGTGGTATCAAGGCTACCTTAATAGAAATGTTAAGACATTGTTTGCCTTTTATACTATAGGGTCTGCACTAAGGTCACAAAGGCAGCATGGAGAAGCTGACATATTACTAGTGACTAATGTGTGCCGGCTTAGACACAATCTTGGCAGTGGCCCCATACTGTGCTGCTCTTGTGCCAGCAAACCAGATTGTTAATTGTCTGCCTCCTAATTGCAATCTAAAATGCATATAAACAAATTTAAAACCAAAACACATATTCCTTGGATAACATATTTTCTGAATTTTCTTCGTGATAAAATAAGAAGTGTAGGTAGTATACTGGAGCTGAAAATCCACATGCTGCCCAGGTTAGCAATTATGCCTTTCCTAGGGAGCATAATCAGCTTTACTAAGTAGTGTGTCTATAGGCCGTACTGATCAGTTTTGTCTTTGCAGGTGCAGCTGCTGCTGCTGTGATGTCCAGCTCTAAAGTGACCACAGTCCTGCGGCCAACTTCCCAGCTGCCAAACGCTGCTACAGCACAGCCGGCAGTGCAGCACCTCATTCACCAGCCAATCCAGGCATGTTGGGGTCAGGGATGCTCAGCCAGCGTGGCTGCAGTGCCTCACCATAGCTGTGCACTCTGCCAGACACCGGGGGCTCCATAACCTCAGTTACTTCTCTCTGTTGAGTTTTCAAAGCTTTGAAAAGTTTGGAGGATGTTCTTTGAGCGGTGTAAGTGTAGAACAGGGACAGTAAGAGTTTGATGGGAAAGTGACAAGTAAGACAACTTATGCTAGAGAATGAACAGGAGCAGGGAGTACAGCAGTGGCTGCAATGCTGAGCAGAGGCTAACTAAGATAGAGGAGGAGAGAGCCCTGTGAGCACCAGAAAGAAGGTTTATGTACATTTTATGCATGGAAATAAATGTATCCCTTTTCAGATAGCTTTCAACTACTGAGTACATCTCTGGTAGCGCCCCCCCCCCATGCCCCCACCGTACACACACACACCTTTCTTCCATATTGAGAATCAAACCCAAGGCCTCTTGCATGCCAGGCAAGCACTGTAGTAGCTGGGCTACACTTGAACCTTGTTCGTTCTTATTCAGGAATTCTGTAGTCTCCATACTCATAGAATTATGCTGTGTCAGAAGGAGATGCAAGTTCAGAAGAGATGGTTCGGTGGTTAAGAACACTAGCTGTTCTTTCAGAGGATCCAGATCTGTTTTTAGTACCTACATGGTGGCTAACAACCATCTGTAACTTCAGTTCCAGGGGATCCAATGCCCCCTTCTGACTACCACATGCCCTGTGTGCATGTACTGTACAGATATTCATGCAAGCAAGATACCCATACACATAAAAAAAGAATTATAATAAATCTCAAAGGAAAGAAAAACTGGTAAGACTTAGTGGTACTTCTACATTAAGGACTCAGTGGACATGGAGCGTGAACTTAATTTTATACATGATGTCATCTTTGAAAGATGCATCTAACTTAGTTACATAGAGAAGGTGGAGATTCTAATACTTTCAGGGATCAAAAAGGTAATTTTGAGTTAGCTGGTCTTTAAGAGCAAGTATGGCCTAGTGTAGTGGTACACTTTAATTTCAGCACTTGGGAGAGACAAAAGCAGGCAGAGCTCTGCAAGATCTAGGCCAGACAGACCTATGTAGAAAAATAATGTGTCAAAACAAACAACACAGAAGGCAGATGTGGTAGCCTGTGTCTGATCTCAGCACATTGCAGGTAAAGCAGGAGAAATTCAACATCCTTAACCACAGGAGCGAAGCCAGCTTGGGTTGCACGGGACCCTGCTCCTTCACCCCCCGAAAAAACAATAGAGAACTAACTTAAACTTTGAAAGTAAAGCAAAAGATCTTCCTGCCAACAAAATACGTGACACTTAAACATCAGGATTATGTATGGAATATATCAAAAATTAAGGAGACTTAGAACCAGGTCAAAGAGCTCACTTTTGGAAAGAAAGCAGCAGTGGCGGTCCTAATACAGTGGGCAGTGTTGTAGAGTAGGAACAGCAGATAAGGGCAGAGGCTAACGGAAAGGGAAAGAGTAGGCACTGGGACAGCCAGTAAGAGCACTTGCTGCCAGACTGGAGAGCCTGCATTCGCCTTGGTCCTACATGGTTGAAGGAGAGGACAAGTTACCCTCTCATTCCACACTGGGGTGCACAGTATCACATGCTTGGGGTATACATACACACATTACAGGGACAAGAGCAAGCAGGACTTGGTGATTCAGTTGCATCTGTGAAGGTCAGGACTCGGGTGATAGGAAGAGTGACTGGGCGATTGAGGGCATCGTGGAGCTCCTTTGTCAGTTTTACACAGATAACAGTAGTAAGGGGTAGGGCTAAAGATGTAGAAGTCGTCTGAACACCTGAGGGTTTCTCCCCCATTTGGAGCACCTTGACTCCTGTCAGCACAGAGTCTTCTCATCCCGTTTGCCCTTTGTATCCTGATTTGGCCTGAGAGCCCAAAACTCCAGCCAGTGGCCTCATAAGTCCTCTGTGGTCCTTCAGTGGGTTTTAAGTGTCCACTCAGCACCACAGAAAACTATGGGAATGCCAGACCAAACAGTTAAATTCCAGTTTCTATTAAGACTACGGCAGAACTCTTATTCTAGTTTTACTAAAAAGTCATGGGTGGGATGGAGAGATGGCTCAGTGGTTAAGAGCACTGACTGCTCTTCCAGAGGTCCTCAGTTCAATTCCCATCAACCACATGGTGGCTCACAGCCATCTGTAATGGGATCCGATGCCCTCTTCTGGTGTGTCTGAAGACAGCTACAGTGTACTCATATAAATAAATTAATTAATTTTTTAAAAAGTCATGGGCTATCTAAATAAGATAGGAGTGTATGTGTTTTTATTGAGAGAGTCTCATTATGTAGCCTTGGCTGGCTCAGAACTCTCTAGACCAGGCTGGCCTACAATTCACAAAGTCCTGCCCACCTCCGTTTTCTGAGAGCTGTAATAAAGACTTGTACCACTACACCTAGTATAAAATAGGAATTTTCCCTGCCTGTTTAGCACTGCTGGAATTGAACCCAGAACCTTGTCACGCCAGTCACACCTTCTCCACTCAGTGCATTGTGCTGCTCTGTCATTTCCTGTTCTCTTCCCCACTCTCACCCCCAACACGTCTTTGGTTTCTGAGATCAGTTAGGTAGTTAGGTAGACAGTGCTCCTGTCTCAGCCACTCAAGTGCTAGGATTGTAGGCGCACACCACAGTGCCTGCCGGTTCTCTGATTCTGTGCTTTGTCTTAGAATAGCATACTAGGAAAAGGGGAGGTGCCAAGGACTTCCTTTCATGCAGTCACAGACATCCCCGTCTAGAAGGTCACGTTTCAAAACTGAGTTTTTGAATTTAGCTTGCTGTATTTTATTTTGCCTTCTGCTTTAAGTATTTCTTTTTCTCCCCTGTAGTCTCGCCCACCTGTGACCACCTCCAGTACGATCCCTCCTGCTGTGGTAGCGACAGTCTCAGCCACCAGAGCACAGTCTCCCGTCATCACTACGACAGCAGCACATGCTGCTGATTCGGCGCTCAGGTATGGGGCTCATGTCATCTCCCCTCCTTTGCTTTAGTGAACTCTATAACTAAATGCCTTTTTCTAAATTGTACTGTAGATCAAGGCTTCTTAAGCTTTTTCTCCCAAGAAATTTCATATGACCCTGGATATCTAGGTATATAAAATAAGTGCACAAGCCAAGTATTTACTGATAGTAAGACATAAGGAAATGTATTTTAAGGTATTAGCAAGATATTTTAGCAGTTAAGAGTACTTGTGAATGAATGAGTTAATTAATTAATTAATTAATTAATTAATGAGTCCTTGGTACTCTTTCAGAGGATCTCAATCTAGTTCCCAGCACCCACATTGGACAGTTCACAACCACCTGTAACTCCAACTCTTGGGGACCTAATTCCTTCTGACCCTCAAGGGTACACACAATAAAAATAAATCTTAAAAAAAAAAAAAAAAAAAAAAAAAAAAAAAAAAGGTGAAATGTATTTTAAAACAACCCTTTAGTATGTACATAATTTACCATTATTAAAGATGAATGCTAATTTCCATAGCAATGAGGTAGATGTGCTATTTATTCAAATTAGGAACACAAACAAATTTTTATGTTTGTTTTAGTTTTGGTTTTGTAGTTTTTTCTGTTTGTTTCATGGATATGAATGTATGTGCACCACATGCATGCCTAATGCTTGTGGTGGTCAGAAGAGGGTAGTGGCTTCCCTGGAACTGGAGCTGTGGATGGTTGTAAGCTGCCATGTGGGTCCTGGGAACTGAACCTTTGCAGGAGTAGGCAGTGTTTGTGAGTGCTGAGCCATTTCTCTAGCCCCTTTGTTTTTAATTAGCATACAAGGTGGTAGGTTTTCATACGGCTTTTCCACACACAGTGCATGTGTATCTGAATGGGTGAGCATGTACCACAGCACATGGAGATCAGAGGGCATTCTCGGTGTCTGTTTAAACCTTCTACCTTGTAAACCTTCTACCTTGTCAGGAACAGGGGCTTTTATTTTTTTTCTCAGCATATAGCAGACTAGCAATGGTATTCCAGGCATCCTCCTGCCTCTGCCTCTCAACTCTCTAGAAGCACTGGATTCCAGTCAGTCAGGCTTCATCTTCTGCTTTTATGTGGGTTCTGAGGATTCAAACTTGGCTTCTTGTGCTTGCACACACAGCAAGTGCTTTTACCCTGACAGAGATCCCTAGCCTTGTCTTGGTTGTCGGGACCTTCCTCTACTCTTCCCTGTCCTCTTTCCTCCTGCCTCCCTCATCCTCTTCCAGCCTGGTTAGTTTCCTCGCCACATTAAGTCACATGTGTTCCATTGCCCCTCCTCACTCTAGTTTCAAAGTCTATACTCATACACGCATATATATCATACACGGATACATACATACATATATATATTACATACATACATACATGCATGCATACTGAAAAGCAAGGATTTGAAATTGGGAATTTACCTATTGGTTTAGTCTTGGTTGCCTCACTTAACAATTTCCAGATCCATGCAGTGTCTTGGAGGTTTCATTTTTTTATCACTAAATAAAACTCCATGTGTATATGTACCATGTTTTTGTTACCCGTTTATCTGTTGGTGGGCATCTAAGCTGACTCTTGTCTCCTTATTACTCTGAGTATAACAGTAATAAACATGGGTATACACATATCTCTTTGGTAGGACAGGGGTCTTGGGAATATGCCTGGGGGGTTACCTAGGTCTCAGAGTAGTTGTACATTTTAGTTTGTTGAGAAACCTCTACCCTCTGTTATTCGAGTTTACATGTCTGTCATCAGTAAATGGAGGTTCCTCTTCACCCACGTCCTCATTAGCAGTTGTTTTCTTTCATTCATTTATGTGTATGTGTGTGTGTATATATATATACACACACACACACATACAAACACATATATATATACACATAAATATGTATGTATGTATGTATGTATGTATGTATAAAAACATTTACTTATTTTAGGGATTTATGTGGCTGTGTACATGCCAAAATTGACTTAATGAAGTCAGAAGGCAGCTCTTGGGAGTCTCCTGTCTTCTTCTACCATGAATGTCCAGAGATGGAACTCAGGTCATGAGGCTTGGCAGCAAGCACACTTACCCTGAGCTATCTCACTAGACCATTTGTTTTCTTGACAATGATCATTCTGACTAGAGTGAAATGGAATCTGCAATGTATTAGTTTGTATTTCCTTGATAGTCATTTCTGTTTCATCTGGGAACTATCTATTCATTCATTAGGCCATTTATATATTGGAAGTTCCATTCTGTTTACTGTTTACAATTAATAGTTCCTTATATATGTTGTATATTAATACCATGTTAAAATATAACTGACAAAAATTATATATATAATATATAGATATAATATAAAAATATATAAATTATATATAAACACATATATAAGTATATATAAACAAAATATATAAACATATAATATATAAATATATACCTGACAAAAATTCCTGCTACCTCCTAGCTGACAAATGTTCCTTGTGATATATAAAAACTTTTTAATATTATATAATGCCTTTAGTCAAGTCTTGAGGTTATCAAACTGCAGTTTTCAAATCAAGTACTCTCCTACAGTATACTAAAGAGACATCCTAATTTGATACTTAGATGCTAAGGAATGGTAAGAAAGTATTTAAAATCTTCATTTTTCATAATTAAAGTATGTTTCTGTAAGAGTAGAAAACTTTGTTCAGTAAAATAGTAGGGTTCTCAACATGCTTCCTTGAATATGAGCCAAAGTGTTTCAGACTGTGTTCATTGTTGATGCCTGGAGGTACCACACAGTAGTGCAAAGTGCAAGTGCTGCAGTTCCGAGAGGCTAAAGAGGAGTTCTTAGGGGGAATGAGCTTCCGTCTATACTGAAGGAAGTATAAATTCCAAAAAAGATTGAAGATACGGTGCGTATCTTTTGCTGCAGAAAAATTACAAGTTCAGTAGGTACAGTGGGATGGTTGGGTGTTTGAAAGCGGAGGCTAATAGAATGAAGAAGTGTGTGGAAAGCCAGATGCTGCGCTGTCCTCCTGCTGTCTCAGGTAGAGATCGAGATCGCTTGAGTCCAGGAGTTGGTGACTCATCTGGGTAACATAGGGACCTGTTTTTAAGAAAAACTACCAAGCCATAGAGGTTAAGTCTGGTTGATGAGGGATGACTGTAGAACCTTTTTGTTAGTGAATTTATTTTTAATATTTTAATATTTTTAATATTTCTCAATATGTGCGTCTGTGTATAGGTATGTGCACATGAGTGTGTAGGTACCTGCAGAGGCTAGTAGTGTCAAGTACCCCTGGAGGTGGAGTTACAGCCAGTGTGACCCACATGATACAGTGCTGAGGCTAGAACCTGAATCCTGGAAAAGCATCATATGCTCTTAACCACTGAGCCATGACTTTAGTCCTGAATTTGGCTTTTATCTGTGAGGCACCTAAGATTGTTGTCAGCGGGTGGTTGGGGCGATCCCTGTGCTAGAAGTCATGAACTCTTAGTTTATTAACATGTGGGTTATGACTTGAGTATATCCAGGATGGGTGAAATGGAGAGAACCTAGAATAGAACCCCTAGGAATTTTTAATTGAGTTGCAGCTCAGGACTTCTGTTCCTACTGTCTGGTGCAGTGTTCTCTGGCTGTGAAGAGACACTATAACCAAGGTGACTCTTACAAAAGAAATCGTTGATTGGTGTCTTGCTGACAGGTTCAGAGGTTTAGGTCTTGCCCTCAGCGAGAAGCGTGGCAGCACACATGCAGAACTTGGTGCTGGCAGAACCAAGGGAGAAACTCTAAGCTGGGCATGGGCTTTTGCCCTGATTCTTAGTTCCCTCTACTAAGACAGATATTTTGTGGTGATAAAATATATTGCCTAAGGGATACAGAAACAACTGCCCAGCATAAACTGTTTTATTGTTTTAATTTTATATTAGCTGTAAATTTTTATTACATTCAAATGGTATGGTGAAATTTGACTTGGATATACAGTGATAACTAGGTTTGGGGCCTCATTTTTAAATCAAGTTATTAAAGTTTTTTTCCTGTGTATTTCTGAGTATTTCAATAAAATGGCCCATGTTTTTGTCAGATGAGTGTTGAGTATTCAGTCATACAAGCTTTTGAGTGCTTCCTCTATATTAGGCACTGCTCTTGGCATGAGCAATACACTGGCAAATTATACAGGAAGAGAAGCTTAATTATCAGGTTTTTTCTACTTGCATCTGTAATTATAATAAATTCCTAATACCCAGTTTCTTTGTAATCTGGAGATAGCAAAATAAACAGACCAATTTCTATGAAAGAAGTAGAAGAAGAAATTCAATACACTATCCCTCAGACAAGCACCAGGCCTGTGTGGTTCCATAGAATTCCCCCAAACTCTCAAAGAAGGTAAACCAATATAATGAATGTGGTTCAGAGTAAACAAGTAAACTCCGGGGACAGATGTAGGAGGCTTCCTCCCCTGTTAAGTACAGTCAGCACTTTGTCGCCATCCTGACCAGTTTCTCCTCTGATTTGTCACTTGATTTATAAAATTTGTTTTTCTTCAAAAAATGACCTAGAGTGTGTGTGTGTGTGTGTGTGTGTGTGTGTGTGTGTGTGCACAGAGCCCGAGTGCAGGGCTTTAGACATGCCTCACACACTCTCCTAGTGATTGGTTCTCCAGCGCTGAAAAAGACATCTTAGCATGGAGGAGCAACAGAGTGACTTCCCTTTGCTCACTCAGTTCCTAGCTACTTCAGCCATGCTTTAGTTGCTGTCCTCTTTTCGATATTCTGGCTGGTTTTCTGTGTCTGTGTTTACTGTTTGGATATTCTTTCTCTGAGTACTTCACAGGTACTTCTGCCTTCTAAAGCTGAATGGCGGCTAGAGTATTTTTTTCCAGTATTGAGCTTTGAACCTAATATAAGGGAAGCACTCTGCTGAGCAATATCACCATCCTTCAGATAGGATTTGTTGTGACTGTTACATAGAGTTCATTTTTAATCTACCTTTTCAATCTGTAGCATACAGTGGTAGTTATACAAAGTTTTCTTAGTTAGGCATGGTGGTGCACACCTTTAATCCTAGCACTCAAGACACAGAGGCAGGAGGATCTCTATAAATTTGAGGCTGGCCTGTTCTACAGATTGTGATCCAGGGCAGCCAGAGTTGCATAGAGAAACTCTCTTGGGGGGGGGGGGAGGTTTTCTTGAATTCTTTCTTTATTATTTCTACTCCATTTTATTTAGAAGTGGTGCCCAATTATCTCTGTATTGGCTCTTTTTAAATAACTTTCTCTTTAAGTTGTGCTCATGATCCTCTTTGGTTTGGTTTGGTGTGTTTCTTTAAGGCAGAGTTTCACTCTGTAGCTTTGTCTAGGCTGAAACTCACAGAGGTCTGTCTGCCTCTGCCTCCTGAGTGTGGGGATTAAAGGTATTGCCCATCATACTGGGCCTCCTCTTCATTTCTTAGCTGTTTGGTTTGAGATACTTTCTTGCTCTGTTGCCCAGGCTGATCTCAAACTTCTTGGCTCAAGCCCATTCAGCCCAAAGCAGCTCGGACCACAAGCATGCAGAACTGTTCCTTCATGTGTTTACTACAGCATTGGCTCCTATGTTTACTATTGGGGTTCACACTAGCCCCACGTTGGGGTGACCAAAAAATGTTGCGGCCTGAGCAAAATGTTGAGGCCCAGGTCAACCCACGTTTGGGCGGCCACTGTATCCCGGCCCAAACTGCCACTCCGGTCCTTGGGTCAGGGTTCAGCAAGAGCGAGAGTGAGGACGGACTCAAAGAATGCAGACCAGACAGAGTGTAATTCAATCCCGTTTATTCTTCAGTCTCTCATCTTCTCTCCAAGTCCCAAGTCTTGAGTTCCTATTCCCTAGTTCCTAGTCCCTAGTGCCTCCAAGTTCCAAGTTACTTCTTCCAAGTTCCAAGTGCCTAATGTCTAATTCCTACTCCAAGTTGTACTCTCTGAAGTGTCTCCTAAAAGTGTCTCCCTAATGTCTGATTCGTCTGATTCTCTCTAAAGCCAAGTGTCTTCTACCTAATGTCTGATGTGTCTGATTCTCTGTTCTCAGTCTGATTCTCTCCGTCTGCCCCTGCCTTTTATATGTCTCACTTCTAAGCCACGCCTTTTGGTCACACCTTTAATCATGCCCTTAGGTCTTGTCTCTAACTCTGATCTCTATACTTCTAAGTTATACTCTTAAATTACACACCTTTAATCTCACACACCTTTAATCTCAAGGTATCTAAACCAAGATTATCGGAGTGTGCTCAGCTGTTATAGGCTATTGTAATCCAAGTCTCATGTCAGGGTATATGGCTCAAGATGGCTGCAAAGCTGATAGCCGCTTTCTGCTAAAAGTCAGCCCCCAACAGTTTACCTCTTAATTGTGTCATCATTCCTGAAACAGCTGAGCAGGTAGCTCCTGCTTCTGTCTTGACCTCTGAGCACTGGTTTTTGTCTCCTTCCTGTGAGGGTGTATTTGTCTTACTTTGTTTCATAGATGCAGTTACTTCCATGAGTTTCAATAGATTGTGATTTCCTGATTTCCTACACACACACACACACACACACACACACACACACACACACACACACAGCTGACCTGGAACCTTCAGCAGTCCCTTTGCTTAAACCTTTCAGCAGCAAGTATTTTAGATGTGAGCCACCATGTCTGGCTTTGAGCTTTCATCTTTGATTTAATTTTGTTTATACTAAATGAACCATCTGTAATTTGTTCTTTTTATGCCCAAGGCAATACACTGAGTTAAGACCCAGTGTCCTGTGTTGTTTTTCTTGGCCACTTCTTCTATCCTGCAGTTGAAGATGGGCCGCTTGAAATAGAGCGTTGTCTCTTCCATGGGTCACAGCATACTGCATGGAGGACTTACTGACCCATATTTCAATTCCTCATTTAGCCCTGTGTCCTTGGTTTCTAGCCCTCGGAACTACAACACAAAGAAGTCAGGAGGCTTAGGCAGGGGGATAGTAATTGCAGAGCCAGCCTAGATTGTATAACATGTTTGAAAGTCAGCTGAGCTGCCTGCTTAGATCTTGTCTCAAAAACAAAAGATTTTGATTTTCTATGCAACTTGGAAGGAAGAAAAAAAGTTGACTACTTTATTATTTAATAATAAAATATCAGCGAACTTAGCAAGTTATAGAGCAGTTTCTACCTGAGTGGGCTCACTTGACAACTGAATAAATTTGGCAGAGGAGGTTTTCGCCAATGACTTAATGAATGGTCCCTTTACTCACTGTGTCTTAAAATCCCCACCACATACCCCAGCCCCCGTTTGTCCCAGAAGCTGCCTAGTAAGAACTCTGTGCCTCTCTTCTGTCCTCTTGTTTGTCCCCATTGTCCTTTTGGGAACTGTTAATCTCTGAGTACTTCTGTTTGATATGTAATCCCACAAGCTCACTCTCGCTTTCTCTGCTTCTCTGTTTTGAAAATAGCAGTTTTTTCAGATTTGCTGTGCTCTAGTGAAAAGTAGCGTTCGGACCTAAGGACTAGGTTCTAAGGTGCTTGTTATTCTAGGGTGGTGTTCCTTTGAGTCCTTTTCTGTAAACCAAGAATTTCAAGTGAAATATGTTTTTTCCAATGTTAGACTTAAAATAAAATAAGAAGGCATGTGTCCATGGGTATGGGTGCCCATGTACAGAGAGTCTAAAAGAACCTTGGCTGTCAGTCGATCTTCAAGTCCCATCCATCTTTTGTTTAAGACAGGGTCTCTCGTCACATAGGCCAGGCTAGCTGGCTTTTTGTGTTTCCGTGGTTCTACCTGCCTGCCTCCAGCCATCACTTGAGTCGTTGGGACATGAACTCATGCTCTCATATATGCAAGGCAAACACTTTACTGACTGAGCCATTTCCTGGCTTGCTTTCTTAGATTTCCTTAGACTAAAAATGTTGCTTCCTTAAAATAAGTACTTGCTCTTCATTATCATACAATAATCTATGATATGCTAAATCAAAGCTGTGAGTCTTCTTATGACTTAGTTCTTTCTAGATTATTGCACCAATAGATTACTGAAGTAGCTCAGTGAAGTCTCTCTCTGTTCTCAGGCTACATCCCTGTAACCCGAGGTGGAAGTGTTCAGAAGTCACTTAAAAGTGATTCTTTTCTCTGTGAGGTGCAGTATCAGCATCTGTTTAAAATTATTGCTACATTTTATTTGTGTGTTCATACATGTGTGCTCAATCTCATACGTGTCATAGCACACACGGAAGTCAGAGGATAACTTACTTGTAGGAGTCCCTCATTCTGCCATGTGAATCTGTGTGTCTAACTCAGATCCCCAGGCTTGTTGGCCAAGTGCCCTGACCTCCTGGGCTATCCTTCACTCAGCTGGTTTCGTTCTAATTGATATTCACATTTCCAAAATACCAAGGTGTAGGGTGGTATACAGGGAACATTGGCATTCTTCCATCTGATACATTTGGAGGCTCCTCCCACTTCTCTCCCTTTGCAGTGCAAGGCAACCTACTGTATAGTGCATTCTTGCAGTTTATTATAATTTAACATAAAGCTAGATTTGCTTGTCTGAAATTGTTCGAAGACAAAGCTTCACAAACATGGCCTGGTAAATTCCCTGTTTCCTCCACACTGCCATCTGCTCTTGGCAGGCTCCCTCTCACTCTCTGTCCTTGATACTCACGTGGTTCCAAAATGGAAGAGCATTGAAAGCTGCACACAAAGCATTTACTTCCTCAGTTCTCATTTACCAACTTGCTTTGCTTCTTTCTCTTTATCATTTTTTTTTTTAATTTTATTATCAGTATGAGTTCTGTTTTATTTTATTTTTCCCCTGGAGGGCAGTTTTTCAGTGCTTAAGAAATGGGGCAATACCAGCAGGTCTAAATTGGGATGTGACTGTTCATACTTTGAGCTTCATAAAATTGATTCCCAACCGCGTGGTTGTGAGTCGCACGATTCCTACAGTACTGTCTGTTCAAACAGCTTGGAAAGCTCCTGGCGCTGCATACGCTCACTCTGGAAATGTTACTGGCACCAAACACTGGTGTTTTCTCTTTTGTCTTAGAAGTCCTTTTTTTTTTCCTCCTTAAAGATTGGTTTATTTTTTCTGGCCTCTGCTGGGTACTGCATGCATATGGTGCACAAATAGACATGTAGCACCAGTATACATAGAATCCTAAAACATTGCACACAGACATATATATATAAAACAACTAAGCACCTACTGTATTTTGCTAGACATGGTGTGTATTCCCGGCACTTGGGTGGCAAAGGCAGATCTCTGAATGTGAGGCCAGTCTGGAGTCTGGTCTACATAGTCCAGGACAGCCAGGGTTAAGTAGAAAGACCCTGTCTCAGAAAGACCCTGTATGTGTGTAGGTGTTCTGTATCTGGAGCGTGGGAGGGATGGTGTAGCAGTTAAGAGCTCTACCCTTACAGATGACACAGGTTCACTTATTTTTACTTATGAGTATTTTTGATACAGAATTCCTCACATGTTATATGTTGTCCTACTCTGCCTTGTTCCAGTTTCACTACACGTGCTGCAGAAGCAAACGTGTGTGAATATGTTGTCTGAATGTGTATATATGTTCCACATGGTGGGGCTCGAAGAGGGTGTTGGATGTCCAGGAACTACAATTGAGAGACAGTTGTGAGATGCCATGTAGGTGCAAGAAACCAAACCAGCGTCTTCTGCAAGAGTAGCACTTGCTCTTAACCACTGAGCCATCTTTCTGGCCCCCTCCTTTGGGGGTTTCAGGGGTTTTTGTTTTGAAAGTGAGGACTCATATACAAAGTTGGGCTATAAATGTAGCCAAGGATGACCTTGAACTTCTAAGCCTCTAGTCTTTACCTTCCAGGTGCTGCACCTACAGACATGCACCACCACGCGTGGTTTATGTAGTGCTAGTTACCGAACCCAGAGCTTCAAGCATGCCAGGCACACTTTGCTAACTAAGCCGCATCCTCAGCTGCACTGTCTTTCTAAGGCAAGCTTTCACAGCTTCTAGAATACTCTTCCAGTGTTTGTGCATGCTGATACATTCAAATCTGAATACGTTTTATTTTATCCCTTTTACCCCTAAAGAATGTTTACTTCTTTCTCCTGCTTCACGTTGTGGTTTTGGTTTGTTTTCTTTTTTCTTTTTTTTTTTTTTTTCCATAGAACACATTGGAAGCTTCCCATTTCAACACCTAATATTCTGTCACAGTTAGTAGCACTGTAACAATCCCTGAATAAGTGGATTCAGGGTGTGCATAGTCCCATACTGTCATAGATAATGTCATAGTACACATGTATGCACGTCTTATACTGTGCCATTTTTCATTTGTGCAGATACATCTGTAACATAAATTGCAAAAATTAATCAGAGAACTAAGTAGTTAGAATTTCCTATAGCTAACATCTGATTACCTGCCTTAGTTTACACCAGTGTACACCTCATACTTTTAAAAATCTGATAAATGAGTAATACCTATTGCTTGAGCTCAGATCTCCCCTTCTGTAGCTGCAGCTGGCCTGGAGTGTTACGATCCTCCTCCCTCAGCCTCCCAAGTGCCTGGATTCTAACCGTGAACCACCACTTCTATCTCTGAATGGTAAATATTTGTGGTAGATTTTGTTTCTGTGCAGTTCGAGGCTGGCTTCAAACATGGTCCTCCTGCCCTTGCCTTCTCAATTACTGGGCTGTAAATGTGCTTAATCACACATTTCTTGTTTGTTTTTTTTTTGTTTGTTTTTTTTTTTTGTTTGTTTGTTTTTTTTTTTTTTTGTATGTTTGTTTAACCCAAATGACCGAATTCTTAAGATGGTTTGAACTCCTGACCTTCATGCCTTACCTTCCGAGCGCTAGGCTTGCACGTGTGTGCTGTCACAGCCTGCTTCCCTTCTTACGAGTGAGAATGAGTTGAGGGCGGTGGTCTGAGGATGGTGGTCTGAGGGTGGTGGTCTGCCACTTGGGAATCTGTGCCAGTTGCCTAGGAACTTGAGTCAGCTTGGGCTACAAGTGAGACACCATCCAAAACGATGGTGATGGGAGGAGAGGGAGGAGAGGCAGTTTTTATAGTCGCTCATTGTCTGTGTGGTGTATGTGGCATGTGTGCCACAGAGCATGTGCAGAGATCAGAGGACAGCTTTTCCCAGTTCATTCTCTCCTTCCACTGTGTGAGTCTCTCACTGCAGCCTCGGGAAAGAACTCTCCCATCTTGACTTTATGTATAGTTTTAGTTACCAAAAGTCTTTGATCCTTTCAGTATTTATCCTGGTAAACTATGAGGTATGGATTCTTCTCAAATAGCTACATAGTCTCCAGGTATGCTTGCTTGTTTGTTTGATTGGTTGTTCTTTTGTTTATAAAACAGGGTCTTAGAATACTCTTTCTCTGGCTGGTCTGGAACTGCCTGGGTCCTGGGTACAAATGATCCCTGTAAATCTTGTACCTCAGTTCTTGAGGCATAGAATTACAGTATGCCCCACCCCACTACTCAGTGCAAGCCATATAACCCCCTCCTTTCTTTGAAAAGAAGTCTTGGGCCATCGTTACAGTTTTTGTAGCTTGCTACCAATGAGTCTGGCATGCAGTGTGTGCTTGCATCCCTTTCACTAGTCAGTCATAACCACAAGTTTGTATTTCAGTGAGGTTATTCCACTGAGTGCAGATGTTATAAAACTACAGGAAAGGTCAGGACTTCAAGTGTCTACATAGACCAGTCATAGTTATTTGTAATCTTTTCTTAGGAAACTTGTCAAAAAATTCATCAATATGAGAACTTCATTGTCTGTCTTTGGAGTTTTCCACAGCAAAGTATGATTGTTATAAGTATGTTCTTTCTTTTTTATATATATATTTTTTTATTTTATTTCTTTTTATTTATTTATTTATTTTTTGGTTTTTCGAGACAGGGTTTCTCTATATAGTTTTGGCTGTCCTGGAACTCACTCTGTAGACCAGGCTGGCCTCGAACTCAGAAATCCGCCTGCCTCTGCCTCCCAAGTGCTGGGATTAAAGACGTGCGCCACCACTGCTCGTAAAGTATGTTCTTTCAAATGTCACCAGATATGATAGAGTACCTCCAAAATCCTCAAACTTAGAAGGCAAAGATCTCAAGTTCAAGGCCAGTCTGGGTAACAAAGTAGACCCTGTGTTAAAAGGCCAAGGACCTCAAATATAAGTAGTGGTAAAGCCTTTGTTAGCATATTCAAGCCTCCCTTGGGTTCCTTCTTCAGCATTGGGGCTGGGGGTGGGGGGAAATGATGGGCCAGGAAAGTGGTTCAGAATGTGAAGTTCCCTCTAAACCTGATACTCTGAGCTTAATCCCAGAACCCACATAGTAGAAGAGAAACAACTCCTACAAATTGTCCTCTGATCTCCACACATACTCTGTAGCATGTGTGTGCCTACATACACAGATAAATAAGTGTGTAAGAAATTCTTAAGAGTGTTAACTGTATCATGACTACCAGCTAATTTAGAAATTTTTTTGGTTTATATTGCTGCCTTTTGAAGCAAGGTGGCAGCCAGCCACAAGAGAAACCCAAGGGCCATTTATTTCATTATTATCTTAAATAAAAATTAAAGTTTGTATGCTCATAAGGACAAGATGCCTTCCTTGACTCCCTGTGCTGTGTCTGTGGAGAACTTAGGAGTTACGTGGCACCATTTTCCCCACAGTCGGCCCACCTTATCTATCCAGCACCCACCGTCTGCAGCCATTAGTATCCAGCGTCCTGCTCAGTCTCGAGATGTGACGACAAGAATCACACTGCCTTCTCATCCTGCATTAGGGGCGCAGAAGCAGCAGCTCCACACAATGGCTCAGGTACAAACGGGTGAAACCACCTGTGGGATAAACCTGAATCGTGCTGACTTGTTAAAGGGCCTGCCGGTCTGAAATTAGTCAGCACTTTTAGACTGGATAGAATGGAAGTATTCTTGTGTATAACTGTGTCCCGGGGTCTCCTCACAGAAAACCATCTTTAGTACTGGCACACCCGTGGCTGCAGCTACAGTAGCACCTATTCTGGCAACCAACACGCTTCCTTCAGCAACCACAGCTGGTAAGTCAGTGACCTGCTCTGTCAGTGTACCAGACAGAAGGAAGGCAAGTGTGGTGGGCACCGTTCTCATTTTTTACCTTCAGAGGAAAACTCTTTATCTTTCCCCCAGAGCTCTCCCAAGGTTTTTAAGAGTCTATAATGTGTACAGGGAAACTGCTGTTAAGGAATTTTTTTACCCTCTTTTCAGGATCTGTGTCGCACACACAAGCTCCCACAAGCACAATTGTTACCATGACAATGCCCTCCCATTCATCCCATGCTACTGCTGTGACCACTTCAAATATCCCAGTTGGTAAGTGTTGGACATATCACAAAAGCCTTTGAGGAATTTGCAGCCCATAGGACCAGGCCTTCATGTCATAGGTGGTAGGATTGTTTCCTTATTGTTGACTTTCAGAGCAACTCTGAATTTGACTTTGTTCACTTTGTGTGTGTGTGTGTGTGTGTGTGTGTGTGTGTGTGTGTGTGTGTGTGTGTGTGTGTCTGTGTTCAGTATTCATGCATGCCACCTCAGTTTTTTGCAGCAGTGTACCTGGTGCTTTCTATTTTGACTAGGCTAATTGGCCGGTGGACCCCAGGAATTTGCTCATTTCTGACTGTTGAAATTACAGGCATGGTGCTATGCCCACCTTTATTCCATGGTTTCTAAACCTAAACTCAGGTCTGCATCCTTCATAGCAAGTGAACCATCTCCCAGCCTCCAGAATTAGACTTTTATTTTATTGGGTTTTTTATTCTAATTGAGTTTATGGAAATCACTGATTATGGCTTAGCCCTTTCCTTTCCACAGCATCATAACCAGTCTAGCTTGCTTCTGCATCATCTATTGTTTTTAATAATTGTTTTATGTTTTGAGATTAAAGTATATCAATTTCTCCTTCCCTTTCCTCCTTCTATCCCCTCCAATCTGCCCTCCCCTTCCTCTCTTTAAATTATTGTTATATATACATATATAAGTATTGTTACACAGACATATTCCTAAATACAACCTGCTCTGTTCTTATGTTCCCAGTGTGTACATGATCTCAGAACTGGCTACTTGCTACTGGATAACTAATGGTGGCCAGGCAGCTCTTTCCAGGGAAGATCATTTTATCTACTCTCAGCTTTCCCTAGTTACCAGTAGATTTTGTCTAGGGCTATGACCCGAGTTTTCTCCCTTCCATGTGAGCATGTCTGTTGGTACAGTCATTGTTTGGGTCTCGTTGATAAGCCTGGTTGATAAGGTTTCATGAGTGTGTAGCCTCATATTTTTAGGAGATACAGTCTCCCAGCAGAACAGTCCCACTGGTTCATACAACCGTTCTGCCACTTCCACAACAATCTCAGAGCTGTAGGTACAGGAATTTTGTTGTCCCTGTGGGTTATCTATGGGGGCTGACTGAGTTCCACGTGAGCTCTTGTTCTCTGTATTTGAATCTTTTGTGAGTTGTGTTTTCTGTAACAGTCTGTTGAAAAGTTTCTTTGATGAGGACTGAGAACTACACTTATCTGGATATAAGGATAAATATGTAGTTGGAGATTATCACTGGTTTAGTAAAGTGGTGGTCATTGGTTGTGATGGTTTGTATATGCTTGGCTTAGGGAGTGGTACTTTTAGAAGATGTGGTCCTGTTAGAGTGGGTGTGTTACTGTGGATGTAAACTAGCTGCCTGGAAGTTAGTGTTCTGGTAGCATCCTTCAGATGAGAATGTAGAACTCTCACCACCTCCTACACCATGTCTGCCTGGACACTGCCATGTTTCTACCTTGATGATAATGGACTGAACCTCTGACCCTGTAAGCCAGCCCCAGTTAAATGTTGTCCTTATAAGAGTTGCCTTGGTCGGGGCTGGAGAGATGGCTCAGTGGTTAAGAGCACTGACTGCTCTTCCAGAGGTCCTGAGTTCAATTCCCAGCAACCACATGGTGGCTCACAACCATCTGTAATGGGATCCAATGCCCTCTTCTGGTGTGTCAGAAGACAGTGATGGTGTACTACATAGAATAAATAAATAAATCTTAAAAGAGTTGCCTTGGTCATGGTGTCTGCTCACAGCAGTAAAACCCTAACCAAGACAGAAGTTGATACCAGAGACTGGGGTATTGCTGTGATAGACCTGACCATGCTTTTGTTTGGAATAATGTGGATTTGGGGACTTTGAATTTGGAAAGCAGAGGAAGGCTTTAAATGGGGCTTAATGGGCTATCTTAGTAGGAATATGGAAGACTTTGTTACTGAGAGTGATTTGAATTGTGCAGCCCAAGAGGTTTCAGTGGAGAAGTTCAATATGTGGCCTAGAGACTATTTTTGTGAAGAATGTGGCTACTTTTTGCCCTTGTCCGAAGAATCTACCAGAGGCTAAAGTGAAGAGACTCCGATTAATTGCATTGACAAAAGAAGTCTAAAAAATGCCCATCATAGCTTTGTTCTCTAGTTGATTCTTGTGAAGAGCATTTTAAACAAGCATAGCAAGCTGAGAAAGAAAAAAAATATAAAATATGTGGTTTGAGTATTAAAGGGGCACCAGGAAGTGAAATGTAGCTGAATCCTGTGTTCAAAGATATTAAACTGAATTAAGGGAGTAGTGACCTTGGGGCAAGACCCCACCCAACTACGTTTAGGCCCTGGCATGGTTATACGAGCCTTTAATCCCAAGAGATAAAGCCAAACAGATCTCTGAGTTCAAGGCCCACCTTGGGACCAAGCAAGTTCTAGGTAGAGAAAAGCTTAAATCCAGGCTTGGTGGACCACACCTTTAACTAAACACTCAAAGTCAGTCTAAAGAACAAGCTTAGGCAGTGAAGGAGTTGGAAAGCAGAAAGCTGGTGATGATGTAATAGAGCAAGGGGGCCATGTTCCAGCTCCTACAAGCAGCAGAACTTGGCAGCTTTGGCCATGTAACTCGGCTTTAGAGTCAAGAACAGAAGGTACTACTGTGACAATTGATGCTGCTTAGCTGGAGCTAAGAAATTAGCAGTGAAATTAGAAGAGACCAGCATCACTGAGGTGAAATCTTCTGGGAAGTGTTTTCTGAGAATACAAAGAAGCTGTGTTCCAGAGGTAGCCAAGGTTGTACCTCATGCTGCAGCTATATTTGGTAACGTGTAAGAGTCACCCAGGTGGTACTGGTTTTGAAGGCATGAAGGGGTCATGGAGAACAGCTGAGACTTGGCACTGTGAGAGGCCATGGAAGGCCATTGGTGAAGGTGCAGCCTCGGTTGCAGTTAATGGCCCAGGACTGAAGGGGTCATGCCAAGGAATTGAGGTTTGACACCATGGAGAGAGGCTATTGGTGAAGCCAAGTTGCAGCAGAAGACCCCAGTGTTGGAGATGTCAGTACCATGGGAAGATCACAGAGAACAGCAGCAGCAGTGGAGTGGATCCGCCTGAGCTTAGAGTGCTACAGAGGGCAGAGCTGGAGAAGTGACACCAGCCCTTTGGAGGAGCCCAGAAGAGCATGTGTGGATCCTAGACATTGGAACAAGAAGCTGTAACACTGACATTTCCTTGGAGACCCCAGGATGCTAGAGCAGCCAGAGCCATGGGCTATCTACTGAGGAAAGCTGCTAACAGGGAGTGGAACTAGCCCAGGAGAAAAAGTTTGTTACAGTCAACAAAAATGAAAAAGAAGATCTGAAGACATCAGACATCAGACGTGGAGATGCAGAGTTTGGAGTTTGCCTTTGGGGATTACAGTTAAGTTATTGAATGAATCTCAGAAAAGACTTTGAACTTTGGACTTTTAACACTGTTGAGACTGCTATATATAGACTGGTGACTTTGGAAGTTGGACTAAATGTATTTTGCATTATGCTATGTTTAGGTATGGCCATCATAGACTCCTGTGTTTAAATAAGCCTATGGAGGCCAGGGAGTGGCATGTGATGATTTGTATATGCTTGGCCCAGGAAGTGGCACTTTTAGAAGGTGTGGCCTTGTTGGAGTAGGTCTATCACTGTGGGGGTAGGTTTTAAGACTCTCATCCTAGCTTCCTGGAAGTTAGTGTTCTGCTAGCAGCCTTCAGATGAGGATATAGAACTCTCAGCTAGCCTGTGCCATGCCTGAATCTCTGAATCTGTAAGCCAGCCCCAACTGCATGTTGTTTTATAAGAGTTGCCTTGGTCATGGTGTCTTTTCACAGCAGTAAAACCCTAACCAAGACATTGGTTTTCCTCCAAGATCCATGACTTTACTAACCTCAGGTAATTCGCTAGATTTCTAGTACTAGGCATAATTTCCTTCATGTTGAGTGGACCTTAAGTCCAGCTAAAGTCTTTGCCTGCCACCTGTATGTAACGCTACATATGTGTGCCATTAATGCATCTTAGGGTTATGCCATGCTGGTCATTGTTGTGGGTCATATATGTCATAGCTGGGTAGGACAATTCTTTGCTTTTCTCCCTTGAAAATTTGACTGGAGACTTCTGGTACCATGAAAGCTCCTCCTCATGAAAGAAACTTTCAGGTCAAGTCCAGCGTGAGTCTTCTGTGGCCTGTCTCTAAAGTATGTGGAGCTTGTGAAATAGACTTTTCACTTGTAGGCTGCAACCAAGGGCTAAAGATATAGCCTATGCTTCAGAACTCTCTTAGACAACCGTGACCAACAAAGACAGACTGCTCATTTCTGGTGTTGGGATTTTTGTTAGATAGTCTGTGTATATTTGGGGAAAGCATTGTCAGCCCAGATGGGAAATTTTCATTTAAAAATTGTGTGTGTGTGTGTGTGTGTGTGTGTGTGTGTGTGTGTGTGTGTGTGTGTGTAGGTAGGTAGGTAGGTAGGTAGGTAGGTAGGTAGGTAGGTAGGTAATAACTAACTTTCAAATATCTTCAGCCACTTATTCAACTCTTCCTCACTCCTTCGGTATTTATCTCCTTCCCTCATCCTAATAAAATCAGTCCTCCGTTTTCCTCTTTTTCCTCAAGTCACTCAGCCCGTGTTAGTCCCTCTCTATTGTTTCTTCCTGCTCCTCATGGTCTCTCTTTACTTTCCTGGTTTCCACAGTTACTATGGGTTATATACATGTATGTTCACACCTGAAGACTTGACCCTAGGAACCACATTGCAGTGCATGAAATACTGGCCTTTCTGGGTCTGGGTTTCTTCATTCAGTATGGTATTTTCTAATTCCACTCATTTACCTGAAAATTCCATGATTACATTTTTTTCACACCAGTATACTGAATAGTATTCCATGTATAGACATACCACATTTTCACGATTCCTTCATCCGTTGAAGGACAATTCGGTTATTTACATTTCTTTACTGTTGTGAACTACATGGCTGAGCAAGTGGCTTCAGAGTAGGATATCAAGTCCTCTGGGCATGAGTCAGGCATGGTGTAGCAGAGTCGTATGGTGGATTTACTTTTAGCTTTTTGAGGGTTCTGCACATGGCTTTCTAAAATAGCTGGGCCGGTTTGCAGTCCCACCAACAGACAATCTGAGGGCTCTCTTCCCCAAGTCCTGGCCAGCAGGTTATTGATATTTACCATTTTACCTGGGATAAGAGGAAATCTCAAGTTGTTTTGATTTTTTATTTCCCAAGTTGCTAGGGGCAGTGAACATGCTTTGGAGAATTCTCTGTTTAGATTCCCAGTTCATTATTTTACATGAGGTATCTGTTTTTGTTTTGGTTTGGGTTTTTTTGTTGTTTTTTGTTGTTGTTTTTTACCCCTTTCAAGCTTTATTTATTCTGTAATAATCTTCTATAAGATGAATATTTGGCAAATATTCTCTACCATTCTGTGGAAATCCTCTTCACCTGCTTGGTTGTTTCTTTCTATGTTCAGAAGCTTTCCCATATGTCAATTGTTGGTGTCAGTTTCTGGACAAATATAATTTTATTCAGAAAGTCCTTTCCTGCCCCTATATCCTATAGAGAGTACTGCCTATCTTTTAACTGAGAGTTTCAAGTTTTACCCTTAGGTCTTTGATCCATTTGGAATTTGCTTTTTGTGAAAGATGATAGATATGGGTCTAATTTCATTCTTCTGTCCCAGCACTAGTTGTGGAAGATGCTATCTTTCCCAGGGTATGTGTCGGCATTTCATACTGGATGGCTGTAGAACATGCGCTTGCATTCTGAGCTTCTACTTTCCCTGTTAGTCTCCGTGTCTGTGTTTGTGCTGAGCCTATTGTTCCATTGCTGTGGCTCTGCAGTATGTTTTGAGCTTTAGAATGGTAACCCCTGCAGTCCAGAGCTCTGTTTGGCTCAGGATTATTTAGGCTATCTGGGGTCTTTTGTGGATCCATATGAATTTTAGTGTAGGTTTTTTGTTTTGTTTTCTTTTCTTTTCTTTTTTTCTACTCCTGTGAAGAATGAGATGAAGATTTTGATTGGGATTGTATTGAATCTATGAATGACTTTTGGGAGAATAACCTTCTTCTTGATTAGAATGAAGTACACTTTTTTACCTCTTCTGATAAGTGTTGAGTTGGTGTCTATTTTGTCAGATACAAGGATTTCTGCTGTGTCCCCTTCTATTTGACAAGAGTACAGTTATCCACCCTTTCACTCTAAGGCAGTACCGATCTTTAAAGCTGTTTTTCTTGTAGACAGTAGATCAGTTAATTGTTTCTTGATCAATTCAGCCAGTGTCTTTTGATTGGAGAATTTAGTCTGTTAATATATAAAGTTATTATTGAAAGAAGTTTGTTGATTGTACATGTGTTTTTAATTTTTGGTGGTGCTGTTTTTTATCATGGGACAGTTTTCTTTCTCTTTCAACTGCGGCAGACAGTTTTGCTGGGTAAATTAGTGTTTGTTGGCAGTCTTTTAGGAGTTGGAATGCATTGCTCTAGGCTCTTCTGGCTTTCCACTGAGAAATCAGTTGGTTTTCTGATGGATTTTCCTTTACTTGCGACTTGTGTTTCGTTTGCTCTTGTATCTTCACATACTCTGTTCTCTCCTTAGTGGTTTAACTAGGATGTGCTGTAGGGATGTTCTTTTCTTTTCTGGTCTTGTTGTCTTGTTTGTGCTTGTATCTGTTTGGGTTTGTCCTTCTTTAGTTTGGTGACATTTTCTTCAATGGTCTTGTCAGCCATCAGTCTGTCATTTCCTGCTATTCTTTCCCTTGTCTGCTCTCTAGGTCAAACCCTTGGTCTTTTCATGGTGTCCCATGTTTCCTGTATGTTCCTTTTCTAGTTTGGTTTGTTTTTGTATTCTTCACTTATTTCTTCTAGGTGTCCTCTCTGCTTTGTCTTCAAGTCCTCATACTCTGCTTGATTCAGTCTACTTGGAAGATTCTCCTTTGTGTTTCCTGGTTGGGCTGTTTGGAATTTTCAGTTCTATCTTCATCTCACCCTGAGTTGCTATGTTTGTTTATTGAATTCAGTTTTCTGTGATTTCCATCAGCCTTATGTTTCTGTTTTGTTGGCACCATTCAGACATTTTATTCTCTTTAAGGTCATTGAGCTGTTTTTGTCTTTTTTAAACTTTTTAAATTCTTTGATGAAATTTTTGATTGTTCTTTTAAATTCTGGGCCTCATCTTTAGGTAGTTCTTATTTGTGACCATTACTATAGGACCGATAAGTTTGGGGGTGGATACTACCTTGATCTTTTATATTTTGTATTTTTATGTTGATATCTAGGTATGTGGACTCTTTTGTTACTTCTCTATCCAATATGAGCAGAGTAGGTTGGGGCAGGACATAGGCCGTGCAGGCCAGGTTAGGCCTTTAGGTTGGCTGTGGCTTTAAGTAAAGTGAAGTTAAGTAGACATGGGAACCTGGGCTGGCATACATGTGTCCTGTATAAGCCTGGATTGGGGGTAGACGAGGCAGTTGGAGGGGGTGCATGCACAGGACAGACACTAGGCCCTGGTGAAGGATGTACCGGATCTGACTGGAAAGAAAGGTGGGATGTGTAATGAGAAGGGAATGTAGATTATAGCCAGGTGGGGAAGCGTGGACTTGCAGAAGCCTAGATGTGGGACCCAGGCTTATTCTGGAGACTTGGAAAGCCTGCATGGAGGGGAGGATCAGGCCGACCCACCCAACTAGACCCTAGTGAAAGAATTACTTGTTTTTGTGTATGTAAGTATTTTGCTGACTTATGTGTGTGTGATAGCTGTAGAGACCAGAAAAGAATGTTGAATCTCCTGCAGTTGGGTTACTGATGGTTGTGAGCCACCGTGTGGGTGCTCTTAAGTGGTGAGCCACCTCCACCTCTTGAATTTGACTTTTAATATTAACTTGCCATATACATTTGGCATTAAGAAATAGTGGAAAAATCAGTGACAGTCTCCTGAGTGTGCAGACTTTCTTGGACTTGACTAATATTTTGTATGTCTGTATGGCAACAGGAGACACCTCCGAGGAGTAAGTCCCTTTTTTCACTACATGAGTGGGTCCCAGACAGCAGTCTTCCAGACAAGTGCTCTTTCCACTGGGCCATCTCACCAACGCAGATTTGACTTTTCATCAAACTGTACCTGAATGTATTCTGTATAGTAAGAAGTTGAAGTTAACTTTGCTGATGCAGTTAGAAACATAAATCAAGGTCTGAACTGAGGAGAATTTGAACTTTGGAGACATTTGGTAGACTATTAAGGTAAAATCCAACATGTAGCAATAGGGAGAATATAACAGCTGATTTACCCTTAGTTTTCATGTGAGTGCTAGCCCAAGGATATGACTATCCTCAAATTTCTTCTAAAATCATTCCTATTTTATATCAAAATATTTTGCTGGGGTGTGTGTGTGTGTGTGTGTGTGTGTGTGTGTGTGTGTGTGTGTGATGTGTTAATGGTTGGGGTTATGTGTGCATGTGTGTACATGCATGTACACACAGATGGTTGTGGAGACTAGAAGTCAACCTCAGTTTCATGTGAGCCATCCACTTTATATTTTGAGCAGGGTGTCTCACTCACCTGAAACTTGCCAAGTAGGCTAGGCTAGCTGGCCCATGAGCTCCAGGCATCCCCCCATTTTTTGTTTTCCAAGGGAAGACTGTCTCCGTCCCAAGTTCACGCCACCATGCTCATTTTTATACTAATTCTAGATATCCTCTTGCTTGTATATCGGTGAATTTCTTAAGCCTCTAATTAGTTCAATCTTGGGATCCCCAAAAAGCCAGGCTGAAAACGTTAGGTAAAGGCAAACTGTAGGCATTTATAAGGATACTACTCACCATGTCTGGCTCGCCCATGAGTAGTAATGGAATCGATGCTTTATTATCTTTAGCTAAGGTGGTGCCCCAGCAGATCACACATACTTCCCCTCGGATCCAGCCTGATTACCCTTCGGAGAGGAGTAGCCTGATTCCCATTTCCGGCCATCGGGCCTCTCCCAATCCTGTGGCCATGGAAACCCGGAATGACAACAGGTAGGAGGCAATGTCTCAATTGCCCTCATCTCTCATGGTATTGCTTTGCTTTCCTTCTGAAAATAATATATTATCGAATTTCTGTTTTAGTGTTATGAAAGCCATTATTCTTCTGGTGGTCATTCTAGTATTCATTTCTTGGCTGTGTTTTGTTTTGTTCTGGGTTTGGTGTTTTGTTTCGTAACTATTTTTTAGAATGTGTTGCAAGATCATCATTTTTTCCATAAGTACTTATATTTGTTTCTCCTAAGAGCAGTATATTCATGTAAGCAATTACAAATAATTGAAATGACTGTAGCTGTCCGTTCTCCTTTCTACACCTTCATTGTCCCATTGACAGGCCAGTTATATTGTTGAATAGCACTTTGGTTTTGTCATATTGTGTCCTCACCACAGATTGAGGCTGTACATTTTTGGAGTGGGTTTTTTTTTTGGGGGGGGGGTGTTGGGGGAGTTGGTTTTTGTGAACAAGCTGAAGAAGTACTAGTTTGTTGTTGTTGTTGCTGTTGTCATTGTTGTTTTAGTGGGGAACTATTTAGAATTGGATATGCAGGGAAACAGTAGACTCAAGCAAGATGCTTTAGAGCCTGTGTAAAATACTGAGACTGCCAGGAGTGGTGGAACACACCTTTAACCACAGCACTTGGGAGACAAAAGGCAATTCGACTCTCCATGACTTTCAGATCAGCTTGGTCTACATAAAGAATTCTAGGACAGACAGGATGGTGTAATGAAATCTTGTATCAATAACAACAACTTTGAGACTGTGTCTTTTTATTCAATCACTGTATGTTTTGATAATTCATGGCCAAATTAGTTATGAGATTTGCAAAGGACTGACTTTTCTGTTGCTTCTTCCATGTCATGGTTGGCTTTCTGAGGTGAAGAAACTTTCCTGTATGTATTAATTTATTTGACTTTTGTTTGATTTTTTTTTAATCAATCTGAGCCTATGAATTTAGTTTTATTAATTAGTGGGCTAGGAATTTAGTTGTATTCATTGCTATCATCTGTTTGGAGTTAAAACGGTCTCCTTTGGGATACCCTTAAGACCATACCTGTGGGATTTACCATCTCTCTTCCACCATAGCCCTTCCTTTATTTCCTACCACACACATAGCCACTGAGCCCAGGAGGCTTTGGATCGTTTGGAGACCTGCACTTCAGCCTTTGCTTGGCTTTAGCTATAGGTTGTTGGTCCTCCATGCCTTTGCAGCAGGCCAGGGTCAGAAGTGAGTGACATTTGAAGACACACTGACACTTCCAATTCAGTCCCATTCCATGGCTGTATTCCTTTCCCCACAGTGTAAATCTTTTAGAAATACTTACGGTTTTACTTAATACATTGCTTTAATGTCTGTCTACCAAGCTAAATGTTCTTATGACTTCTAAAATGTTGTATGTTCTCTTAGATTTACAAGGCAAGCATGTACATTTCATCTATAAGTAGGCAGGACAATTGTTGGTTGCTTGTTGCATATAAACATTATCTTTTCGTTTTCATTTATTTTAAGAAGTAGCCAGAGTTTTCAATATGGTATCAGTGGGATGGCTCAGCAGTTAGGGGCTGGTTGCTCTTCAGAGGATCTGAGTTCAGTTCCCAGCATCCATATGGCAGCCTGCAACCATCTGTAACTGCACTTCCAGGCGATCTAAGTCCCACTCTGGCCTCCAAGGACACTGTGCACATGGTACACATACATGCATGCAGTCCAAACACCCATACACATGAAGTAAATAGTGAGATTAAACTGCAGTCTTAGTGGAGATGGTGCACACCCTTGTCTCATTCCTGCCTTAACGGCATTCTCTGACAGATGTCCTCCATCCCATATGCACTTTGATGAATACAAGTTCCGTTCCTATTTTAAGACTTTGTTTCATGAAGGGTGTGCCATGTTTTTGAAAAAATTTTAAGCTGCTTCAAATAGTTGCTTTCTTTAGATTTTTAAATATGTAAAGCAGGAATAGAAATTGTAGCTGAGTTACTCTTTTCTTCCTCTGACAAACTTTGTGAAGGACTTGTTTCTCTGTGTAATTCAATTTTGTGTACAATTCTTTAGTCTAAGTATAGAGTAAAATTTGTCGTCTTTTCTCATACTTTCCCTAACCATTTTTGAAATCAAGAAAGTATTAAGTTCAGAAAAACAAAATAAATCTCATTTCTTATTTTCTGGTCTCTGAATTTGTTTCTATAAATTAGGTTTATTTTTCTATGCATGTTTGATTAAATTTTCTAACAAAAACAATATAACTATGTTTTGAGTGGAGTAGTTCATTGGCTAGAGAAGGGATCTTGCTGTGGTACCATGGTCATCTCAAACTCTTGGACTCAAATGACCATCTCATCAACTAGGGTTTGTCACTTGTTTTGGTAATTGTTTTTCTCAGAAAACAAAGTTTTAAAAAGTCATCTATAGAGACTGTTGTTGATACTAATTGACATGGGTACTAATAGTAACCACTGACTTGTTTACAGCTTCTTGGTTTTGTCCTTTGATGTAAGGTTGGGACTCAGTTGGGAGAATCTGTGTGGTGGTGTACAAGATGTCAAGGGGGTCTAGGGGATAGGATCCTTTGAATGAAGAAAATAACTTTGTTCATGTAATCTGTGCTGTATTTCTAGACCTTCCGTTCCTGTTCAGTTCCAGTACTTCTTGCCAACTTACCCACCCTCTGCCTACCCACTGGCTGCTCACACCTACACACCCATCACCAGTTCCGTTTCCACTATCCGCCAGTACCCAGGTATGAGCGCACACTGAAGAAGCTTTTGCATGTTGTCACTTTTGTCAGCAGTGAAAAAGAAATTGATCAGAGTATTTCAGTAAGAGATACTTTGATTCTAGCTTCTTGCCAGATTCAGATCATGTAAGACTGCAAGCACCTTTAATCAACATTTTTATGATCTATGAAGGGTGGTTTCTTATTTGTGGTATTTGAATAGTTTCATCCTACCCTGAGAGTAATCATGTTAATATATATTTAATGATATAATTTCTATGAATAAAGTTACATTCTACAGGGGTTTTGTTGGTATTAAGTCTTGGTATGCTTAATCTGCCAACCTGATTTGTAAATACTTATTTATCAGATAACCCAGAAAAATAAGTGTGGAATATTTTGGTTTGTGTTTTGTTTTTTGTTTTTTTTTTGGTGGGGGGGGGTATATTTTGGTTTGTGTTTTGTTTTTTTGGTGGGGGGAGGAGTGGGAAGGAGTTGGTTTGGTTTTGGTTTGGTTTGGTTTGGTTTTGGTTTTTTGAGTCAAGGTTTCTCTGTGTAACAGTCCTGGCTGTCTAGAACTCAAGGTCAAGGTCATCTTGAGTAGACTAGCCTACCTTGAAATCACAGAGCTCTGTCTGCCTGTGTCTCCAGAGTACTAGGATTAAAGTTGTGCCCCACCATGCCTGGCAAAGTACCTACCTACCTTCCTTTCTTTCTTTCTTTCTTTTTTTTTTTTTTTTTTTTTTTTGTAAGGTTTATTTATATGTGAGTCTCTATATACATGTGTTTGAGCCTCAGATTCCTTTGAGCGGGAGTTACCAGCATTTATAAGCCGCATGAACATGAGTCTGATAGAGCAGAAAGCACTCCTAACTGCTAAACCAACTCTCTCCTCTATCCCTAGAAAAAATTCCTAGCTTTGAGTTTGTATAACTTTTTTCTCTAGATCTCAGAAAGCCTTGTCCAGAGTGAGCCAGGTGTAGGGTTGTATTATATGATAGAATCCCAGCACGTAGGAAGCTGAGGGAGGAGGGTCGTACATTCAATATTAGCCTGGGTTACATAGCAGTTTCCAACCTACCTGCGTGACTCTGCATGGCACAGTCCAAAAAACAAACAAACCAGTTTCAGGATGAGGATGTGGCTCCGTTGGTAGGGCCGTTGCCCAGCATGCACAGAGCTCTGGTTTGGTATAAACCAAGCTTGATGATTTATACCAAAATTCTGAACACTGAAGAGCATGGATTGTCTTCCACATACTTCAAGGTTGTCTGCTACATAGCAAGTTTGAGTCCAGCCTGAGATATGTAAGATCCTGTCTTTAAAAACCAAAAGCCTGAACAGGTGAGATGGCTCAGTGTGTAAAGCTACTAAGGCCAAGTTTCCTGGCCTGAGTTTACATATGGTAGTGTCCTCCAGCTGCCACACATTCCCCATGACACAGCATCATGTGCCTGCGTGTGGGATTGGGAGTTAGAACTTACGTAATCAGGCCTGGCCATAAGTGCCCTTACGTACTGACCCATCTCCTTGCCCTGTTGTTGTTGTTACTTGGAAACAAAATCCCCTGTATTTTGGGCTGACGTGTTGAGTAACGGGAGATGACCTTTAACTTTTGATTCCCCCCCCCCCCCCCAATGTGTTGGGATTGCAGACATGAACCACCACAATAGGTTTCTGATCTGTTAATTAATTAATTTTGTCACTGAGAGATGCTGGTTTTAAATGTTTATTTCATTATTCACTTGTGTGTCCGTGTGTGGATATTACATGTATGAGAGCACAGGTGCCCTCGGAGGCCAGAAGCTGGCTTCAGCTCTTCTAAAGCTGCAGTTACAGATAGTTTTGAATCACCAAACATGGTACTGGGACCAAACTGCTGAGCTGTCTCTCCAGCCCTCTTTTTCCTATTTTTATTTTTGTTTTTAATGATGGGGGATGGGCATTCTGTGTTCATATGTGAGTGCTGGTACCCAAGGAGTCCAAAGGGCATCGAGTGCACTGGCGTTGTGGTGGCAGGGGTGTAAGCCAATGGCATGGGTGCTGGGAAGGTGACTCAGGCTCTCTCACCACAGCCCTATCTCTGAGGCTCCCACTTGTAGTTTTCAGTGTGGCCACTGGAAAACTGAAAATTGTATGTGACCATATATTTCCGTTTGAACAGTACTGGTTTCAAATTTCATGTGCTCTAAAATATTTTATAGACTTGGAAATAGATTCTACCCTTTCATGGTTATTCCAGTAAAAGAATTCTCCTGTGGGGCTGGAGCAGTGGCTCAGTGGTTGAGAGTGCACTGCTCTTACCTGAGGACCCAGATTTCATTCCCACAGCCACATCTCGCAAGCAGCTCATGTCTGCTTGTAACTCAGCTCTAGGGAATCCAGTGCTTCTGGCCTCCAAGTGCACCCACAAAGATGTGCACATACCACACAAAGACACGCAATTAGAAGTGCCTTTGACAGGATTTCTATCAGTTAAAGTAAATATTCTTAACCTGGTCAACCCATGGGTTATTTTAGGAGTTTTATATTATTTTTTAGCACTGTTGTCTAGCTAATATTTGTAATCTAGTAGAGTATTTTTAAAACTGATTCTTAAAATGTAGCCCAGGCTGGCCTAGAGTTTGCTATGTAACTCAGGCTCACTTAGAACCTACAACAGTCCTCCTGCCTTATCCTCTTAAATACTAAGATTATAAGTATAAGCCCAACTTTCTAATTTTATTGTATTCCTGATAATTTTGCAAAAAGAAATCGGTAGGTAATGAAAAGAAAAACAATCCTTAGTACATAGTTTTCTGTGCTGAGTATAATAATAGCAGCTGAGGATTGAACCCTGAGCCTTGTTACATGCTAGGTAAAAATGCGCTGCCACTCAAACACACCCCCCAACTCCTTACATAGTAAGGAAACTGTTCACTTTTCTGTTATCTCTGTGTGTATCTGAAACTGACCTTCTGTGTTATTTTCAGTTTCAGCTCAGGCCCCAAACTCCACCATCACAGCTCAGACTGGCGTTGGTGTAGCCTCTACAGTCCACTTGAACCCCATGCAGCTGATGACAGTGGATGCCTCACATGCCCGACATATCCAGGGGATCCAGCCAGCACCCATCAGTACACAGGGAATCCAGCCAGCCCCCATTGGGACGTCAGGGATCCAGCCAGCACCAATTGGCACCCAAGGAATCCATTCAGCAGCCCCAATCAACACTCAGGGGCTTCAGCCAGCAGCAATGGGTAATCAGCAGCCACAGCCTGAAGGAAAAACCTCAGGTAAATTTAACTCTTTGATGGGAAAAAGTGGGGAGTGGGGGTGGGGGGCTCTACAAATAGAGGGGCTAATCAAAAGCCAGCCACATAACCTGGAGTCAGTCCTCAGCAGAATGAGAAAACCACATGAGCACTGCCATTTGTGTAAACACAACAAAGAGAAGAAGTTGAGTTTTAAAACAAATGCATGGGAGAAGTATGCTTGGGTTTTAATCTTGGCCCTGCCACTGTCGGGCTTTATAAGATGAGTTGCTTCAAATTTACCATAGATTCACTTTAAACATAGTATGTGTGAGCCTCAAAAGATGGTGCACACCTTTAAACCCAGCACTTGGGAGGCAGAGTAGATTTCTGTGAGATAAAAGCCAGCCTGGTCTACATAGTAAATTCCAGGACAGCCAGAGCTACGTAGTGAGGGGTATGAGATGTGGACCAGTTGGAGGATGGACTGAGATGGGAGTGAAATTGAGAGAGAGAGAGAGAGAGAGAGAGAGAGAGAGAGAGAGAGAGAAGAAAGAAAGCCAGCCAGCCCATGAGACAGCTCAGTAGTTACAGCTCTTCCAGAAGACCCAGGCTTGATACCCAGCACCTGGGTAGCAACTAACGTCCTCTGTAACTTCAGTTCCAGGAGTTACACCCCAGCTCTTGGCCTTCATGGACAGTGTGCACACACAGTTTATAAACACACATGCAGTCAAAACACCTATACATGTAAAGTGAAATAGGAATAAATCTCAGAAATAGCATGTGTAAACATCCTAATCCACATTTGCACTCAGTCAGAAAAGCTCTAGAAAAAGCACAAGTTAAAAGAGCAAAATTACCTTACAATGGTCTCATTCAGTTTTTCATTTTCTCCAGAGTTGTATTTAAGCAGCAAAATCTTAATGTTATCTTAATATTATTAATGTTCATGGCAAAACACTATAGTAGAATAATCATATAAAACAGAATGAGTCATTGTGCTTAAAGTGTTAGTTGGTTGGTTTTTTTAATGTATTTTCAAAAAGATAAGAGTGTAGTACTATATACCAATCATAACAGTAGTTGGGAGACTAAAGCAGTCATGCCTACAGGCCGAAGGTCCATACACATGAAAAAAGCGACATATGGTATTATAATCTGCATTGATAGACTTGGTGACTTTTCCCAATGTGCCTTGTAAGCAAATGAGCCTAGCGCTGTTTCTTATCTTTTGAGAATAGGAGTTTTCTAAAGATCAAACAAACACAAGACTTCATATGCTAGGCTTCTTACTTCTTGAATTGGGACATTTGTAGCGTGAATCCCTAATACCGGGCGTCTCTGTGGTGCTTGTGTCTTATGTGGCATTTAGATAAATGCTGTGCTTCTCTCTCCTGTCCCCACTTCTCTTTCAGCAGTGGTGTTGGCAGATGGAGCTACAATTGTAGCCAACCCCATTAGCAATCCATTCAGTGCCGCTCCAGCAGCAACCACAGTGGTCCAGACTCACAGTCAGAGTGCTAGCACCAACACACCAGCCCAGGGCTCGTCTCCCCGGCCCAGCATACTGCGGAAGAAACCTGCCACGGATGGGTGAGTAGGCTCAGAAGTGTACTTGGCATAAATAGTGGATTCTGGCATCCAATGCAGGAACCGCTTAATTTTATCTGTTACACTTCTAAGTTTTCTCCAAGGTCTAGAGAGAAGTCACAGCAGTCACAACATGTCACACTCTCACAGAGGACCTTATAGAATGCATCTCTATAGCATTCACAAGCATAGCCGCAGCTATAGCCGCAGTTCCAGGGGTTCTACTGATCGCTTCTAGACACTAGGCATGCACATATGGTGCACATAATGTACATGCAAGCAAAACACTCACAGACATAAATTTTATTTTAAATAAAAACGGTCTCTAAAACAGTTAAGCTCAGTAAATTGCATTGTACTCAGACTAGAGCATTCCAGTCGGGAGATGGCCATCCCAAGCATACATTGTATGTATACTGTATGCTTTAGGGTTCCCTCTGACTCTAGAGGTTTCAGTTTGCCTCTGTTGCTGTGGTAAAGACCATAACCAAAGCAACCTGGGAAGAAAGGATTTGCTTGGCTTACACATCACAGCCCATCTTGAAGGAAGTCAAGGCAGGAACACAAGGCTGGAGCTTGGCAGCAGGAACTGAGGCAGAGGTCATGGAGAAGTGCTGCTTCCTGGCTTGCTCAGCCTGCTCTTATACAACCCACGGGGGTGTGGTAAGCTGGGCTCTCCCATATCAATCATTAATCAAGAAAATGAAGAAAATGCAGACTTGCCTTGTAGGTCAGTGTTATGGCAAGGTTTCTCAGACTTGCCTTGTAGGTCAGTATTATGGCAAGGTTTCTCAGCTGAGGTTCTCTCTTCTTAAATGACTCCAACTTTCTCCAAGTTCACAAATCTACCCACCTTTAAAAAAAAAAAAAAAAAAAAAAAAAAAAGGCTGGGCAGTGGTGGTGCACACTTTAATCCCAGCACTTGGGAGGCAGAGGCAGGTGGATTTCTGAGTTCGAGGACAGCCAGGGCTACACAGAGAGACCCTGTCTCGAAAAACCAAAAAAAAAAAAAGCACAAAGTCTAATCCTGGAACTGTTAATATAGCCTATAATTAACTCTTTGGATGTATCTTGAGGTTTCTTTAATGTGAACACTGTATATTTTTTTTTCTCATCAAACATAAATTGTTGATAAGGACAAGCAGTTTTTTGAGATTGATTTTTAGTGGCAGGCAGTATTGTGTGCTCTAATACCTTTCAGTGTAGGGAAGCCCTGTGCTGTAGGTAACCACTTCTGGGAAGTAGAGTCTAAGAACCTGAAGTTACTTTTACCTTATGAGCAGAATGGAGAATGAATGAGTACAAAATGGCTGCAATTATGTTAAAAGTAGCAGGTCTCAAGACCTGCCACTCACGGTATCTAGTGCTCCATCGCCCTGATTTTTACTCCAGAGAATACTGTCTCCTCTCTGATGTGCCCACTCACTTCATTTATTGCCTGTCCAAGAGTAGGGCTGGACAAGGCTTCTTCCTCACTCTTTTTTTTATGTATTTATTTATTTTTATTTATATGAGTACATTACAGCTGTGTTCAGACACACACCAGAAGACAGCATTAGATCCCATTACAGATGGTTATGAGCTACCATGTGATTGCTGGGAATTGAACTCAGAACCCCTGCAAGAGCAGTCGGTGCTCTTAACCTCTGAGCCACCTCTCCAGCCCATCTTTTGTTATTTTTTTGTAATAGTTTTGGTTTTGTTGTTTTTTAGAGACAGGGTCTCTGTAGTGCCAGGCTGGCCTTGAACTATCCTCCTGCCATAGTCTCCCAAGTGCTAGAGTTATGGGTGTATGCCACACCCATCTTTCTTAAAGTTGGACTGTTAGAGAAATTTGGTGGCTTAAAACAACAGAATTGTTCATCTGACAATCATAGTCCCCATCAGGGTGTTGGCAGTGTTGGAGTGTATGTTTGTCCTGGCTCCTGGTGGCACTCGATTGCATCCTTGACTGGTGAACATATCGTGCTAGTCTATCTCAATACCTCGATGTCTCTGTTATGTCTTAAAGCACTAGTGATTACTTTTAGGAAACACTCTGAATTTACAATGATCTTACTCGGGGTGTTTATTTAATTGTACTTTCAAAGACCCCGTTCACACTGGGCTGGAGACATGGCTCAGTGGTTAAGAACACTGACTGCTCTTCCAGAGGACCCAAGTTCAATTCCTAACACCCACCTGTTGACTCACAGCCATCTGTAAACCCAGTTTCAGGAGATCTGATGCCCTCTTCTGGCCTCCCAGGGCACTAGACACAAATAGTACACAGGCATACATGCAAGCAAAATACTCATATACAAAATAATAACACTAAGAATCTATTCTCAAATAAAGTTAAATTTACATGTAGCAAGATTAAGAATGATGTATACTGCCGGACATGCCTTTAATCCCAGCACTTGGGAGGCAGAGGCAGGTGGATTTCTGAGTTCAAGGCCAGCCTGGTCTACAGAGTGAGTTTCAGGACAGCCAGGGCTACACAGAGAAACCCTGTCTCAAAAAACAAAACAACAACAAAAAGAATGATGTATACCTAATCTTATTAGTTCAACTGAACACATGTAATCGTGTTTTGTTCATTTGTCCTATGCGTATCTTGAAAGTTGTTACTTTTATCTAAAAGTTTGGCAAGGACCAAAGAGATGGCTCAGCAGTTAAAGGCACAGCTAATGATCTTAGTTTAGTCCTTAGAACAAATGCGTATGGGAAAAGGACACATACACCATGGTACATACATGTATATGCTCACACACAATATGATTTTTTTTTAACTACAATAGTATAAAAATAAAAGTTTCTTAGGTCCAAATTTTTACAGAGTTATTACTTTTTTCAGGATGAATACCTCCTAAGCACATGATTAGTGTCTTCCCAGGAGCCGGGATGACGGGCGGTCACCCTTTGTAAAATGGCAGTAGCTCAGTGAATAGACAATGGAAATGACAGGCTCGGATTCTAGCCTTTTGTTGTTGTTGTTTCAAATCCAGTCTCATGGTCACTTGGTCTCACCACTGTTTTCAAACTAAATGTATTAAGGTCATTGTGACATCCATACCACCGGAAGACAAGGATGTATTCTCAGCCAGAGCCTATGTGGCCTCTGTTGACAACACGGGAGCTCTCTGATTCTTCCATGGTCAGTTTCTTTATGAGCCTCCAAAACTTTGCTCTCATCTCTCGCAGCATAGAAGGCATAATAATGATCGTGAACACCTTAAAATGGGTTTTAATAATAACAAGTGATAGAAAGGAGGTGTCACGTGCTGGAAGTAGCTCACGGTCACTGTGGTTGCCCTTTGGAGTTTATAGCAGGAAGTGAGCAGGGATGGGGAAGGGACTTGCTACATTTTGTAACAAGCCATTTAAGCTTATTGTGGTGACACATATCTGTGACCCCGTTTTCTCAGAAGGTTAAGACAGGAGGATCCAGAGTTCAGGGCCAACCTAAACTACATAACAAAACTGTATCAAGAAAAAGGGGGGAGGAGGGGGAAATAAGCAAATTGAAACAGTTGATGGACGTGATGACCTGCATGTGTATCCTGTTATTCGGGAAGACAAAGCAGGAGGATCATAGCAGATTTGAGGCTAACCTGGTCTATATAGTGATTCCTGGGCCAGCCAGAGTTACATACAGAGGCCTTGTCATTGTACTGTTGAGTGGCTGTGCTGGGCAGGCCTTGTCATCTGCTGCACTTACATTGGCAAGTGTATCTTGGACTGCTATTTTCTTGGTTTGTTGCATTTCTTTCAGAATGGCAGTTCGGAAAACTCTCCTCCCTCCTCAGCCTCCTGACGTGGCCAGTCCTCGAGTAGAAAGCTCTGTGCGGAGTGCTTCCGGGTCACCTCGGCCTGCAGGGTGAGCACATCTCTTAGAATCACTCTTACTTTAAATTACACATCATTGTGCAGCAAAGGGTTTAACACGGGTTTTGGTTTTTTGGTACCTCTTTATAATGGCTTTTCCAGTTTCATGGCCTGAACACCTCCTCAGTCTCACCAGTTACCATTTATAGTGTTTATAAAGCGAACATTCTAAATAGTTAACGTCTACCTTAGAGCATTCTGATTCTGAGGATTTAAGTGAATTGTTTAAAGCATATAACACAGACCCTGCCTCATAATAAATACCTTTTTAAAAAAATGGCATCATGGAGCAGGAGAGGTGGCTGTCTGAGTTCTGGTCCTTAGCAACCATGTAAAACCAGGCACTGGGTGACAGACAGCTGGATTCATGAAGCTTTCAGCCAATAGTGAGCCTCAAATTCAATGAAAAAAACTTGTCTCAAAAAAAGGGGAGGGGGTAGGAAGGGAGAGCTAGAGAGATTGCTCACTGGCTGAACATTGCTGCTGCTCCTGCAGAAGGACCTGAGATTGAGTCTTAGGACTCACATCAAGGTAGCTTGCAACCGCCTGTAACTTCAGGAGGCTCCAAGTAGCATCTCCACTCAAATACGTACACCCCCACAGAAGCACAAGCACATCCACAGAAGTAAAATTAAAAACAAAGTATGACTGAGTTTCCTAATACAGTGCAAGGCAGACGCAGGTGGATGTCTATGAGTTGAAAGCCAATTGGTCTATATAACAAATCCCAAGCCAGCCAAAATTACACAGTGAAACCTTTTCTCAAAATAAAAGAAAAAAACTAAAGATGGGGGTTCAGATTGTGCTGGAGGAATGTGTGTCTGGGCACTTAAGAGCACTTGCTGCTTGCTGCTCTTGCAAAGGACCTGGGATCAGCATCCACATGGTAGTTTATGTCCATCTGTACTTCCATTGCCCTCCTCCCCCCTCTTTGGATACTCACCAGCCAATCAGTGTGGACCATTTACATGCATGCTGGCAAATATTTACAAAAATAAATACAATTTTTCTCTTTTTTCAAGGTTTATGTATTAAATGTTATGTATATGAGTGCTCTATCTGTATGTATGCCTATACGCCTGAAGAGGGCATCAAATCTCTGTATAGATTATGAGCCACTATGTGGTTGCTGGGAATTGAACTCAGGACCTCTGAAAGAGTAGGCAGCTATTCTCCAAGTTTGACTTTTTGTAACTGACTTAGTTTGTTAAGTATAGCATCCCCAAGGTTCATCTTGTTAGATAGTATTTCTTTTGACCTATCAAAACATTGTTTACAAAGCAAAAGTTTCTTATTTTAGTGAAGCCTAAATCAGTTTTCTTTTATAGGTTGCACATTCGGAATTATGTATAAAAAGTCTTCATTGGACTGCAGAGTTTGCTCAACAGTGAAGACCACTTGCTACTCTTGTAGACGATCCAAGTTTAGTTCCCAGAACCTAGATTTTAGGATCCTCAACTTGGTACCGGCAGTGCTTCATACACTGAGCATCTCCCTGGTCCCTTTTTTTCCTTTCTTGCTTTTAAAATAGTGTCTCAGTATGCAGTCCCAGCCGACCTTGAACTCACGGTCTTCCCAGCCTCAGTTTCTCTGGTACAGTGCTGGTCTTCATTGTGGTTCATAAGCATCAGACTGTGGCCAGAACAGCAGTGCCCAACAAGATACACACTTTGGACTTTGTTTATCTGCAGCTACTAATTGATCCTAGGACCTTGAACACTGTCTTTTTTTTGTATCTTTTGGAACTTTGCCACCTCTTTATAAAACTTAGGCATATAAGAAATTGTATACAAAGGCTTGAGAGATAGCCTGGTGGTCAAAAGCACTTGCTGCTTTTAGACAACCCAAGATCAGTTCCCAGCACCCAGGTTAGGTGGCTCACAGATGCTAGTTCTGAGGGATCCAATGTCCTCTTCCAGCTTCTGCAGGCTCTTGAACACATATGCATAGGCATACAGACACACATACACTTAAATAACAAAATAAATCATTTTAAAATATCAAGTACCCATGAAATGTGAATATAATTGTACTTTAAAAAGGAAAAAAACTCCCTTTTTGATGGCACACTCCTTTAATCCCAGTACCTGGAAGACAGATGCAGCAGTGTCACTACTTTGGAAACCAGGCAGAAGTACATAATGAGAACCTGTCTCAAAGAAATAAAAATTGGAACAACATATATATTAAAAGTTCATACTCCAGGTTCAGTGCTATGACTTCAGGAATTTCTTTTTTGATATTTATTCCTAATTCAGTTGAATTACTGAATATAAAAACTTTACAGACTGGGAAGTTTTTAAAAAACATTTATTTATTTATTTATTTATTTATTTATTTATTTATTTATTTATTTTTGTTGTGTTAGGGATTGAACCCAGGACCTTTAACATGCTAGACAAGCACTTCAGTTGTCAACTGTATTCCCAACTTGCTAGCACAGGCTAGTTCAAAGACCTGAATTCTGAACTGGAGTACATCAGTGCTCCAACATAGCCTAGCGTACTGAAGGCCCTGTATTCAATCCCTGGCAGACACAAAGAAAGAACTGATTTTCTTTCAAAGTTAACTTGAAGATGAACATGCAAGATTAAAGAATAGAGTATCAGTTGTGTGTGCTCTTTAAAAAGAATTGAACAGCCCTCCTTGGAGATATTTCACAGTAAGACAGTTTTGTCTCAATCGCTACATAATGCTCTCTTTCTGTGTTTCAGTGCCAAACCTAAATCCGAAGTGCACGTGTCTATAGCCACTCCAGTCACAGTGTCCTTGGAGACCATATCCAATCAAAATGCCGAACAGCCTACTGTTGCTGTCCCTCCAACTGCCCAGCAGCCTCCACCGACCATTCCCAGCATGATTGCGGCAGCCAGTCCTCCATCCCAACCAGCCATTGCTCTTTCTGCTATTCCCGGAGCTGTGCCCATCACTCCACCTGTCACGACCATTGCTGCTGCACCAACACCGTCAGCCCCTGTGGGCGGCACTCCTTCCACGGTCCTGGGGCCTCCTGTTCCTGATATCAAAGTGAAAGAAGAAGTGGAGCCAGTGGACATCTCCAGGCCTGTCTCCAGTAAGTCCATTCCCCAATTGTAGTAGCCATCCCTTTCCTAGCTCTCGTGTGACTGTCAGCCCGGAACCCACCTCAGGAGCCAAGGCTCCTCTGGGACTTTCCGGTATGTGCTGCCACACCTGCCTGTCCTTCATTTCTAAGAAATGAAAGTCTCCTTCTACAGAATACTTCTTTGTATTACTTATTTCTGCACCTATGTGTGCGGGTACACACATACCACAGCAGTCTTAGGAATGTCAGGGAACAAGTCGTTGGGGGACCCAGGGACCAAACTCAAGCCATCAGTCATGGCTGCAGCCATTGACCCGTCTCACAGACCCCTTGAAAATCAAAGGCGTTTTGCTGCCTCTGGTAATTTTAATTCCTAGCTATAATCATAAATTTCCCAGTGCTTATCTTTCTATAGCTTCCTTGTGCTGATTACGCAAATATTTAAAAGAATTTTAAAGTAATTCTAGCTAAGTATTGTTAATTTATAATATACTTTCTATCAGGTTTGGTTGTTTTATTGTGTAGTAAAATAAGAATTACTGTTTTAAAAACACTCTGTTCATACAGAACATGATGAGTAAAGTCTTAAAACTGTTCCCTGTCCCTTTCCTCTTCTCAGCTCAAAGGTTTCAGTTTGTAAAAGTCTGGTCACTTTTCTATTTTCTTCGTTTTTATTTTATGTGTTTATATGTTTTGGCTGCATGTGTGTCTGTATACTGCGTACTTGCCTGGTACTCTCAGAGGCCAGGAAAGGCCATTGATCCTCTGGGACTGTTGTAAGCTGCCATTTTGGTGTTAGAAATTGAATCCCAGGTCCTCTGAAAAAAAAGCCAGTGCTCTTAACCACCGAGCAGTCTCCAGCCCTAAAAGTTCAGTCACTTTAAAGCTTTTCTTGTTTGGGGTATGTGAATATAAGTGGGGTGTTGTTTTGGGGGTTATTTTGGTTTTTTTTTTTTTTTTTAATTATTCTGTGATCCTGTGCTTTCTGACTACTTAAAGTAACTTTAGAAAGTGTGTAACATTAAGAAACAGAAAATCTTTGTTGTAGCTGGGCGCAGTACAGCACGCCTTTAATCCCAGCACTAGGGAGGCAGAGGCAGGTAGATCTGTGAGTTCAAGGCCAGCCTGGTTTACAGAGTGAGTCAAGGGCTACACAGAGAAACCCTTGTTTCAGAAAGGAAGAAAGAATCTTTGGTGTGAAGTCAAGTGATTCTGCTCATCCTATGCTGGTAGCCTGGGTGTGGAAAACAACGCCTCTTTTTGGCACATTCTATGTAGTAATACATATGGTTGTGCTGTCTCTAATAGCTTTTCAAACTTGCTGCTTAGCCAAGCAACCTAACACTCAGGACTCAGAAGAAGCTAAAGCAGAAAGATTGCCATGAGTTAAACCTACTTATTTACTTTTGCTTCTGTTATTATTTTCCCATATTGCATAGATTTGCTTTGTTTGTTTGTTTGTTTGTTTGTTTTGGGGGGGTGCCTCAGTACTTCAATTACAGATATTATAGCTAACCCTCAGAGAAAACAAAATGGTCTCAATTCTGTCTCCTGCTTGTTGACACATTTGCATAGTTCCTGCCACAGCCTGTAACAAGAGGTTGTTATCCTTCATCAACCTGTAAGTAAGGCTCTGGGAATTATTCTCAGACCAATAGCACAACTTGATAAAACAAACATCTCACCACTGTCTTCTAGCTTACGTGCTAGTAAAAAGGATGGAGTATAAAAAGACAAGATAAATAGTTCACTTTGTTCAGAGGCATCCTGAGTGCTCTGGGGAAGACAAATCGGCATCCAGAAGTCTATGTGTGGGTCCTCACTGGGACCAAATTCCCGAAAGAAGCAGTTTGAAGGGGAATTTGCTCTGGCATTTGGTTTCAGACGGTTCGTCCATAATAGGATGGAGCGTATGGCATAGCTTATGCCACGGCAGCCAGAGACAAATGCCTCCTTAAGGAGTTTTTTTTTTTTTTTCCCTCATTCTGGCTTACCAGCTTATGGGATAGTGCCATCCATATCTAGGCAAATCTTACCTCTTAATCAACCCTCTCTGCTTCCTGGCTTCTGTGAGGTGAGCAAGTCTGTATCACCATACTGGTGGCTGTAGCCTAGAAATGATGGAACCAGCTATACGATTATGAGTCAAAATAAAACTCGTGGGGTGAAAGTGTGGCCTAGGGGTAAAGCATTTTGCCTAGTGTGCACAAGGTTCTGGATTTTGAACCCACACAACCAATAATAATAACAACAGTAATAACACACATCTCCTTGGGTTTTGTCATAGCAATGAAAACCTAACACAGAAACTTTGAAAAGGATGTTAAGAGCCTCATTGTGGGGCTGGTGAGACGGCTTGGCTGGTAAAGTGCTTTCTGCCTGTCCTAAAGACCTAAATTCAATCTCCCAGACCCAGTGGTAGGTAGTAAGAGAAAACTGACTTCCAGAAGTTTTCCTCTGATCTCCACCTGTGCTCTGGCACATGCATGCACACAGAAATAAATCAGGGGAAAGGCAGCCTCATTCTGGAGATGACACCCTTGAGTCACAGGAAAGAGCTAACTAAGGTGCTGGCCCTGATGAATCCTGGCCAAAGAACACTTCAGGCATAAAGAGCAGTAAGTGTTAAAGCCTGAGACAGGAGTGGACCAGATATGCTTAAAGTTAGGGAAGAGACAAGGCGTGGAAGCCAAGTGGGTAGTGTCTGATGAGTCTCGGACTCTCAGACTGGCTCTGTAGTTCGCATCCTGCTGCTTTCTCATCTCAGATGTTGCAGTCACATACATGCATCACCATATCCACGATAAGTTCCCGTCTCCTTACAGTGTATCCCAGGCTAGCCTCAAATTCACCATCCTCCAGCCACAGAGTCCCCTGTCTGAGGTTAGACTCATGTTCTGTAATATCTAGTAGTATGTGATTTTTATATTTTTATTGAGATGGTCTCACTGTGACTCAAGCTGGCCTTAAACTCACTGTTTAGGGATGATCTTGAATTTCCTGATCCTCTTACCTCTCTTCTCCCAAATGCTAGGATTACCATATCGCACCACACCTGTTCTTTTTTGTTGTTTTGTTTTGATTTTTATTTTGTTTTTATGCCGTTTGGGGGGAATTCAACCTTGGGCTTCTTGCATGGTAGACAAGAACTCTACTGACTGAGTAATGTCTCCAGCCCTCAGACTGTTGTTTCGTGTTCAGGCAAGTCTCACTGTGTAACTCCAACTGGTCTTAAATCCGTCTGCCTGCCTCAGCCTTGTAAGTGCTAGCATTGTAGGCATATGCCCAGCCCAAGCAATGCTTCTGAGAACTTTGTCATAAAGAAGGGTGCTACTGTTGTCCCACAGGAGACACAGGAGAATGCCACTCAACAGAGGTCAGATTACAGTCCTCTGTTCGCCAGCAGACTAATGGCACAGTAAGGTGTTTATAGATCCCAAAACAAAATTAGGTGTGTAGGGTGGGGGTTCCAAATTTTCAGTTTAATTTATTGAAACTATTTGTTTTGTGTTGTAAAAGGCTGGACCTCAGAAGCTGCAGGTGCAGCTGAATGAGAATGTTCTACTCAGTAGGGTTTATGAGTGCAGCCTGGGGAGTAGAGGGTGAAGCCCAGGATGGAGTCAGCTAAAACCAGGACAAATTAGATTACTTGACAGTTGACTTAGAGAAGAGCCAAAGCACTGATTCATTGTACAGGGTTGTACTGGGCCCTTGGCTACATAAATTTAACAGGTTGGTTGTTGTTTTACAATGTTTAATAATCGGTTGATTAAACACGGCCCAATCATTAGACCTAGGAGAAGGACATGAGCACCCGTGGGCCCTCTGAGTAAGCCAGTAAACCAGGGATTGTTGGCCTCTTTCTCAGCAGTTACTAGAGGTTGGCCTTGTACAGAATTGTAGGGCTCTATTTATTTTTGGAAAATATTTACTTTATCTTCAAGAGCCAACTGTTATTTGGATGCATAGATGAACATAACTCATTAAAGAAATCAGATAACTTATTTTCAATCCTATTATTCCTAGATACAGCAGAACTAGTAAAATCTTTTGGTCAGAGTACAGTCCTGGGGAAATGCTGTGGCTAGCCCCATAAGAAGCATTATGACTGATGTTACCATGAGTCCAGAGGGAGGACTGGCCATCATGATCCCTGTCTCCAAATGTCCACAATTGAATTCTTCAGGCTTAGGCCTGTCGCCTTCCAGGTTTGCAACAGGAACAAGGCTGAAGAGCTGCTCACCCATCTCTGGAAAGTGACCCAGAGAGGCTGATGTGAGTGAGCCTTTATAGGCCAGGTCTCTTCCTCCTCGGACAGTGTTACTCTCTTTACTTGGATGGGGTGGATCCACAGGATGACACCTGCAGCTCAGTGTTTAAATGTGTGTCCACAGTGCTGACTGACCCTGTGGCAGAGCCTCTGTCTTAGATTCTTTACAACTGTCTTGGGGACTCCTTACACCATCAACTATTGACTTACTGGCCCTGGAATCAGTTTGCTAAGAGAAGAGGAGAATTGAGAGCCAGGGTAAAGGTCATGGCCAGTTGAAGTAGCATAGAGATTCCATACCAGTCAGGTGGCAGGCTGTTGTGCAAGGTTCCCTGTTCATAACATCCCCGTATATCAGTTCAGGATACTGAGTGCAGAGTAAATGCTGTGCCTGCCTCTTTGTTGTTGAGACATTAAGGATGTGGGTACAGGCCACTGAGATCCTCCACTGGGTGAGAGAATCCATCACTGCCATGTGAGACATGGGGAGTAATTCATCCTCTCTACAGATCAGGAGGTGATCCGGGTCTGGGCTACACAGGCAGAGATAGGAACAGCAGACTCATTCTCTGCAATTTATTTTGATGGAGTCACTGTCCTGTCCAAGGGAAACAGTACTACTTGAGCCTGGGGATGGCCAGCCCTAAAAGTATATTGTAAATTTAACCCAGTTTACTCAGCTGTTGAATTGTCCATAAACATTGTTTAATAGACCTGATTTTGAATATTACATTAAACAAACTTAAGGTTTGCTTTTAAGGTTGTTTTGCGTTCCCTGCTTTAGCCCTAACTTTAACAATATATGTAAAACATGCCTTAATTACCTTCGTTTCTCAACAGTTTACAATAAATTAATAAGTCTCACAAGATTAGGGTTTATAAGCAAGAATAATCTATCTCTATTACAATTTTGAACCTTGGAACTAGAGAGATGGCTCAGTGGTTAAGAGCACTGGCTGCTCTTCCAGAGGTCCTGAGTTCAATTCCCAGCACCCACAAGGTGACTCACAACCATCTGTGATGAGATCCGATGCCCTCTACTGGTGTGTCTGAGTATTTATGAGTATACTGTTAACAGCTTGGTTGTTGTTTTACAATGTTTAATAATCGGTTGATTAAACAAGGCCCAATCATTAGACCTAGTAGAAGGACATGAACACCTATGGGACCTCTGAGTAAGCCAGTAAACCAGGAATTGTTGGCCTCTTTCTTACCCAGCAACAGTATACTCATTAAATAAATAAATAAATCTTCTTTAAAAAATTTAAACCTTAAAAATTGCAATTATTGAATTGAAACTTTTTAATACCAAAGTAAAATTTATGTGTCAGTGATTTATTTATTTTTATTTTATGTGCATTGGTGTTTTGCCTTCCTGTATGTCTGTGTGTGGGTATTGGAGCCCCTGTGTAAGGTTAACTCCCTGGAGCTAGATATATACAGACAGTTGTGAGCTGCCATGTGGATGCTGGGAATTGAACCTGGATCCTCTGGAAGATCTTAACCATTGAGCCATCTCTCCAGCCCCCAAACTAAACTTTAAAATATAAAAACAATCTGTTGAAAAATTAAGAACCTCACTTTCCTGAATCTTGTGTAGTGTACTTTTACAAAATCAAATTTTATAAAACCCATTTATAAGAAGACACTTAGAGCAAAACAGTGTGCAGTTGATTCTTACCATGGTCTTGTTATGACTCAACATCTCCAGGTGGCTCAAGCGTCACAAGCTTAGGAAGGACATACTGACTAGACATGCAACTCTAAGTCAGTTAGCATGAGTTATAACAATTACAGCCTCAGGAACAGTAGCAGATGGGAATGAGTAGATTATCTTAAAGTCTCGTCTTCCATAGCCCTGTGTAATATATATCCCGACTTTCTGTGACTTGGCAGCAAGCTTTTATGGTTTTGCTTTTATTTTTACTTATATGATTCATCCTACCTAAAATAATGTAATCTATATTTTTAATCAAAAGTATATAGCATGTAGAGTTATTTATTATAATTAGCATTAAATTGATGTTTAGAGCATCTTAACAGAATTCAGCTGACTATAATATTGGAGTTATTATTGAGAGATTCCAGACAGAGGGTCCCTTTTATCCTTCTCATGTGTGAGCGGTGCATTAGTTGTTTTTATTATAAACATTTTTATACCGTAAGATAAATAATAGTAGCCTCTTTTGGAAATAGTTTACCTCTTAACTGTTCTCCAGTGCACAGTGCCTTCTTTCTGGGTGGTTCTGTTCCTCTCCCTATCACAGTCATGGGCCGGCCTGACCCAGCACAGGCTTTGGAGGAAACTTTGAGACCCTCATGCTTGGATCTGAGGTGGTTTTTGTTTGGGTTTTGTTTTGTTTTGTTTTGTTTTTGTTTTGCTTTGTAAACAAAGGCAAGAATATTCTCGCTTGGTGGGACAGAAACAAAGGCAGATCACAGGCACAGGAAGCAGTGATCACAAGAACACAAAGAATGTCTTATCTCAGTTAGAAGAGGCAGTCTTGGAATTCAATAAGAAGAACCAGCATGGCTTCTGTCTCTAGTCTCCACCCAAGCAGTGCAGGTAAAGGACACTCCAACATACCTTTTGGCCACTCTGAGGTAGCACCTGAACTCAGCAGCTGGCAAGGCTCCCAAGATGACTGGGGTCTCAGTACAGGTAAAAGGGAAAATACTGATCCCCTCTGCCTGCACACACTGCAGCTCCTCTGCTGGCTTATGCAGCCAAACAAAAGTATAAAAACTGTCTTCTAAGACAGTCATGACCCCTTCCGGGGTACTATGTCAGAAATCCTGCATATGAGATGTTTGCATTACAATTCATAAAAGCAAAATTAAGTTATAAAGTAATCTTGTGGTTGGCTGGGGGATCATTACAACATGAGGAACTGTACCAGAGGGTCATCATTAGGAAGGTTGAGAACCACTGTCCTCTGAGCACCAGAAGGACTCAGTTTTGTGTTAGGAAACACAGCAGTCTTTCTAGGACTCTGGCCCCAATGTGAGAATCAGAGGTCCTCAGGAGGCATCTTGAATGTCACAGTCCACCAAGCAAGGAAGGCCCAGAGCTAGCCTGAGCCCCTTGTGGGACAGAAATCTCTCTGGAGCCTTCAAATATTGTTCCTATCAAGATAGATAATCCCACCCAATGAAGGTCAGATTGGGAGTCTTATTTGCTGGCGGTAGAGAGCAGGCTCATGCTAGGAAGGTATTGCAAGCCCAGTATGTTATCTGTTCTGAGCAGGTTGTGATAAAGTTTTAGGGTTCCCTTGGGGAGAGAAACAACAGGTCCTCTCCACTCAGGAATTGTATGCAGGATTGACTGTGAGGCTATCAGCTCCACAAGGGAGAGGAGAGAGTACGCCAGAGATGGAGGGTTTGACATTCTATTGTTCTTTAATAATGCACAGCAAACAATATATTATCACCAATGCTAAGGCTATTAACACAACAAGGTATTGCCACATTTCCTATGAATTGCCTCTGTCAATATCAGCACAATGAACACAAATAATAAGTTGCTAATTACCAAAGAAATAAGTATAGCAATAAGTACATCATTATTCATGAGTTATATGACCTGAGTCCTTATGACTGTAGTTTCCAGCAGCTTAGGTCCGGAAAGTGCTTGACCACGAAGATAGGGGCGTTCTGCGGCTTCCAGAACCTCAGGTCTGGAGAGTGTTTGACCTCAAAGTTGGAGGCTTCGGTCTCTTGGCTGTCTCTTTGATGATCGGGTGCAGAGTGCTCAGTCTCTCGGCTGCTGCTTTGATGATCCATGCTGCAGAGTGCTTGGTCTCTCGGCTGCAGAGGAGGCCTGGATGGAGGATCACGCTAGCCAGTGTGATGACGTGCTCCGGCCAAGGGCTCCTCTTTTATTCTTGAATTAGGGTTACTTCTGACGTACACGGCAGATAACCAAATGTGTCTGGTTATCTGTGGGGCTATGACTTCATTACAGCTAGTTAACACACTTATTCAAAACAACTTATTTTAATGCACAAATATTTTGATTCATAAGGTTTTCAAAACAACTTTTATCATAACAACTTCTGGTTATCACAGCACTTCAAAACAACTTTACTTCAAATTTGTTTTCTTTCCTATTACAAATATGGAGTCAGTCCTGTTAAGGGCCTGCTCCTTACAGAAGGACTTTCAACTCGAGGAAATGCTAGTAAAGAGTTTATAAAGCCAGAAACATTTACATTCCACCAGAAGCAGGCCAGGGTTTAAAAGTTTCAGAAATGTCAGTTCAGTTGATTAAAACAATTTGTTTTCTGCTGTAATGCTGTGGTCCTCCAGACAGTGCAGGCTTAGCTGACTGAGAATGTGCTGTCCAGCAGGGTGCACTTAGCAGGAGCTGGGGAACTGATGCGGGAAGCATGAGATGGAGTTCGCTAAAACTGGGACAAAATGGAGTGACTGGGCAGTTCAGTAAGTAAAGGAATTATGTCAAGAGGAAGGTTCCAGGGTTTGCAGGTCTAAGAATGAACTGCAGGGCCTAGCATGTATGTGCTAGGCAAGCAGACTCCCGCAGAGCCACACCTTCAGTCTGAGTTACTTTGTTTTTAGTGAATGAAGAAGGTGGTAGAGGCTGCCTGACCTCACTTCTTTGTACTTCCAGTGAGGCAGTAAGTCATGACAGGCAGGTTTAGTGGAGGAAATGGTTGAATCAGTTGGCCATGAAGCAGAGGAACAGGGCAGCCTTGGGAGACAAAGTACATTTTAGTAGCATATCCACCACATTGACCATGGTTGTAGTTGCCTCAAAACTCATGGATTCCTGAGGGTGAAGCAAAGCTGCCTGGCAGCAGAGAGGTGCCAAGAAGCCTTCATTCTAAAAACAAAACCTTCCCAAGAAGTTATACCTTGAAACCTGCAGTGGGTTAGAGTTGGGCGATTCCTGAGCTGCTGGCACAGCATTTTTATGTTGGCCTTATGCAATGTTTTTGCCTGGAGTTTATTAAAAGATTTTTGACACAGTCTTAAATATAGATTAATAGAGAAATTAGCTTAGAAATAATGTTGTATACTCTACCCAGGTGTGATAGTGGGGTTCCAAAGAGAGTGTCAGGCTTAAGTGACTTTACCATAACTTGAATGTATTAGAAGCTGAAGTTTCATCGGGAGGTTGCTAACAATCTAAATGGTAGTACGTTGGTTTCTGGTGTGTGCCTTATATAGGATAACAGCTAAGGTAAAACCCTTGATCCAGGGACTTAAACTAGGTTTGGTTTGGTTTGGTTTGGTTTTTATCTGGTTGGTTGGTTGGTTGGTTGGTTGGTTGGTTGGTTGGTTGGTTGGAGACAGGAACTCACTATGTGGCTCTGCGGTCCTAGAACTCACTGAAATCCACCTGCCTCTGCCTCCCAAGTGCTGGGATTAAAGGCACACAATACCACCCCTTCAAAAATCCATTTTCATAATGTCTCTGCTGCTGGAGGACACAAGCCCTGCCTATCCAGAGGAAAATCTCAACCCATCTGATCTGAGAGATAAGAAGCTTCAGTTTGGAGAATAGAGGCCCATTCTGAGCATCTACCCACATCGACATGATTGCTGTTGCTGCTCTGAACTGTAACCCAGGTTAATATAGCAAGGCTTCTCAGCCATGAGATTCCTGAACACTAAAGCTTAAGACAATGGAGCCATATATGGTGGAACATGCCCTTAATCCCAGCAGTCAAGAGGCAAGGGCAGGAAGATCTCTTAAATTTGAGCTAGCCTGGTCCATACAGTGATGTATAAGCCAGGCAGGCTAAACAGTGAGACCTGTTTTGTTTTATGTCGGTTTTTTGATTTAATGGTTGTGTGTGTGTGTGTGTGTGTGTAGAACAGACAGACTGAATGAATAAGTGTAGGAAAACACCAAAGAACAGTTTTAAGAAGAATCTAATGAGGAAATAAATGAAAAGGAAAACACTATGAAGTTGAATTTCATTGACTGTACACTATAGAAGCAGTGCCTAAAAGGAAAACATTGATGCAAAACAAAATACAAAGTAAGATTACAACTACTGTTATATGTATGTATGCAAGAAATTATTGTTCCAAAGACATCTGGTCGGTGGCTCACTGCCTATAATCCAGCTACTCCTTTAAAAAGAAGAAATAAATAAATAAATTAGTCTTTTAGTAGTTTGCAGGCTTTGTCCTGATGATATTCTTGAAGCTGTGGAGAATCAAAGGATTTTATTCTAGGAAATCACTTCATAAGTTCTTTCAGTCTGGGTAGACTTTCAGGCTGTCCATCCAGCAGTGTTCGGAGATTGTCCAAAGCTGTCAGCCTTTGTTGGAAGAATTGAAAAGGAGAGAATGGCCATCATGCAAACAGGAGATAGAAAGTTGGGATGTTGTTGTCATTTCCTTCTGACAGCAAAGAGGAAAGAAGGGATAAAAGTGTAAGGGGGCAGAAAATGTAAAAGAATCCTACCAGAGAGCATGGTTTTAGCACACATGTTTGCAAGGCTAATCAACATTGGTAGTTGTCTCTATCTGCATTCATCTGTGTATATACAGAAGAATTGGGGAACCAGACTTGACATCTTAGGGTTTTGCTGAGTGACATGAATCGAGAAGCTAAGGAGATGTGCGGCAGTTTGCAGTTCTTAGTGATGATGGTATAGGATGTGACTGTTAGTAGAAATGGGCTGGAGAGATGGCTCAGCAGTTAAGAGCACTGGCTGCTCTCCCAGAGACCTAAGTTCAAATCCCAGCAACTATGTGGTGACTCAACCATCTGATGGCCTCTGCTGGAGCATATGAAGACAGAGCACTCATAGAAAGTAAAAAAAATAAATCTTTTTTTTTTTTTTTAAGTAACAGGTTACGATTTGTACGCCCAAGCTATGTAATCCATCCTAATTCAGATTAGTGTTAACTTTCTCATTCCAAAGGCATTTTATCTGCATACAGTGTCCAGTGAATGATGGGAAGCAGTTCACAGCTCCTGCCCCAGTTAGAATATGTGACATACTGTTGGGCCCGTAAGAAACCTCTATACCTGTTAGCCCTCCAGATGTCTCCATAACTGTTCTTCTGGAAGTCAAGTGAAGCCTTCCAGCGTGCTCATTGGTGTGCGTGCTTCCTTCCCAACAGCAGTCCCTCCTCTGGCTACCAACACCGTGTCTCCGTCTCTTGCTTTGCTGGCAAGCAACCTGTCCATGCCTCCAAGTGACCTCCCACCTGGTGCCTCCCCAAGGAAAAAACCTCGAAAGCAGCAACATGTGATCTCAACAGAAGAGGGGGATATGATGGAGACAAACAGCACAGACGATGAGAAGTCCACTGCCAAAAGTCTCTTGGTAAAGGCTGAGAAACGCAAGTCTCCTCCCAAAGAGTATATTGGTAAGAGCACTAGGACCATGTCGGCCAGTTGTCGCCTAGCTTCCCCTAAGTCAGAAGCCTGTCTCAGTTTGTCTCACCTGCATCTCTCTTACTGCACTTGAACTTTGAGGATTATCTAAGATCTATACTAGGCCATTTTATGTCTTCTCGTTTTTTCTCTTTTGAACAGATGAGGAAGGTGTGAGGTACGTCCCAGTGCGGCCAAGGCCTCCCATTACTTTGCTTCGTCACTATCGGAACCCCTGGAAAGCTGCTTATCATCACTTTCAGAGGTACAGTGACGTCCGTGTCAAAGGTTAGTTTCCTCAGAAACATCTAGTACTGATTGTGTAATGGTATAACATGTAAGCTATGTCGTAATCACAGGAAAAAAGTAGCAGAATCACAGTTCTCTGATTTCCAACAAAAATATGTAAAACCCAGTATAACAATAGAATATTATTCTTTGCCCCTAGAAAGCTGTGTGTTTATTGAAATCCCGGTGAATTGGATAAGGAGCAGCCTTGGTTTTAATTAATTCTGTGTTAACAGTTCCCCAAGTACTGATACATTAACTTCTTTGGTTCCCCCCAAGAGAGGAACCTGTAATTGTATTGCAGTTTAACATAGTCAGAGGTGCAATGTGCTTTCTACAATGCTAAAACAATTATACACTCATTTTTTCCTAAAGATCTTTTATCAACACATATATAGAACACTTAGAATGACCTAGGGGAAAGGCTAGAGAGATGATGCAGTGGTTAAGAGCCCTGGTTGCAGCCAGATGTGGTGGCACACAAATTTAATGGTGGCACAAGGGAGGCAGAGGCAGGTAGATCTCTGTGAGTTTGAGGCCAGCCTGGTCTACAAAGTGAGTTCCAAGACAACCAGGGTTGTTACACAGAGAATGCTACAGTGCTTAAATTATTGTGTGTCTCAAAAAAACAAAAAAGAAAAAAGAAAAGAAAAAGCACTGATTGCTTTTATATTGGACCTAATTCAGTTCTCGGCACCTATATGTGGCTCAGGAGATAACAAGATAACTGCAGTTCCGGGGATCCAGTGGCCTCTGTGGACACCAGGAATGCATGTGGTACATAAGCATAAAGTTGATAGATAGATAGATAGATAGATAGATAGATAGATAGATAGATAGACAGACTGACTGCTCCAGCATAAATGCTTGTTATATTGCTTTTGTTGAATTTTAGTAATTTTTTTTTTAATATACATTGGTATTTTGCCTGTGCGTGTGTCTGTGCAAGGGTGTCAGATCCCTTGAAGCTGGAGTTACAGGCACTTGTGAGCTGACACACGTAACTGGACCTGGATCCTCAGGAAGATGAGCCAGTGCTCCCGTCTGCGAGCCCTCTCTAGCCCTAGTATGACATTTTAATAAACCCACATTTAATGAAAATGGTTGATAACTTTGAAAATATTTCTACTTAGTGGTCTTTTAAGTATCACTCATCTCCAATATAATAAATACATGGAGAGCTGTACATTTCCAGAAACTGATCACACTGTTCTGTTTCCATAAATTCAACTTGGAAACTTATATGGTAGTTTTCTTGGTCTCACAATGAGTCTGATTTGAACAGTTTACTATCTTATGTCAAAGTAAGTTTGTAGTTTTTTGTTAGGCCACATTCAATACTAATGTAGCACACATGCCATGGTCTGGGTACACGTGCAAGGTTCCACAGCCTCCAAAAACAGTGCCACTAGCTGGAGACCAAGTATAGAAACACATGGGGCCTGAGAGCTGAGGACTGGCAGAGTGCTTGTGTAGCATGCACTGCACACTGGGTTCAGTCTCCAGCACTGATAAAACCCAGTGTGGTGGGTGCTCACCACCACTGCCTGTGCTTAAGAAGCTGGGACAGATGGATTTGTATGTTGGAGGCTAGCCTGGAACACATGGGTCCCTGTCTCAGAAAACAAACATGAGTCTGTAGGGACTATTTCACATTCAAACCATAAGAAAAATAGATAAATAGTTGATAAACTACTTAAGGACTAAGGACAAGAAAAAGTAAGTCTGCACATGCTCAGCACAGACTCAGAGTTTTTCTTTTTAGTTATTAATTTGCAAATATCAACATGCCCACATTCAGAGGGCCAGTTGTACTGTGGAATTCTCAGAGATCAGAGTATTGATCATCAGTGGAAAGAAAAACCTCCTCATACCACAAGAATTGTGTAGCTGTAAGTGTTCAGAGTCGAGCCTGGGAACATTTTAACCCATGCTAAGTAAAGACTAGCAGACCGTGACAGATGGCATATGTCCCTAACGTCTCTCTTTGGGCATAAACTACAGTCAACCACACTAACTCACTCCAAGTCTAGTCAAATTGCTAAGTCAAGTCTATGATTATAAATACAAGCCAGGAAAACCAATGAAACACAAAAACTGAAAAGAGTAAAGAGAGAACACAGGGATGAAATGGTACAAGTTGTGTAGCCATTCAGAGCACAGCCCTTCAAAGTATATGATCTAGAAAGGGAGGAAGTAGCTTTACATTGAAGACACCTGCTGAGAAATGCCTCAGTGCCAGCTGTGGTGATGCAGACTAATGGTTAGGTGCAGAGCATGTGTGAGGCCTGCCTGGATAATAACTAAGCCTTTTTTATTGTTTGAAGCACCACCTGGCTTGTATCCCAGACGAGCCTTGAACTTGTGACCTTCTGCTTCATGCTTCAGCCTTTCAGGTATTGGGATTTCAGGTATGCACCAGTGCCTGTGAAAGGACAAGACATGATGGCTCATGCCTGGAATCCCAATGCACAAGAAGCTGAGAAGGATCATCAGCTGGAAGCCAGCCTGGGCTTCTTGTAAGTTCTGGAACAGCCTGGGTTGAGGCCGTAGCTCAGCTAGTAGACTACTTGCCTAGCCTGCAACAATGCCTCCGCTCAGTCCCTAGCACACAGGAAGGTAGAGTAGCACACCTCTGTAGTCCAGAACTCCGGAAGTAGAGGCAGGAGGGTCAAGAGTTTAGGGGTCAGCCTTAACTGCAGCATTTTTTTTAAAGATTTATTTATTTCATTTATATAAGCATATAGCTGTCTTCAGACACACCAGAAGAGGGCATTGGATCCCATTACAGATGATTATAAGCCAGCATTTGGTTGCTGGGAATTGAACTCAGAACCACACTCTGCTAACAGAGCTAAGAGGACAGCTAGTTATGTTAGCAGAGTGTGTCTTCTAAGCTTTCTGTGGAACAAATGAAAATACAGAAAAGAAGCTGCTATAGCCCCCCCCCAACCCCCAAGCCCAGCACTCAGGAGGGACAAGCATGTGGCTCTGTGGGTAGGAGGCCAGCCCAGTCTACAACAGCAGGCCACACAGGTGAAACCCTGCCTCAGAAAGAAAACACAGAGTTTTATTCATGGTCTTTTTTTTTTTTATTAAAGATTTTATTTATTTAATGCATATGAGTACACTGTAGCTGTCTTTAGACACACAATTAGAGGGCATTGGATTCCATTACAGATGGTTGTGAGCCACCATGTCGTTTTTGGGAATTGAACTCAGGACCTCTGAAAGAGCAGGCAGTGCTTTTAACCACTGAGCCATCTCTCCAGCCCTTATTCATGTTCTTAACGGCTCCTATGCTACCTGATTTAATACAGAAGATGTTTGAGGAAAGAAATTCTGAAAAGATATTGACACTTAAGCTACTTGAACCCAAATGATTTTGCTTTTATAACAAATGAAATCAGCTGGGCAGTGGTGGCGCACGCCTTTAATCCCAGCACTTGGGAGGCAGAGACAGGTGGATTTCTGAGTTCGAGGCCAGCCTGGTCTACAGACTGAGTTCCAGGATGGCCAGGACTACACAGAAAAACCCTGTCTCAAAAAAAAAGAAAAGAAAAGAAAAGAAATCTACTTACTTTGCTCTGTATGTGATTCCAGAGGAGAAGAAAGCTATGCTACAGGAAATAGCTAACCAGAAAGGAGTGTCCTGCCGTGCTCAAGGCTGGAAAGTCCACCTCTGTGCTGCCCAGTTGCTACAGCTGGTAAGTCGTGTCGTGCCAAAAAGGTAACCCAATAGGTAGCCTGTTGGCAGTACCCTAGGCTCTGAGTTTGCTCCTCAGTGCTTCCTGAAGTGGGGTAATAAAGGCACACAGGCCTGTAGTCCCACAGTTAAAACAAGTTTTATCTATTGCATGGTGATTATAATTCCTTATTTGTTCACTTGTTTATTTAATAGAGTTGAGTCTGAGGACAACTCTTGGGAGTAGGCTCTCGCCTACCCTGTGTGTCCTAGGGGATCAAACTCAGGCCAGGCTACTTGGGAGCAAGGGTCTTTACTCACTGAGCCATCTGCCCAGGCCTGCATTTGAATTCTGATTCCCAGACCCAACATATATAAAAGTGCTGGGGAGTAAGACTTGAAGTTAAACTTAAATGTTAGGTTTGTCAGGACATAGGAAATGAGGAGAGCCTTAAGTGACTTTCCCATGAGCCTCTTCTCCCTGCCACTCTGCTTTCTCAAAGAAGGTTCGATAGCCAACCAGCCCCTTCACCATGAGCCACCACACATTTTGCTTCTTACCAAGTAACAGACTTCAGTGAGCTACCAGCTCCTAGTAGGACACACAGAGCCGAGCCATCTAGCTTTAGAAAACAAGCAGGAGTTCTTTCTACAAAGCCTGCCTCCCACAGCCCCTGCTCACTCATTCTGTCCCTGAGAGCATCTCATGTTGCCCCCTAGGTGCACTGTGCCCTATTCTCCTGGCTGCTGAATATTAACTGTACCCTCTGTCATCTGTCCAGTGGTAGAGTTTACATGAATCCCGTCCCCCATTGCCACAACCCTGGGACAGGAATCTAATCATGTAAGTGAAGGGAAAGCAGCCACAGTAGCCTCACAACATGGGTAATAGTGACCTCAAGAGCGTTTCCTACTGAGTCTCAAAACACATGTGCTGGCACACACCAGAATCATAGTATTTATCTGTGAAGCTGAGGTAGAAAGTTTTTTTGTGTTAGAGGCCAGCCTGAGCTACCTAGGAAGGTACTACCTAAGGAAAAGGGTGACAAGCGCCATGTAGCCACTTGTTAGGTGCTTACCTAGAGTGTGGGGAGCCTTGAGTTTGGTCCTCAGCACTATACAAACTGGATGGAAAAGCACAGTCTGTAATTCAGTGGGATCAGTTCAGAGGCATGCTTGGCTACATGGTAGGTTTGAGGTCAGCCTGAGATACATGCAACTCTTTTGGAAAATACGCCATTATTTTTTGGCTAGGGTTAAATTAATACAGAATTATATTTCTGTAAAAATGATAGCTATTTTTCAAGTGAATTATGGATTCAGTATAGTATATCAAAATTATCTTTGAAGATGGACTATGATCTATGGCAAATTATAGCATAATATAGAGTATTTATTGGTTCATTCCTTTATTGTTTGTTAATATTTGTGCCTTAGTCCCTGCAAGCAAGGTCTTTATCACCAAAGCTCTCCTACAGTGGCTCTCAGAGTGTCCAGGTGGCGTGTTTGCTTCAGATTGGCACAGAAAAGTGTTCAAAGTCACAGTATTTCCCTCTTGTGTATTGCAGACAAATCTAGAACACGACGTTTATGAAAGACTTACCAACCTACAGGAAGGGATTATCCCAAAGAAAAAGGCAGCCACTGATGACGATCTACACCGGATAAATGAGCTGATACAGGTTTGATGTCCTTGTCCTTCAGAGTGCTCGGTCGGGAACATCTTTTCTGTGTGTTCTCACCAGCAGCCTCCCTAGCCGCAGGCAGTGTGTGTTTGCTTGTTGATTATTTTGTTTATTAATAATTTTATTATTAATTTTTGAGATTGTGTTTTAGTTACATTTCTGTCTTCCTTTTCTTCTAACTTTACCATACCATTCCCCACTACAAGTGTCTTTGTACAGACTCGTTTGCTTCAGTGTGCATTAGTAGAGGTACTTAGCCATTTTTTATTTACTTTATTTTTTTAGGGGTGTGTGTGTGTGTGTGTGTGTGTGTGTGTGTGTAGATATAGGTGTCTGCAAAGACCAGAAAAGGGTGTTGGATCCCTTGAACTAGAGTTACAAACAGTTGTGAGCCGCCTAACACATGACTGAGAACCAAATTTAGATCCTTCTAAAGAACAGCAGGCACTCAGCTGCTGAGCAACCTCCCCAGCCACCTGGAGATTTCTTTTTGTCTTCGGTATCTTTTTTGTCTCACTCCCTTCTTCCCAATTACTATCCTTTCTACACTAATATCTTCTTTTCCCAGTAACCCCTTGAGTTTCATCAGAATTGTTCATAAGGAGCATAGGTGGATGTTTGCAAAAATCTGTGCATCTTACCAGTGAACCTAAGACCTTCCCAGCCACAGGCTTCTAATCAGGTTGACAGTGTCAGACATGGCTTCCCTCTGTGGAGCCAGCACAGATCCAGTCAGAAGCAGTTTCTTCTAACAGACTTACCACTGTGTTATTACTGAACTCAGTTTGTCTAGGCACTTGGTATTGTTGCACAGAGTCTGCAAAAGAATTAAGACTTAAGTAATTGAACGTTGATGACAATTCTCCCAGCACTGTAAGGCCTAGCCAGCGAGAACCAAGTGTACTTCCTGCTTGATTTCCCTTTGTCCGTCTACCAAGTCATTCAGCATCTTTAGCAATAGTCTTACAAATTAGTTCTTGTTGGACCATCAGGCCTCCCTAGAGTTCCCCAGGAACTGAAAGCAATAGTCTAGTCAGCCTTGTTCATGCCTCTGCCCTGAGCAAACTGTCCTCTAAAAGTCTTTCATCTCGGTGACATCAGGTAACAATGTGTCTTTTCTGTCTCAGGGGAACATGCAGAGGTGTAAACTAGTGATGGACCAAATCAGTGAGGCCAGAGACTCTATGCTTAAGGTTTTGGATCACAAAGATCGGGTCCTGAAGCTCCTCAACAAGAACGGGACTGTCAAGAAAGTGTCAAAATTGAAGCGAAAGGAGAAGGTGTAGACTCAGAAGAATCAGGACTTGGAAACAAAATTTATGAAGAATGATGCTTCGGGTGGGAGGGGGAGAGGGCTTTGCTACTTTGACAATGGAGCATTGAAATGCAGGACACTTTCCTTCATTCACTTTTGGAAGCAGATCTGGTGGCACAGAAGGATCAGAACTGGACTGACATGCTGAGTCCTCCTTCCCCCAGGCACATGCCTATTACACCTCAGTTTTCAGGGACTCCAGATGCTCGGTGACACAGACGGCCCTCTGAGGTTTCAGCCTTTCAGTCCATAGACTGTATTTATCTGGTGGATTCCTGCACAGCCTGAGCTGAGCCTGGACTGAAAGTATCCACTTGGACAATCTGTTCTCTCTAGACTAAACATAAAACCTCTTCTTACCCAGTCAAGTCTCCTATTTGACCGTCCAATGCCCAAATGGACCTTCTACAGCAGTGCTGCAGCACCCAGAGAGCCGCCAGGGCTCACGGGAAACACGTGATACTGTTACATTGTCTGTCCTGCCTGTGTCGAAGCTGGATTCTTGTGTGGGTTGAGAGCAGACAACACTAAACTGCTCTGGAATCCTGTTCTAGAGATCATTCTCAGTCATCTGTACTTCCCTACTGGTGTGATGCTGTTAATCATATGTACCACGCATCTCCAAACGTTAATAAAGGACGAGAAGAGGTTTTTATAAATGAGAAGTTTGCCTCTTTCTAACAAGCACTTCTGAGATGTTCACTCTGCTGCAGTTTCAGTGTTCGGCTACTTGGCAGAGGTGTGGTTCCACACTGAGTCCCACTTACCTCTGTCATCTGATGATGTTTTTAGTGGGAAAGTCTGTTGGCCCTTGTTTGTCTTAAGTAAGCCTGATATAATGCCAGGCACACCATTAATCCCCACACTGGGGAGGCAAGGGCAAGCAGATCTCTGCTTGAGGCTAGCCTGGTCTACAGAGTAAATTCCAGGACAGCCAGGGGCACACAGAGAAACCCTGTCTCAAACAACAATGACAATGGTGATGACGGTGATAATGATGATGGGCCTAATATAACTTGGTCAGCACAAGGCCTGTTGAGGCTGTGGTGTTGTGAATGACACGCCCAGGTGAGTAGATTATCTTCACAGGATTGTGAGGAATCTCTGAAGGAATCTGTGGTATGATAACTAGTCTTGATTTCTCTATTTATGTATGTATTTATTTAGGGAAGGGGACATGCACAGTGGTATGTGTGTTCATGCACTTGCCTATGTATGTGCAGCTGTAAACCAGAAACCAGCGTCATATCAGACACCTTCCTGTTTTATTCTCCACGCTATTTTATTTTGGTTTTTTGACACAGTTTCTCTATGTACTTCTGGTGTCCTTGAACTTCCTCTGTAGACCAGAATGGCCTCAGCTCAGGAATCTGCCTGCCAGTGTGCACCATCGTGTTCAACCACATATTTGTGTTTGTATATGCATATATGTCTTCAATGTAATCTGTTGAGTTTATGTAATGTTACTGTTAGACATTTGTTTTCAGGAATGCCTGGCACTGGATGACCAGTTGGTGGGCTTTTCCCTGGGAAGGACCACCTCTAGTCTATTTGTATAGGGTTGAGGCCTCATGGGCTTTTCTCCATGCAGTTTGCCATATTCCTTGGTGTTATCCATGTTCAGCTCAAATGTTTCTTAAAACACAAATCAGAAATCACCTCAATGCCAGCTCTCATGGCTTGTACCTGTAATTCCAACATATGGGAAATAAAAGCCATGCTGTTAGGAGTTCTGGGTCGCCCTCCGAGACACAGTAAGCTTGAGACCAGCATAGGATACATGACGTACATGCAGGTAAAACACTCAAAGTGACTAAAAAAATAATAATAATAAAAATTACTCTGGTGGGTATGGCAGTACACGTCTGCTGTGCCAGCCCCCAGGAGTCAAGAAGTAGAAGGAATTTAAAGATATCCTGTACTATGTACCAAAACATTTCCCAAAACGATCAACAACAACAACAAAAAAATGTATATGTATGCAAAATATGGTGGTGTGTGCCTTTAATCCCAGCCCCGGGGAGGCACAGGCAGGTAGGCAGAGCTCTGAGTTCAAGGCCAGCATCGTCTGCAGAGCAAGTTCCAGGATAGTTATACAAAGAAACCCTGTCTCAAAAAAAGTATATATTTATAATAATGTAGTCTTTTTTATAAGGAAACTAGGTGTTTCCTAAACTAAATGTACATATTTACCATATAAGCTAGAAATTCTATCCTAGGTATAAGTAAATTTCCCTATGAAACCTTGTACTATATCATTCAGATATAAAGGAATGAAGTTTTGGGGCTAGATGGTCCAGTGGCTAGGAGTGTCTAATGTTCTTGGGAGAGCGCAAGATACCAGCCGCTGACAGCATCAAGTCTGAGGGACCCACAGAGGCTTCTTGGGAAGATGCAGTGAGGCAGCAGACGAGCACTCAGCATTTCCATGTTAGTTAAATAATGAACATCTTCAGAGCAACTGAAATAAAGGCAGGGTTTATTGGGAAGAGACTTTAAGAAGCAGTTTTGTGGAATTGGGGGAAAAGATGGTAGAAAAGTGAGACCGTGATGGAGGGGAGCAGAACCAGGAGCAATGTGGGGACAGGCATGGCGAAGAGCAGCTGTGGTGGACAAAGGAGTATGCAGCCCTGCTGCTGCCAGCAGGCCACTACCACATACAGCAGCCTGGAGTTCTCGCGGTCCCTAGACATGCTGCCCGACCCGTCTGTACAAGATCTCTGAGATGAAGAATGGTTTTTTCCAAAGTTCATGCTACCACCAGAGGCCATCTTAATGGTATGTGATGTCCATGGTCTGTGCTGCAGCCAGATGCCATCGTGATGTCCGAGGTCCATGCTGCCACTGAGGCTCTGGTTGCTCTCTGTGATTTGAGCTGCTGCCAGAAACCGTGTGTATAAACGAGGATGCGCCGCCGGCCCCACCACCACCACCCCCTCTTCAGTAGGTACAGGACAGACCCAAACACCAAATTCTTAGCACAAAGGAGAATTTATTACCCTAGAGTGGCTGGAGGCAGGCAGCAAGCAGGTGTGTTTTGTAGGAGTGGGTTTTTAAGGTGGGTTGAACCTTGGTGTTCTGTCTCAGGAATGAATCAGTGGCCAGATAAGGGAATGGACCTTGGGGACTAGCTTTAGGAATGGAATCTAACAGTTTTTAAAAGGAAAGAGAGAAAAGGGCCAAACCTGTTGGTGCCCTGTTTCCCATTCTCAGGCCTGTTAGAACCCTTCAATGTGCAAGTCCATGACCTGTGCTGCTCCCGCCTGCTATAGGCAAGAAAGCTTTTCCGGTGGTATCATAACTGAGAACGATCAACATTGAAGGCTTCTGTGACAAATGCCTCCCATGCCCCCTACACATCCAAAAAAAAGAAAGAGTCCTTAAAGACAAAACTATGAGAGTAGATCTTGAGAAAGAGGGCAGCGGGGAGCCGGGGTCGGGGCACTGTGATAAGGATGTAATACATGAGAGGAGAATATATTTTTTTAAAAAGCAAAATGGTGAAGTGTAGCTCTTCACCACTGGTGGCTTCTGGTGGACTTGGGGTGTGGGGATGAACTCAATTTTTTTAAGGGGCTGAAAACTGGTAGTTTGACTATGCTCCAATGAATATATGAACAACACAAATTGCACTTGGTATGGGAGGTAGACCTGGGAGAATGTGAACTGTGTATGATCAGGATGCATTGCACAAAATTCCCAAATTAATAAAAATATTATGTTGGGGTGTGTGTGTGTGTGTGTGTGTGTGTGTGTGTGTGTGTGTGTGTGGTGTTCTTGCAGAGTATCCAAGAGTACTCCAACCATGCTGGACTACAAAAGTGTCTCAGACCCAGCAAAGATGAACACCACCACATTATCTGTGCAAATACAAAACCACAGCAGTCTTCTGGGTAGAGAGCAGACACTGTTCCAGTAATGCAGATGTATCTTCAGTTTCTTTTTTACAGAAAAGCTTGAGGATATCCCCTGTATCAGAATGGCATGGCTGGTTTTGTATGTCAACCTGACACAAACTACAGTCATCAAAGAGGAAGGAGCCTCAGTTGAGGAAATGCCACCATGAGCTCCATCTATAAGACATGTTTTCAATTAGTGATTTGTAGGGAAAAGCCAAACCCAGGGTAGGTGGTGCCATCCCTGGACAAATGGTCCTTTAAGAAAGCAAGCTGGGGGGGCTGGAGAGATGGCTCAGTGGTTAAGAGCACTGTCTGCTCTTCCAGAGGTCCTGAGTTCAATTCCCAGCAACCACATGTTGGCTCACAACCATCTGTAATGGAGTCTGATGTGGGATCTGCTGCCCTCTTCTGGCACACAGGTGTACATGCAAATAGAGAACTCAGCTACATAAAATAAATAAATCTTTAAAAAAAAAAAAAAAAGAAAGAAAGAAAGCAAGCTGGGCAATCCATATGAAGCAAGCCAATAAGCAACATTCCTCTGTGGCCTCTGCGTCAGCTCCTGCCTCCAGGTTCCAGCCCTATTAAGTTCCTGACCTGACTTCTTCTAAGGATCAACTATGATCTGGAAATATACAACAAATAAACCCTTTCCTCCCCAACTTGCTTTTTGGTCCTGTTGCTGTTGTTGCAGCAGTAGAAACCCTAAGACCGTTCTCTACAAGAAACATGGAATACAAAGAAACAGTTAAATAGAGTAGGATTCCTAGATGCTTTATCAGTCCTTAATGTTATTTGTCCCTTGTCCCTCCTGCGTTACCTCCCTGCATCCTCCCAGTTGGAGCCCACTCTCCATTATTCCATCTCTGACTTAGAGCACCTGTATTCTGCTACTCCTGCCTCGAGCGCCCCACCTCTCCTATGGTCCTGCTTTCTGTGGTTACCCCATGGCGTATACTCACATCTGAGGATTTGTATCTAGGGACCACACGTGAGAGAACACTTCCTGAATTACCTCACTTAATACAATTTTTGGCTCACAAATACTTGTAATTCTAGCTCCAATGGAATCAGCCACCATAACTTGGTCTCTGCAGGCACCCAAAAACACACATGTTCACACAGTCTCTCTTTCTTTCTCTCTCTCTCTCTCTCTCTCTCTCTCTCTCTCTCTCTCACACACACACACACACACACACACACACACGAATAAATAACAAAAATAAAATTTTTGGGCTGGGTATGGTAGTATCCACCTTTAATCTTCTCACTGAGGATGCAAAGCAGACTGATCACCATGAGTTCAATACCAACCTGGTCTCAGTTCCAGGCCACCTACAGATACATAGTGAGACCCTGTCTCAAAAAGTAGTTACAATTTTTAAAATGTAATCAAAACAAGAGCCTGCAGGATGGGGGTGGAGGAAGTGAAGCCAGCCTTGGAGAGAAAACTCAGTCAAAGAGCTCCAGTTGACCATCTCAACTTCTGTGATGGGTTTATGCTAGAAGTTGTGAACGCGCGGTTTGATTATAGTATCTTTTGGTTGTTATTCCTTTATTTGGAAGCCTCACCGGAGAAGACACTCGGGCTTGGCCATTTCCGTCTGGAACTCCAGCTGACTATCTCAGCAGACCTCCTCAGCGTCTGTTGTATGTTTTGAGCACCCAGATTGATGCTACCCATATTGTTAAATAAAATAGACTTGAGGGGACTGAAGAGGTGGCTCAGTGGTTAAGAGCACCTGCTGCTCTTCCAGAGGTCCTGAGTTTAATTCCCAGCAACCATGTGATGGCACACAACCATGTGTAAAGGAATCTAATTCCCTTTTCTGATGTGCATGAAAAACGGAACATATATAAAATAAAGAAATAAAGTCTTTTTAAAAAAATAGACAAGATGAAACAGGAAACAAAGAATATTTTGTGTTGATAAATGTTCAATCTAGGTCTCGAATGACAGCCTAATGATTAAAAGGACTTGATATTCTTCCAGAGGACCCAAGTCCTGTACCTGGGACATATGTTGGGAGGTTCATAACCACATGTAACTCTAGCTCCAAGGTAGCCAACTTTTTCTTCTTCCCTTTGAGGATACCCACACATGTGTGGCATCTCCTCACACAGGCATACACACATAACATGTAAATTAAAATGTTTAATCCAGCCAAGCGGTGGTGGCGCACGCCTTTAATCCCAGCGCTTGGGAGGCAGAGGCAGGCGGATTTCTGAGTTCGATGCCAGCCTGGTCTACAGAGTGAGTTCCAGGACAGCCAGGACTACACAGAGAAACCCTGTCTCGAAAAAAAACAAAAAAAAATGTTTAATCCATCAAGAACATGAAACTCATGAAAGGGTGGAAGGAGAGACCTAATCCGGAAGTTGTTCTCTGAAATCCACATGCACACTGGCCATGTAGCGTGTCTGCCTACTATGATGGTGGGTCTTGCTTGTCAGCTCAAACGGATCTGTTAGATTTGGATGCTTGGTCATTAGGAAGTAGCCTTAATTGATAGAGATTGGAAGTGTGGCCTTGTTGGAAGAAGTGTGTCTCTGGGGGTGGACTTTGAGGTTTCAAAAGCCCACACCAAGCCCAGGTTTCTCTCCCCCACCACTCCCTTTCTCTCTCTTTCTGTGTATGTGTGTGTGTGCATGCATGCACATGTGTGCTCTCTGTCTCTGTCTGTTGGTCTCTCATAAATACAACATCACAATAATTGATAATAAGGGTTTTTTTTTTTTTTTTTTTTTTTTGAGGTAGGGTCTCACTATGTAGGTTTGGCTGTCCTAGAATTTACTATGGCTGGCCTTGAACTCACAGAGTGTTCAGGCTCCTGAGTTCTGGGATAGTGTGCCACCACAGCCACCTAACAATAACGTTTTAAAGATCAATAAGAAAATACAGACTTTGAACAATACTGTAAGTCAGTCTGATCTAGCCCGTATACGAAGCACACTCAGAGGGATCACAAAGGGAGTATATTAGATTGGCTTACATGGAAGGCCTGGGTAGTCTACCCATGGCTATTGGGGAGACCGACAACATAGCAGCTGCTCAGTCTGAGCTGGTACCTCAGCAACCACAATCTGGTGCTAAAAGCCTGGAAGCTCCCAAAGACCTGCTGGTGGTAAGCAGACAGGTGACCCTGCTTTTTCCACAGACCTCTTTCCATCTGGTCTATTCCGTGAATGATGCTACTCGATCCGAGTACAGATTGCCCCCACCCCCACCCCCAGGTAATCCTCTCTGGAAACTCCCTCATGGGCATACCCAGAGCTTTATCTCTTAAGTGATTCCATACAGACTGTCTTAGTCACTGTTCTATTGCTGTGAAGAGACACCATGACCAAGGCAACTTACAAAAGGAAGCATTAAAAGTAGGCTTGCTTCTAGTTTCAGAGGCGTGGTGACTCCATTATCATCATAGTGGGGGCATAGTGTGGGCATGGTGGGAACATGGTGGCACACATGGCACTGGAGCATAGCTGAGAGCTACACCCTGATCTGCAAGCCAATAGAGTGACTGGGAGACAGACAGGAAAAGAGACACTGAGACCCTGGGCCTGTTTTGGGCTTTTGAAGCCTCAAAGCCCAGCCCCAATGACACACTGCCTCCAACAAGACCACGCCTCCTAATACTTCTCATCCTTTCAAACAGTTCCACCAATGGCTAAGCATTCACACATATGAGGCTGTGGAGGCCATTATCATTCAAACCACCTCACAGATCCTTTCAAGTGATAAACAAGATGAATTATCACAATAGACAGGCACTCAACCACGGAGGTACATCTCCAGCCCTCAAGACCTAAGAAGACAGAAATCATAGAGGGGTTTAATCAACCACAGAGAAATGAACCTAGAAAAGAGGAATGCAAGGAAAGCTGGAGATTGTACGAGTACAGGGAAATTTAGTTCTTACTTGATAACAACAATCCCAAAGGATATTAGAAAGTATATCCAGTAAACAACAGCACAGTAGAGCCAAACTTAGAGAATGATGGAGAGCCACGGTGCGGAGAGGGAGATTTACAGCGTAAGTGATCAGTGTTGGTAAAAGAAGGGGTATGTAAATCAGTAACCTAACGGACTAGGAATACAGGAGCAAACCAAGTCTCATCCAAGAATGGACACATTGATGATAAACTGGAGGTAATTCAAACAGCAGAGCCGAAGTTTGAGGCACACATCAGTAACCCCAGCACTTATGATCCAGTCAGGCTGGTATGGGTTGCAGAATAAGCTCCTGTGTCATGATAAGAACGACAGGTAAGGTCAATGCCAGGAACCCATGGTGGAAGAGAGAACCAGCTCCCAAAAGTTGGCCTCTGACCTCCACATACACACCCAGTTACATGAGCATGCACATGAGCACACACACACACTCACACACACACACACACACACACACACACACACAAATAAATGTCTTAGGATTTCCATTGCTGTAAAGAGACACCATGACCAAGGCAACTCTCATAAAGGAAAACATTTAATTGGGGCTGGCTTACAGGTCCAGAAGTTCAGTCCATTATCATCAAAGCAGGAAGCATGGGGCAGTGTCTAGGCAGGCATGATGTTAGAGGAGACAAGAGTTCTACATCTTGATCAGAAGGCAGCCAGGAGAACACTGGCTCCCAGGTGGTAGAAGGAAGGGGTCTAAGCCCACCCCCACAGTGACACACTTCCTAAAAGTGCCACTCCCTGGGCCAAGCATATTCACACCACCACAATAAATAATACTTTTAAGTTTTTAGAAAGGGACTAGAGAGATGGCTCGTGGTTCGAACATACGCTGCTTTTTCAGAGAACCCACGTTTGGTTCCTCCCACCCATATCAGGTGGCTCTCAATCATCTGTAACTCCAGGGTGAGTCAAGGAAACAAGGCAAAGAGCTAGAGGGGCACCTGATATCTTCCTCTGGCTTCAATGTACAGGTACATGCAATTAGACACACATGTACACACACTACACACATACCTACTCATCCCAACACACAGACGAACTAAAAATAAATGATTTTAGGTTACTGAGATGGCTCAGCACATGAAGTACTTGGTGACATGTTGCCTGACAACATGAGTTCAATAATCCCTGCGACCCATGAAGGGAGAGGGAAAGAACTGATGCCCAAAAGTTGCCCCTCACCTCTATATGTGCATACCAACACACATGCAACCTACACACACAATTATTATAGGAAATAAAAAATATTATCCTAGCCAAGCTCTGTTATTTTTTGTGTTGGAGACCAAACCCTTAGCCCCATACTTGCTAGGCAATCATACCTACCCCTCAGCTTGATTCACAACCCTTCTGGGTTTTTCTTGGTTTTGTTTAAAGACTTACTCTTATTTTATGTGTATGAATATTCTGCCTGCACGCTTGACAGTGCACCGCATAAATGCAGTGCCTATAGAGGTCACAAGAAGATATAGGATCCCCCGTAGATGGAATTACAGGTAGTTTTGAGCCACCATGTGGGGGCTGGGAAGCAAAACGAAAACCTGTGCAAGGCCAGCATGTGCTCTTAACCACTGAGCCTTCTCCCCAGTTCCCACTTCTGTTTCTTTCAGCCAGGCTCACAGTATAGGCGTGTTAGCCTCAACTCACTACAAAGCCAGGCTGGCTTCAAAATGGCTACCCTCAGCCTCCCAAATTCTGAGATTATAGTCATGAGCCACCACCCCTGAGCTATATAGGCAGCACTAAATTCCATTTTCCTTATATTTAAACATGATGTCAGGAAATTAAAAACCTAACTGGGGGAATTACTGAAGGTTATTGGAAACTATTAGGTTTGGGGGTTTTTTGTTTTGTTTTGTTCGTTCATTTGTTTGTTTGTTTGTTTGTTTTTTAACTACCAGAACCAAATTATGATAAGACCTGTAATCCTAGCACTCAGGAGATGCAGGCAGGAGGATCAAGAGTCCCATGTGAGCCTGGCTAGAGAATTAAAAACAAAATCAGTGCAGTGGCATGCCCATGCAACCATAGCACCTAAGGGACGCAGGAAGAGTGAGCTAAATTTGAGGTCAACCAGAGCTACATAAGAGTCCAAGTCTAAGCTGTACCAGAGTGATTCAGACTAGAGAGATGGAAAAGCTGACCGTGGCGCCCAGCTCCAATCCCAGGACTTTTGAGGAGGCAGGAGGCCAAGGCCAATCTCATGTACACAGTAAGATTGAAATCAGCCTGGGCTGTAAGAAAAACATGAGGAGTGTGTTTTATCTCAATGATACCACACTGTCTAGCATGCAGCAGGCCCTGAGGTCAGCCCTAGGCCTAGGGAAGGTTTGGGCTGGGGTGAAATGTAAAGCTCTTACCACTGCGAAGTTTCATTTCAGCTTCGACTTCTATCAGTTTTACTGCTTCCTGTCTCTTCCACCCTCATGGTTTTTGATGCTTCCCTGTGTCTAGCTCAGTTCAGGAAAGAACAGAACTAAGGAAGGAGAGATGGCTCTGCAGTTCATAAACCTTGGTTCCTAGCACCATTGTCAGGTGGCTTGCACCCATCTCAAATTCCTGCTCCAGGAGATCTGACACCTTCTTCTGGCCTCTGAAGGTACCTGAACAAGCCTGGCATAGAAACAGGGACGCCTGGACACACACGCACAAAATCTTAAAAAAGAAACTCTTGAGGTGTTTTTGTTCTTTTTGTGTTTGTTTGTTTAGACAGAGTTGTTGCGGTAAATCTCTTGCCCATAGGAAGTCCATAGAAGAAAAGACACAAGTCAATAAATATCAAATGAATGCTGCATGCCTAGATTGGGCAGATTTACCATTAAACTACACTATTCCCCAGCTATGGTAGCTCTTAACAACTTGCAGTTTCCTAGGTCAAGGTCTTCTTCGTCTTCTCTCCTTCCACCAACTGCCCACTCCTCCAATGGTTCTTCTCCTCTTCCTCTTTTCCTGCCTCTGGCTCCTCCCACTCCTCTTCTACTGCCCAATCACTGGCTGTAGCCTTTATTTAACAAATTTGATTGGACAGAAGGTTTACAAGATTCACTCCTCCTTCACAGCCCCTCCAAGGAGTGGAATTACCATGACAACAAGAGGCTAGGGCTATCCACCACATTTCCCCCTTTTTGTCCAATAAAAAAATTTTTTTCTTTTCACATATTAATTGAACACTAACTATATTACCGTGTTGTGATTGTTAAAGAACAAGATAAATCTAACACCCAGTTCATCATTTTTGTTAACTAAATAGAACCTTTGCCATCTCTCTCAATTAAAAAACTTAGTTCTGAACCTGGCTTATGTCCTGTCTTCAGAATGAATAGCATCTGAAAACCATCCTCTCAAAGTAAATAGCCTGGGTTGGCTGTGAGATTATAATTCTTCAACCCCATCAGAAATCCAGAATGACTCAGTTAAATAAAGATATGGGAAGCACAAAGCATGGCTTCTAAAACTCAACCAATTTAAATAGACCACTGAACATCTAGACAGTTCCTTATTTCAAAACGTTGGAGCATCTGGTCTTCAGCTTTCTGGCCCAGGATCATCTGACAGACCTAGTAATGCAGAATTACTAAGGGCTGATTACTCTGTCTTGGCAGATATAATCAGTTGACTATTCTGCAAGTGTGTCTCTTTTTTGCACAATATTTTATCTGTAGATGAAAAGAGGCAATTCTTGCCTAGTGGCTGTCACGCCACAACTGGAGTAACTCCAAAGATGCTCAATTTCTTCTTAGAATCCAAGACTGGGAAGCTGTCAGGATCAGATAGGTCTCCAATAAAATAAATGTTTATATAAGAATGTTTGTAGTGTCAATTCTATGGATTTCTGACATTTTTGAAAATCAACTATGTAAGGCAATCTGAACAGTTGTCTGTTAATTTCTTTCCACTATTTCTAATTAAAATCTAGAAAACATCCTAACAGTAAGCAATGAGCCATGCAATTACCATAGGCCTCTGACTCACAAGCAACCATCTCAAATCAGGGTTTTTTTTTTTTTTTTTTTTTTTTTTTTTTTTTTAAAAAGAACTGGGTCTAAACCTTGTATTTCTAAATAAGATATATAGGCACAATGCCTACATGAGAGTAATATATTAATCCCACTTTTGTATTAATAAGAAACTCGCACCAGTGAAAACCCTAAATTTGTACAAAATAAATTCCATATCAATGTAAGAGAGTATAATTTCAACCTTGTAACTATCAAAGATTTCTTACCAATGTAAGATATAGCTAATATATATATAATTTTTTTTAAAAAAAACTGGGTCTAAGCTTTGTATTTTGTAAATGAGTTATACAGGCACAATGCCTATATAAGAGTAAAATATTAATCCCACTTAATTCCTGAGATTTAGCTCTCTAATTCCCTTCCTGTCTGAAGCTACATTTGTAAAGTATTCCTTAAATTACAACACATGTATAATTTACAAAGTAACCAGAACCATCCACCCCAACATAAGGAACTGGGGCGATGATCTCCTTTTGTCTGCTTCCAGCTGAATTGGGGCGAAGAATTCCCATCTGGGGGCCCAAAGGGAAATAGGAAAATTGGCTTAGTCAAAGGAGAGCTAGCTGGCATCATTTGCCTTGAAGTCACTGTGTACTGAGAAAGTTTATAGCTTAGTTGACACCATAACTGTTACAGTCAGAAAGGCTGGACAGGCAAGCTAGCTGTTCTGGAAAAGTTCTGGAAGCAAGTCCTTAAAGGAAGCAGCTTCGATGCAGTTGCAGTAGAATCAAGCACGAAGCTGGAATAGGAGGTCCCAGAGACTCAGCATCCCCGAGTATAAATCATGCTAGGGCTGAGTTTCTCTTCTTTCATCCTATAACATATAAAACTGAAAAGCAACAGGTAGTTTTATAAAAACATTCACGTGGAACATGTAGGGCACATAGCTTTGACAATGAAGATCAATAAAGAAAGGCCACTGCCCTCTTCAGGTTAGTTTGATTACTTAATCAAACTATATATAACTTATATACATGCCCTCATAAAGGATGGCATATATTAAGTCATGAGAAATTATTACCCAATTAAATGTTCTTGGCTTTGTATTGACATTTTAGTCCCAGCCAGTTAAGTCCATATAAGAGACATAACACCATATATACATCACCCATTTGGTTGGTTGAGTTAGTCTCCCTTTTCTTCTGTGTCGACTAGTGCTTCAGGGGGTCTCCCTTTGTCATTTCTGATCTTTATCAACTTGGAAGGAACCCACAGCTTTTCTTTTCCTGTGGAAACATAAACATAACCTCTCCCCCAGCATAACACATTTCCCACTTTCCATTCTGACGTCATAATATCCTTAATATAAACAGGTTGATTTAGTTCAGAAGTTTTTTCCACCATCCAATGTCTCTCAGCAACTGTGGTGTTTTGTTCATTAGCATTTTAAAAAATTAGAGTTAATAAAGCACTATGTAATCTATCTTTGGGGGTTCTTATTGATCCCTTTTGCCTATTAAGCATCTCCTTTAGAGTTCGATTAGATCTTTCCACAACTGCTTGTCTCGTAGGATTATGTGATATGCCTGTAACATGTTTTATATTATAATATGTAAAAAACTTCTCCATCTTATTAGAGGTATATGCTGGACCATTGTCTGTTTTAATTTGTATGGGTATTCCCATAATGGCCATGACTTCCAACAAATGTGTAATTACAGAATCAGCCTTTTCTGATGCTAAGGCAGTTGCCCATTGAAATCCTGAATATGTGTCTATAGTATGGTGCACATATTTCAGTTTACCAAACTCTGTAAAATGAAAGACATCCATTTGCCAAATGTCATTTCTTTGGGTACCCTTAGGGTTAGTTCCTGTAGGCAATGGAGTTTGGTTATATAATGAGCAAGTAAGGCATTGCCTCACAATTTCCTTGGCTTGTTGCCAAGTAATAGAGAACTCTTTCTTTAAACCTTTGCTATCAACATGATGTTTTTTATGAAATTCTGAAGCCTCTAGCACGCTTCCTATCAATAGCTGGTTGATATCATTATTACCTTGTGCTAGAGGGCCTGGCAGACCTGTATGGGATCTTATGTGTGTTATATATATTGGGTTACTTCTATTTCTAATAATTTGTTGTAGTTGAATAAATAATGAGGTCAATTCAGAATTATCTTGAATAAGTTCAGCAGTCTCTATGTGTAAAACAACCCTTTCGGCATATTGAGAGTCAGTTACTATATTAAGGGATTCTTGAAAATCTGACAATACCATGATTATTGCGTATAATTCAGATTTTTGAACTGACTTATAGGGACTCTCAGCCACCTTACTTGTGTCTTCTGATTTATATCCTGCCTTTCCTGATTTACTAGCATCAGTATAAAATATAGGGGCCCCAGATATCGGAGTTCCTTTTAAAATACGAGGGATAATCCAATTAGTTCTTTTTATGAACTGAAGCCGCTTGCTTTTAGGATATTTGTTGGTAATCTCTCCCAAAAAGTTACTACATGCTCTTTGCCAATGTTCATCTTGTGCCCATAACGAGATAATTTCTGCATTAGTAAAAGGTACAACAATTTCAGCCAGGTCCATTCCAACTAATTGTCTACGTCTCATTTTCCTTTCAGTATTAATTTAGAAACCTTCTCAACATAGGTTTTTAACTTTTTACTCTGTTTATGAGCTAAAAATATCCACTCTAGGATATAATCTTCTCTCTGCATAAGAATTCCAGTAGGAGAGTGAGTAGAAGGTAAAATAACTAAGATGCAGGCCATTTTTGGATCAATACGATCTAGATGTGTATCCTGCAGTTTTCTTTCTACCAAGGCTAACTCCTTCTCAGCATCAGGAGTCAATTTCCTAGGACTATTTAAATCTATATTGCCTTGTAAGGTTTGAAATAAATTACTTAGTTCTTGAGTGGTCAAACCAATTGCTGGTCGCAGCCAGTTTATATCTCCAAGTAGCTTCTGAAAATCATTTAGGGTTCTTAACTGGTTTCTTCTAATTTGTACCTTTTGTGGCTTAACCGTTTGTAGACCTACCTTATACCCTAGATAATTAATAGAATCTCCTCTTTGTATTTTTTCGGGGGCTATTTGCAATCCCCAGCAAGGCAAGATTTTCTTTACTTCATTAAACATTTTTTCCATGATATTAATATCTGAATCAGCCAACAAAATATCATCCATATAATGATAAATAATGGATTTGGGAAACCTCTTGCAAATTATCTCCAATGGCTGTTATACAAAGTATTGACACAAGGTAGGACTATTTACCATTCCTTGTGGTAAGACTTTCCAATGATATCTCTTTACTGGGCAACCTTTATTAAAGGTAGGTACTGAGAAAGCAAATCTTTCCCTATCACATTCATGTAGAGGAATTGTGAAGAAACAATCTTTCAGATCAATCACTATAATGGGCCAATCCTTAGGCAACAAGGAAGGCAATGGGACACCAGGCTGCAAAGAACCCATAGGCTGAATAATCTTATTAATTGCTCTGAGATCTGTCAACATCCTCCATTTGCCAGATTTCTTTTTAATGACAAATACTGGAGAATTCCAAGGACTGGTAGACTCTTCAATATGCTGAGCCTCCAGTTGTTCCTGGACCAGCTGTTCTAATACCTGTAATTTTTCTTTTGTCATAGACCACTGCTCAATCCAAATGGGTTGATTAGACAACCACTTTAGTGATAATGTTGTTGGTGTCTTGGTAGCAATGGCTCTTTGGGGTAGAGCTAAATTGTCGGCCTCTACCATATGTTGTTTATGAACAGCTTGGACAGTGTGAGACTGCCTTAAATAACGTTTCTTAACAAATTTTAAATTTTTATTAGGAGCCTGATGAATTTCATGATTAAACACTGACACTGAGGGGATATTAATCTGGGTTTTCCACTGTTGTAATAGATCTCTTCCCCATAAGTTAATGGCTATATCAGCCACGTATGGCCTCAATTTTCCTAGCTGACCTTCTGGTCCTATACATTTAAGCCATCTGGTACTTTGTTTTATTTTGGATTAAGTTCCAAGTCCTTGAAACTGGATGTCTACTTCATGAAGTGGCCAACTTTCAGGCCAAGAATTTGGAGAAATAACAGTGACATCTGCTCCAGTGTCAACCATCCCCTCAATCTCAATATTATTCACTAGTATTCTTAGTTTTGCTCTTTGATCTTCTATAGAAGTTTGCCAAAATATTTGCTTTTGACTTCCCGTGAGGCCTTCTGAATTGTCTATAAAACCTTCCTCAGCCTTATCTGGTCTTACAACATTTGTTTTTGAAGCAGTGACATTTAATTTTCCTGGGAAAGAGAACTCTCTTTGTCTGGCATTGGGGCCTGCAAGAGGCCCCCCTGAAAGTTTTTTGGCAGGGTATTTCCCCATTTGTCTGTTGTTGCTCTACAATTCTTAATCAGATGTCGGCCTTTGCCACATCTTTGACAAATTCCAGAAAGCTTAGGCCCCCATTTAGTATTATTTTTATTTGTCCTGTTGTCATTTCTGAGATGACCCCATTTACCACAATTAAAACATTTGAAATCCTGCGTCAACTCTAGATTACTAGTTGCAGCTTTTCCTATTACTGACATATCAGCTGAGTGAGATCCAACATCAGCTGTGTATCTAATCCATTCATCTATTGATGCTGACCTTGCCCTCAGTGGTCTGATTACTTCCTTGCATTCAGCAGTTGCATTTTCAAAGGCTAAAGACTCAATTATTGCCTTCCTTGCTACTGAATCTGATATACTCCTTTCAACAGCTGAGGTTAGCCTTTGTAAAAAGTCAGGGAAGGTTTCTTTTGGCCCTTGTATGACTTGAGTAAATGGTTCAAGTGTCTTCCCGGATTCTGCAACTTTGTCCCAGGCATTTAAGGCTGACAATCTACACAATGCCAGAGTTTCTTCATCATATACAGCCTGCACCTCTAGTTCAGCAAAACAACCTTCACCAAGCAGTTGGTCTATGGAAATCTCTCTTCCTCTGACTCTATTTTGTCGTGCTATCTCCCTCGCCTCATCTCTCCACCATGCAACCCATTGTAAATTTGCAGCAGGTTCTAATATAGCTCTTGCCATATCTTTCCAGTCTTGGGGGATTATTCTATTTTTAATAGCCCAAGAAGTCAGAATTTGTTTAACAAATGGTGAGTGCATACCAAAATTAGTGACACTCTCCTTAAATTTTCTCAGATCTAACACATCCACAGGTTGCCATTCAAATTCCTCATAACCCTGTGGGTAAACAACATTTGGAGGTCTTTGTTGTACAGTAACCGGATAGACCAAGGTGTGTTTTCTAATAACTCTTGGTTGACTTTCTCTATTTACTTCTGTCTTAACCTCAGTATTTTCCTCAGCTGAAAATTTAAATTCCTCCCTTAAGGTTGGTATACATGCTTCATATGTTTCTTTATATTGTAATTGTTTCCATTCCTCATTATTTTCTATCTGTTTCTCCATCTGATCTGTGAGCTGTTGCATGCTCTGTTTGATCATCTTTTCTAGCTCCTGTCTCCCAGTTTCATTTTCATCTTTCTGTCTCTTATTCTGATCTATAATTTCTTGTGTCTTCAATTCATTATTTTCTATCTGTTTCTCCATCTGATCTGTGAGCTGTTGTATGCTCTGTTTGATCATCTTTTCTAGCTCCTGTCTCCCAGTTTCATTTTCATCTTTCTGTCTCTTATTCTGATCTATAATTTCTTGTGTCTTCAATTCATTATTTTCTATCTGTTTCTCCATCTGATTTATTAACTGCTCTATCTTCTGTTAAATTATCCTTTTAATCTCCTGTCTCCCACTTTCATTTTCATCTTTTTGTTCCTGTAACTTCTGTTCTAAGCCCTGCTTCCATTCCTCATTATTTTCTATCTGTTTACAAATCTCATCTCTATCCTGTACCACAAGTTCTATTGTTTCTTGTAATCTCTTTTCCAAGGCAAAGAATTTTTTTTATCTAGAGCTTTGTCTTTTGAGAAGACATAGTATATCAAAAAAATAAATATTGCAATACTGATAAATAATAAAGTGTTCCCTAAGTTGATTCCTGTCAAACCATTTGAAATTTCATCATATAAAGCCCAAAAGATATCCATTGTTTTTGTCATCTTTAAGTATCAAAATATGTTTCTTTTTTATATTAAAAAACTATCAGGTTTGCAGCCCTCAATTCACTGTTTTTACCTGAAAACTACCTCACAGACAGTTATGTTCTAGGATCACCAGTCCCTCCTTACAATTTATTACTATAACCTTTAACTATTTATCTGTTTGGCTCTCTTGACTCAGAGTAGCCTGCAATTTACTTCTCGCAACTTTAAAGCCTTTTTCATCTATTTATCCATTTCTATTCACCTTTTTTTTTTTTAAATTCTCTTTACTTTGACCTATTGGTCTCTCTGCAATCAGTTTTGTTTCACTTTTTAATTTTTTTCACAGGGCAGTGAGCAAGCCCAGCTTTAAGCTGAGTGCTGCTCCTGACCTTGGCCACTGGGGATGTTTTTTTGTACTTTGTAACTTTTTGTTCTTTGTAGGTCCTCAGACCTATTCAGCTTTCAATACACTTTTATCTCAAGTTAGTTGAGTTCTAAATAATAAGTTGGGTGCCAATTTGTTGTGGTAAATCTCTTGCCCATAGGAAGTCCATAGATGAAAAGACACAAGTCAATAAATATCAAATGAATGCTGCATGCCTAGATTGGGCAGATTTACCATTAAACTACACTATTCCCCGGCTATGGTAGCTCTTAACAACTTGCAGTTTCCTAGGTCAAGGTCTTCTTCGTCTTCTCTCCTTCCACCAACTGCCCACTCCTCCAATGGCTCTTCTCCTCTTCCTCTTTTCCTGCCTCTGGCTCCTCCCACTCCTCTTCTACTGCCCAATCACTGGCTGTAGCCTTTATTTAACAAATTTGATTGGACAGAAGGTTCACAAGATTCACTCCTCCTTCGCAGCCCCTCCCAGGAGTGGAATTGCCATGACAACAAGAGGCTAGGGCTATCCACCACACAGAGTTTCAAGTGGTCCAGAATAACCTCAAATTCACTATTTAACCCAAGTTGGCAATGAACTCAGAAACCTCCTGTCTCCATCTCCCAAGTGCTGGAACTATGAGCATGCACTACAATATCTGAGGTTTTTGCTTTTTTAAAATACATATATAATATGTATTAAAACATATATATGAATGATGAATACACTGTTACTGTCTCCAGACACACCAGAAGAGGGCATCAGCTCCCATTACAGATGGTTGTGAGCCACCATGTGGTTGCTGAGAATTGAACTCAGGTCTTCTGGAAGAGCCATCTCTCCAGCCCACAACACCTGTTTTTTTTTTTTTTTTCTTCTTCAGTTTTAAACACCAGGATGTCTGAAAGGGTTAAAAATTTTCAAAATCTCCTAGCAGGCTGGGCAGAACCAAGAGTACAGGTCAGCTTGGTCATGAGCTCTGTGTTCCAGGAAATTGGCTGACCACAAGATAAATGGTTGGTTACGAATAGGCTCTTTGAGAATAACCTATACAAAATGTTACCCATGACTGTTCCTTGGACCCTGTCACAAACTGAATAATGGGCTGGAACTTTCCACAGGTACTCTCCAATAACCCACCTTCACTCCCCCTGGGTTGTGGTTCCCTTCCTGAGTTGTGGTTTTTGGCTTTAAATTCTCTCTGTCTCCAAAGCCCGGGGGTCAGACCCCACTGCCCCTGTGTGGGTCATGGGTATTGACCTCAAACATGTTGATCGAAATATACCTCTTACTGATTGCATCAAGTTCAGTGTCTTGTGAGTTAATGGGTGGCCATGAATTCCTGAGGCTTGGGTGAGGTCCTCCCTTCGTGGGGGCCTTACATGTCTAATGAACATTAATGTAATATTAATATTAATGTAAGTTTAACATGGGCTTGAAGTTAACAAAAGGAGGTGTCTGCCAACCCCCAAGTAAATTCACAGAATTTCTCTTAAGTCAGGATTTTATGAATCCCAGGCTAGGACTGAACTTTGTTACACAGCAGAGGGTGATGTTTAACTCCTGATCCTCCTATTGCCTCGTATTGCAGAAAGAGTCATGTGTGTGGGTAACTGACATCCTGGTTGGCAAGTTAAGACATGAATGTTAGGTAAGGCAAGTCCCTGCCATAGTTGAATACCCCAATCAATGGAAATAGGTTAAGTGTACCACAAAGACATGTTTCTAGGGAAGCTCCCTGTATTAATCAGGGTTCTCTAGAGTCACAGAACTTATGGGTAGTCTCTATATAGTAAGGGAATCTGTTGTCCAACTCCCCAACAATGGTCAGCAGCAGCTGTGAATAGAAGTCCAAGGATCTAGCAGTTACTCAGTCCCCCAAGGCAAGCAGGTGAAGAAAAGAGCATCTTCCTTCTTCCAATGTCCTTAAGTTGGTCTCCAGCAGAAGGCGTGACCCAGATTAAAGGTGTGTACTAACACGCCTGGATCTGGGACTTGCTTTGTCCCAGATAACCTTGAACTCAGAGATCTCCTTGCCTTAGTCTCCTGAGATTAAAGGCATCTACTACCTTGCCTGGACCTAAGTTTTTCATAGCCACTATGACTCAAGATCAGAATCACAGGTGAGCCTTCCAATTCTGGATTGTAGTTCATTCCAGATATAGTCAACCTGACAACCAGGAATAGCCACCACACCCCTTATCCCTACATCCTGATTGGTGAAATAACTTGGCACAGATATTTGTGGATTTAAGGCTTAAAAGCTCTGTAGGATTCTGGCTTGTGGTTGCAGTCAGCTCCCGAGTCTGGTCTGTGACCCTGATTGATTTGTCCTGGGGTAAATGCTCCATAAACTATCCCTTTCTGACTGAGATTGGTGTTTGTGTGATCTGTGGGGTGATTCCAACACTAGAGTCTAGGAAGATGGCCCCTCAGTCTGAACAATAATGAGAACCAGTGTTTGCATCTCATCACACGCATGACAAACCATGAACCCCTTGGACGTTCATAACTCCAGCTCTAAGGGGCAGAAACAGGAGAATTGCTGGGGCTTATAAGACTGCCAGCCTAACTGAAGAAATGGGAGTGCAAGGCTCAAGTCTGCCTCAAAGGACTAGGTAGAGAGCTATAGAGACAGCAGATGCTTCTGCTGGCCTCCATGCATGCTCATAACATAAAAAAAACCAAACAAACAAAATCCAGTATGCCGGTGAGATGATTCAGTTTGCCTCACAAACTCAACTACCTGCATTTGATCCCAAGGAACCCAAGGCGGAAGTAGAGAGCTGACTCCACAAAGTTGTTTTCTTACTCCTACACACACATGAGTCTCCCAAACACATCATGCACACACAAACACGCATATGCAAAGGTGCACACCCACAAATGCACACACATAGCCATTTTTTCAAATATGGCATGTGGCCTCTTCCACCTGGCAGAAACTGTGACATGAAAGAGAAAATGGGTGACTGTCTTCTGACAGCTAAGTATTAGAAACTATTAACTTTTTGTTTTGGTTTTTTGAGACAGAGTCTTATTATATGGCTTTGAACACAAAGAAATCCACCTGCCTCTATTTCCTAACATCTGAGATTAAAGGTGTATGCTACTAAATCCCAGATTCTTAAACAGTTGAAATAACACATGGGAGGACTGGTGAGATAGCTCAGTAGTTAAGAGCACTGACTGCTCTTCCAGAGGTCATGAGTTCAAATCCCAGCAACCACATGGTGGCTTACAACCATCTGTAATGAGATCTGATGCCCTCTTAGGGGGTGTCTGAAGACAGCTACAGTGTGCTTACATATAATAAATAAATAAAAACCTTTGGGCTGGGAGCAAGCAGGCCAGAAGGGGGAAAAACTGTCTAAAAAAAAAAAAAGAAAGAAAGAAAGATCACATGGGAAAACCTGCTGTTATGTATGTTGTATAACAAGGCCTGTTATGTAGACTGTTAGTGTATGTTCATATGTGTGCACACGTGCTTGTACACACATATGAATGCACACATGGAGAAAAAAGTCTTTCTTCTGAGAGCCTAGAGATCAGGCATTGGCTAGGCAACCCATCCAACAAACTCCCAAGATCCTTCTGTTTCTTCTCTCCCAAACAGTGTGGTTATAGAGACAAATCACTACATCTGACATTTTTAATGTGGACACTGGATATTTAAACTCTGGTCTTTATGCTTACAACAACTAATAATCTTCATGGGGCCACTGTCTGTCATCATGATACATGTGGATATGCACTTGAAGCCTGCTTCCATGGGAACTCAGTTTTACACGTGTACCTGCTGAATGAACAGTACGAGCAGGAGGCAATACACTCTGCACAGCTATAATTCCCTGCCAAGTTTCCTGGATGAGACGGAGGCACAGGCAGCCAGGATCAACGCCTGTTGGCAGGTCAGAAGTAGGAATGGCTTCCACGAGACATAAAGTTGCCATTAACTTAATTTTTTTAAGGTATTTGGCACAACTGTCTTGGCACAGTCGTGACCGGCAATAAGCTGAATACAAGTCCGTGGCTGTTGTAACCGTGAGTCATTTCCTTGAAGTCAATGTGAAGGCTTTTCTTGGAGGGTTGATTTTCTAGAGCAACTCTGGAAGTAGCAGCCAATTAATGCTGTGGGGTCTGGAAAATCTTTAAGGAAACTAGCTGAGTAGCCCAGCCTGATCCTACCTGACTGTAATGGTTTCTATATGCTTGGCCTGAGGAGTGGTGCTATTAGGATGTGTGGCCTTGTTGGAAGAAGTCTGTCACTGTGGGGGTGGGCTTTAAGACCTTTGTCCGGGTGCTAGAGAGATGGCTCAGAGGTTAAGAGCACTGACTGCTCTTCCAGAGGTCCTGAGTTCAATTCCCAGCAACCACGTGGTGGCTCACAACCATCTATAATAGGATCCAATGCCTTCTTCTGATATGTCTGAAGAGAGTGACAATGTACTCACGTTCATAAAAAAAAAATAAATAAATCCAAAAAAAAAAAAAAAAAAAAAAAAAAAAGACCCTTGTCCTAGTTGCCTAGAAGCCAGTCTTCTCCTAGCTGACTTTGGATGAAAATGTAGAACTCTCAGCTCTTCCAGCCCCACATCTCCCACATCTGTCTGGACACCACCGTGCTTCTGCCTTGATGATGATGGACTAAAAGCTTGGGACCTATAAGCCAGCCCCAAGTAAATGTTGTCCTTATAAGTGTTGCTTTGGTCCTGGTATCTTCTCACAGCAATAAAACTCTAAGACACTGGCACATTCAATTCTTTATCTAGCCAAGGTGACCAGTCAGACATCTGTTACCTCTCCACTAGCACCCTGGTATATTTCTTGGAAGGAGGTGCTCATCTTAGACTTGAAAAGACCTCTACTCAAGGTCATATCTCTTACTGAAAATCTCTGAGGACACCAAAGTGTCCTTGACAGTCCTGCGTTCCAAGGGCTCCATCCAAGAGAGGGAGTACCTCAACAATGTCTAGCATCGTCAGGATTCCCAGTCAACCCCAACCCCTGAGAAAATAAACAGAGTAGGTCACTGGGCTCCTACAGAGCAGCACACGCTACCTCAGACAACTAGACAGCTGGACAGAGATTTCACCCGTGGACAACAAAGCCGCCACTTCTAGGCCAAGAATCACAGCACACTGGACCTCATGAACAGTAGCCTTCTTGGAGAGGATGGGTGAGAGAGGACAGATTGACACTCGAGACACAGCTGGCAAAGGTACAGGGGTTAGTCACTCATCTGCTCAATCACTTCCCACACTGTGGGCCTGGGTTCTTGGCCTATAAACAGCTAAAGTGTAGGCACCTCCGTGTAGATTGACTCAATGAAGGGAAGACTTGCTTGACTTCCTGCTTCTTGAGCTGTTCTAGCGCACAGCATTGTGAGCCATCCTAAGTCTTCCAAAGTACAGAAAAGAAAGCAATGCCACCCTTGCTTTGAGTTAAAGATGGGAAATGCCGAAAGTTCAAGTGGAAGCCACTATGCCTGAGGAGGGAGGGAAAGTTCTATCTCTTTGTAGGAAAGCTGCATGGGCTGCTACTAACCCTGAGGGGGTTTCACTGTTTTCCAAAACCTATGTGGCTATTTGAAGCTTACCTTTGTTTTTTCTTAGAGCTCTTAAGAACAGAAGTAAAATGTTCAGTGAGTTCTAAGGGAGGGCCTAAGATGATAGGAACTAGCAGAGTCTCCATCGGCGGACTCTCTGGCAGATGACATGTCCCCCCCCCCACACACACACACACATCAAGTGTCTAGAAAGTGTGCTGGAGAGAGAGAAGATGTCAAAAAAGTTGCAACATATCTCCTTTTGTTTTACAGTTGGGTAGATAGCAGCAAAAGCTCTCCTAGAGTGTGTCTTGACCCACTGAGATCTCTTTGATCCAAGGGCCTTAAGAAAACAATCCCTTTCCTAGGCGTGATGATGCACACCTTTAACCCTAATGCCTGAGAGGCAGAGGTATCTCTGTGAGTTCAGCCAAGCTGCTCTACAAAGAGAGTTCTGGGACAGCCAGGGTCACATAGAAAAAAAAAAAAAAAAAAAGACACCGTTTCTAAGCAAAACAACAACAAAAAAGAATGTTTAAGATAACGATAGCCCCCCCCCCCCAGCTGGGTCGAGTTTATATCAACTTGACCCAAGCTCCAGTCATCCCAGGGAATGCCTTCAGGCAAGCCTACTAAGCAATTTTGTTTGTTTGTTTTGCTTTTTCAAGACAGCATTTCTCTGTGTAGCTTTGGGGGCAGGCAGGAAGGGTTCTGGACCTCTTTCTTAAACCAGGCTGACCTCAAACCTCAAACTCAAGTCTCCCTAGTTCTAGGATTAAAGGCATGAAATGCCGCCCCCCCCCCCCATGGGCAATTTCTTTGTTTTTTTGGTTTGGTTTGGTTTGGTTTGGTTTATTTTGGTTTGGTTTGGTTTTGGTTTTTCCGGACAGGGTTTCTCTGTGTAGCCCTGGCTGTCCTAGAACTCATTCTGTAGACCAGGCTGGACTCGAACTCAGAAATCCGCCATCCCCTGCCTCCCAAGTGCTGGGATTAAAGGCATGTGCCACCACTGCTGGCTTGGGCAATTTCTTAGAGATTGGTGTAAGAGAGCTCAGCCCATTGTGAGTAGTGACATCCCTAGGCTGGAGGTCCTGGATTCTACCAGAGAGCTGGCTCAGCAAGCCATGGGGAGCAGAACAGAAAACAGCATCCTCCATGGAATAGAAAACAGCATCCTCCATGGAACAGAAAACAGCATCCTCCATGGAACAGAAAACAGCCTCTTCCATGGAACAGAAAACAGCATCCTCCATGGAACAGAAAACAGCATCCTCCATGGAACAGAAAACAGCATCCTCCATGGAACAGAAAACAGCATCCTCCATGGAACAGAAAACAGCATCCTCCATGGAACAGAAAACAGCATCCTCCATGGAACAGAAAACAGCATCCTCCATGGAACAGAAAACAGCATCCTCCATGGTCTCTGCATCAGCTCCTGCCTCCAGGTTCCTGACCTGGAAGTTTTTTATTTTGTTTTGCTTTTCTTTTATTGAAAATAGATTTTTTTCATCTGATATATTCTGATTGTGGCATTCCCTCCCCCCTGCTTATAGTTCATCCCCACCTCCCCTGCCAGCAGGACCCATACCCTTCCTGTCTCCTTAGAAAACAGACATCTAAGAAATAAGAATAAAATAAGATAAATCAAAACCAAACAAATCAGAATCTGAGAAGACAAAGACAGAAAAAGAGTCAAAAAAAAAAAAAAAGCAAAAGAAATGTTTATAGTTACAGAGACACTCATGTTCACACACACAGGAATTCCATGAAAACCCAAAACCAAAAGGCATAATAAATGCAAAGGACCTGTAAAGTTTTTTTTTTAATGCCCTGACTTAACATTATCTGTTGGGGCCCAAGCTGGCCCACTTTGGGCGGTCTAAAATGTTGAGGACCGAACTAGTCCCTGTTCGGGCAGCCAAAAATGTCGCTGCCCGAGCAAAATGTTGAGGCCCGGGCTACCCCGAGTTTGGAGGCCACTGTATCCCAGCCTAAGCTGCCGCTCCGGTCGGGGTTCAGCAAGAGAGAGAGTGAGGATGGACTCAAAGAATGGAGGGAGACCAGACAGAGTGTGATTCAATCCCGTTTATTCTTCAGTCTCTCTTCTTCTCTCCAAGTCCCAAGTACTAAGTTCCTAGTCCCTAGTTCCTAGTCCCTAGTGCCTCCAAGTTCCAAGTTACTTCTTCCAAGTTCTCTTCCAAGTGCCTGCTACCTAATGCCTAATTCCTACTCCAAGTTGTACTCTCTGAAGTGTCTGATTCTCTCATCTCTCTTCTGCCTCTCACCTTTATATGTCTCGCCTTTATATGTCTCACTCTAAGCCATGCCTTTTGGTCACACCTTTAATCATGCCCTTAGGTATTGTCTCTAAAGCTGATCTCTACACTTCTAAGTCACACTCTTAAGTTACACACCTTTAATCTCACACACCTTTAATCTCACACACCCAAGGTATCTAAACCAAGATTATCAGAGTGTGCTCAGCTGTTGTAGACTATTGTAATCCAAGTCTCATGTCAGGGTATATGGCTCAAGATGGCTGCAAAGCTGATAGCTGCTAAAAAGTCGGCCCCCAACAATTATCTGTTGGCCATCTACAGTTGCACATGGAGCCTACCCTTAAGAGTGGTTTGTTCCAGCCGGGCAGTGGTGGCGCATGCCTTTAATCCCAGCACTTGGGAGGCAGAGGCAGGCGGATTTCTGAGTTCAAGGCCAGCCTGGTCTACAAAGTGAGTTCCAGTACAGCCAAGGCTACACAGAGGAATCCTGTCTCAAAAAACCAAAAGGAAAAAAAAAAAAAAAAAGAGTGGTTTGTTCCCCTGGTTAGAATGCCATAATCCCTTGAAGAAAACCAATTTTTCACTTGCAAGTGGCTATCAATTGGAGATATCTTTTGGGTTACATATGGGTGTGTTTGTGTCCACTTCTCCTTTCTGCTGTAGGACTCCATCTGATGTAGACCCATATAAGTCCTGTACACACCACCACAGTCTCGGAGTTCATATGTGCACCAGAGAAGGCCTGTATTCCGTGGTGTCTTCCATCCCCTATGGCTTTTACATTCTTTCTGCCTGCACTCCCACAGAGCGCCCTAAGCCCAGCTGTAGGTCTCTGCATTTGTTCCCATCGGCTGCAAAAGGAAGCTGCTCTGCTGATGGCTGAGCAAGGCACTGGCCAATGATTATAGCTGCTTTTGTTAGAAGTAATTTTCTTGCTATGTTCCTTTAGCTAAACAGTAGTATTCAGTTTTTTTTTTTCCCCTAGTCCCTGAACTATGTAGTCTCAGGTTCTTGGCCACCCAAGCAGTACTGAGAATGGGTTTCATCTCACGGAGTGAGCCTTAACTCAAATCAGACATTGGTCGGTTACTTCCAAAGCTTTTCACCACCATTGCACCAGCATATTTTGCGGGCAGGTCATTTTTGTAGATCAAAGGGTTCATAGCTGGTTAGTGTTTATGAAAGGATTAAAAATTTTCAAAAACTCCTAGCAGGCTGAACAGAACCAAGAGTGCAGGTCAGCTTGGTCATGAGCTCTGTGTTTCAGGAACTTGGCTGACCACAAGATAGATGGTTGATTATGAATAGGTTCTTTGAGAATAGCCTATACAAAATGTTCCCCATGACTGTTCCTTGGACCCTGTCACAAACTGAATAATGGGCTGGAACTTTCCACAGGTACTCTCCAATAACCCTCCTTCACTCCCCCTGGGTTGTGGTTCCCCCCCCCCAGGTGTGGTTTTTGGCTTTAACTTCTCTCTGTCTCCAAAGCCCAGGGGTCAGACCCCACTGCCCCTGTGTGGGTCATGGGTCTTGACCTCAACATGTTGATCAAAATATACCTCTTGCTGATTACATCAAGTTTGGTGTCTTGTGAGACACCAAATTGGTGGCCGAGAATTCCTGAGGCTTGGATGAGGTCCTCCCTTCATGGGGGTCTTACATTTTCTTTTGGTAGTGCACAGAGTGCCTTCCATACCACAAATACTAGTCCATGGGTAAAGGCTTTAGGTAAGCACCAGTTCTACTTCACATGTTCAATGAATTGTATAGGTGTTCAGCCTTACTATCAGTTTGTGGAGCACCACCAATAGCATTGACAATATTAGTCAAGGATCAATCTCGGCCTAGAGAGGGGTCCTGAGGAAGGGGAGTTTAGGAACTAGGAAAGAACGACTTGAAGTCAATAGTGGGTACAAACTGAAAGCTCTGTGTTCTGCTTGAGCCAGCTCTCTAGCTGTGTAGATAGCTCAGCTCTTGCAGACTAAAGCCCAGTCTTTTATTTACATATCAATTCAATCATTACTCCAGGTTCCCTTTTGATTGTTCCACAAAGCATTTTATGACCTTAGCCCTTGATTCTTAGAAAGAGACAGCAAGTACATTTTCTTTTTAAACATAGCAAATGAACTTAGAGACCTGCCTGCCTTCATAAGCACAAACAATAAGTTTAGCTGGGTGGGATCCAGCTCTGTGATTACCATTCCCACCACCCCTGGACCTAAATTTGCTCTGTCCTATGCTGATCTTGAACTCAGAAATCTGCCTGCCTTTGTATCTTTCTGACAAACTGGCTCAGTTTTAAATATGTATATATTATAGGAAGCTTCCACTGTACTAGGTTTCCATATGACCCTTCAAGTGGCCCTTGGTTTAGCTGTCCTCTGTATTCTCTCCTTTCCTGCCCTCTTCCCTCTCACTCTCTGTTTGATATTCCTACTCCAGTCACCACCTGACCATGTCCACCCATAACAATCTATTCTATTTCCCATTTTTTGTGATACTCATTTCTACCCCTTAGTCCCTTACAGCCTCCCTGACCTCTGCGGATGTATATATAAAGTGAGTACATACAATATTTGTCTTTCTGAATGAGTTACCTCACTAAGGATAATTTTTTTCTAGTTCCATCCATTTACCTATACATTTCATAACTTCATTTTTTAAAAAGAATTATTTATTTTATGCATGAGTACACTGTAGCTGTCTTCAGATACAGCAGAAGAGATCATCAGATCCCATTACAGATGGTTATGAGCCACCATGTGGTTTCTGGGGACTCAGGACCTCTGGAAGAGCAGTCAGCACTCTTAACCACTGAGCCATCTCTCCAGCCCTCATAACTTCATTTTTAATGGTTGATGAACATTCCATTTTGTAAATGTACCACGATTTTTTAAATCCATTCATCCATTGACACTCCTATGCTGTTTTCAATTTCTGGTTATTCTAGAGCAGAAATGAAGATGAATGAGCACATTTCTCTGTAGTAAGATGTAGAGCCCTTTGAGTATTTGTCCAAGAGTAATATATCTGGATTGAGGGTAGATCTATTCCCAGCTTCCCGAGGGGTTCCACACTGATTTCCATAGTGACCGTACAAGATTGCATCCCCTCCAGCAATGGATGAGTATGCAGTTTACCCCACAGCCTGGCCAGAATTAGCTTCCATTCATTTGACTGATCTTGACCATTCTTGGCTGCTGTAGAAGGAAATCTCAAAGAAGTTTTGATTTGTATTTTCTTCCTGACTAAGTATGTTGAGCACTTCTGTAACTGCTATTCCTGGTTGTCAGCTTGACTATATCTGGAATGAACTACAATCTAGAATTGCAGGGCTCACCTGTCATTCAGATCTTGAGGCTGGAAAACACAAGTTTCTGACCTGGATCTTGGCATGGAGATCTTGAGGCATAATGAGCCTAAAAAAACTTAGCCCCAGGCAAGGTAGTGCACACCTTTAATCCCAGGAGATCTGAGTTCAAAGCCTGAGACAAGCATGTCCTAGATTCTGGCCTGGTGATACACACCTTTAATCTGGGCCACGCCTTCTGCTGGAGGCCTACATAAGGACACGGGAAGAAGGAAGATTCGCTGTTCTTTCTTCTGCTTGCACTTACTTGCTAGCATACCCATTGGAGCCTAGAAGACCAGCTGAAACAACCAGCCTCGTGGGACTGAGGAACTAGACTCTTGGACTTCCCATTCACAGCTGACGTTTGCTGGGTTAGTTGTGGACTACAGACTGTAAGTAAATTCTCTCTCTATAAAGAGACATTCCGTTAAGTTCTGTGATTCTATAGAACCCTGAACTAATACAACTTCTTTAAGAGTTTTTCAGCATTTTGAGTTTCCTCTTTTGAGAATTATCTGTTTAGATCTGTACCCCAATTTTTAATTGGGTTACTTGTTTACTTGATTTCCAGGGTTTTGTTTGTTTGTTTGGTTGGTTTTTTGTTTGTTTGTTGGTTTGGTTTGTTTTTCGAGACAGGGTTTCTCTGTGTAACCCTGGCTGTACTGCAACTCACTCTGTAGACCAGGCTGGCCTCGAACTCAGAGGTCCGCCTGCTTCTGCCTCCCAAGTGCTGGGATTAAAGGCGTGCGCCACCACTGCCCGGCTACTTGTTTGTTTTTGAGTCCTTTATATATTTTTGGATATTAGCCCTTCCTGAGACATATAGTTGGGAATTTTTTCCCATTCTGTAGTCTGATGCTTTCCTCAAATAATGATTTCCTTTGCTATACAGTAGATTCTCAGTTTCATGGGGCCTATTTTTTAACTATTGTTCATAGTGCTTGTGCTATTGATGTCCTGGTCAGAAGTCTTTTCCTGTGCCAGTGAATTCAAGGCTATTTCCCACTTTTTCTTCATTCAGATTCAATGTATCTGGTCTTATGTTGAGGTCTTTGGTCTGTTTGGAGCTGAAGTTTTCACAGCATGATAAGTATAGATCTAACTACATTCTCTACATACAACCATTCCATTTGGCCATTTGTTGAAGATGCTGTCTTTTTTCTAGTGTGTATTTCTGCCTTCTTTATAAAAAGAAATCAGGCGTCCATAGATATGTGGACTTTGGGGATCTTTAATCTGATTTCATAGGTCAATGTGTCTGTGTGCTAATACAGTGCTGTTTTAGTTCTGAGGTATAATTTGAGATCAGAGACGGTGATAACCTCCAGCAGTTCTGTAATCTTGGGCTTTTCCACCTGGCCTCTTTGTTCCCCAAAATAATGACCCTAAGACTCATATATGAATAAATGCCTAGGCCATAAGCTTTGGCTTGTTCCTGCTAGCTCATAATTCAATTATCCTGTTTATTCTATTCTAATTTCTGCCACGTGGTTAGTTACATTTCTTTAGGTTCATACATCAAATCGCCTGTGCATATCTCCCAGAATCCTCTGTCTCCCTCTATCCCTCTTTCCCTCTCTCTCCTGCATGTTCCACCTTCTAATCCTGTCTCAGCTCATTGGCCACAGGAATTTTACTGACAGGTCAAGCTTCCACACAGTACATGAACTATAAAGTTCTTCTACCATTCATGATTGTTTTAGCTATCCTGGTTTGTTTGCTTGGTTTTGTGTGTGTGTGTGTGTGTGTGTGTGTGTGTTTCCATATAAAGCTGAAAATTGTCCATTCAAATTCGGTAAAAAATTGTGCTGGAATTTTGATAGGAATTGCATTGAATCTGTAGATTACTTTGGTAAGGTAGACATTTTTATCATATTAATCCTACTGATCCATGAGTATGGGAGATCTTTTCATCTTCTGACATCTTCTTCAATTTCCTTGCCAGGGTTTTAACATTTTTATCATACAAGTCTTTCAATTTGTTTATGTACATTGAACTGCATCTTTGGGAAGAAATATTCTTGATCATAGTGGGTAATTTTTTGTTTTTATTTGTGTAACCTCAGCTGTCCTAGAGTTTGCTCTGCAGACCAGACTGGCCTTGAACTCAAAACTCAGATCTGCCAACTCTGTCTTCCGAGTACTGGGATTAAAGATTAAAGAGGTGTCACTACCACCTGGCTGTTGGATAACCTTTTTTGATGTGATCTTGGATCAGTTTGCAATCTTTCTTTCTTTCTTTCTTTCTTTCTTTCTTTCTTTCTTTCTTTCTTTATTTCTCTCATTCATTGGGAGCAGTGCTTTTTTTTTTTTTTTGAGACAGGGTTTCTCTGTGTAGTCCTGGCTGTCCTGGAACTCACTCTGTAGACCAGGCTAGCCTTGAACTCAGAAATCCGCCTGCCTCTGCCTCCGGAGTGCTGGGATTAAAGGTATGCGCCACCACTGCCCGGCATCTCTAATTTTTCAAATTTGGATCTACTTCCACGTTTTTGTTAATTTGGCCAAAGATTTGTCAGTCTTACTTTTTTTTTCTCAAAGAATCAATTCTTTGTTTCATTGATTTTTTTTTTTTAACAATGAGGTGATATCTTTCCTAGATGTTATGGTATATTTCTTGGGTGCAGCAGAGGCTATATCCTTTAATAGTCACACTGGACTTCCTTTTCACTTCCAGACACTTTCTTGTGGGGGTCTTTGAAAATGCTATGGTTGGCACAGTAACAATTGTGTGAAGCAGGAAGAAAATCTGGTTCATCAGGGAGTTAGTTAACCAGTGTTGATTCAAACTTCTAGAGCCTGGTGCCAGGAATCTTTTTACATATTTTAATACAGTACAGCGTTGGAGAAAAGTTTCCCAGGGACAATGATCATGGTAAAGCTTAAGATGTGACTACTTATCAAACTTATCAAAGCTCTTTTGCAAAGGACGTGTCACCTCTTTCCTAAGAATGGATACTATCTGAGAATCTTAGGCTAGGGACAGAGTCTGGGATAAACATAATAGTCTGGGGAATTGGGGTGTGGCCTGGCCCTACAAAGAGCACAGATTAGCAAGCTATTCACTACATCCATTCCCAGCAGCAGTTATGTGGGTCTCCACGCTCTCCTGGATTGTTGGCTATGCAATCCGTGAGGGCAGCGGGAGCAGAGACATCCAACAGGGGTTCGGGAGCCCTGTGAGTACATAAGGCAAACTACACAGAGACTCAGTCAGAAGGCGCATCAACTTTACTTAAGTTGATTCAAGGCTTGTGAAGTTTTGGGGGACTGAGTGCAGGGACATCCAGGATGGGCAAAGGTGGAGACTTAGGACACCTGGAATGCCTCATTAGCATGGGGAAGCTTTTCAGGAATCTCAAGTGGGTTTTGTAAGGATAAAGGAAACAGGTCCTATATTATTATTGTGGCTACATGACATTCCTCAATTAGAGGTGCGTATGGGTGCTTAGAATGCCCCAGAAAGTCAGAGAAGGAGAACACCTGCTAAGGAAGGGAGTCTCCCATAATGGCTATTGGGCCACGGTGCCACATTCTTGGTTTCCCTAGTGCTTCTATGTGAGCACAGGGAATGCATGCCTACAGCGTTCCCCAGTACACCTTCTTCTTGCTTCATGTCTTCTTTTTTTCCTTTTTATGACCCACTGAGTCCAATTAGTGCTATCTATTGTGATTCTTACTGACCTTGGTCTTGTGCTGGGATCACCATAGCTGCAGTGGGTGCATGTCTGTAGGGATCAGGGACAGCCTTTCACAGCACCCTCTTCCTCATCCTCAGCTCACATCCTTCCCACCCCCCCTCTTCTGCAATGTTCCTTGAGCTTGGAAGAGGGGCGGGGACATACATGTCTTATTTAGGGCTGAGCATTAAACAGCAACTCATTCTCAGCACTTGGACCATGAGGGTAAAGGAATAAGCATTTAGAATTCAGCTGAGGGAGCCTGGAGACATGGCTCAGTGGTTAGAACACAGGTTGCTCTTCCAAAAGACCGGGGTTCGAGGTTCAAGTATCAGCACCCACATGATAGCTCACAACTTCATTGCTCTGGTGGGCAAGGAGGAGCCTGAGGCTATTTTGCAGGAAGCCTTGCTGCTGTCAGGCAAACTCCTTTTGGCCTTTATCACCCTCAGGTTTGATCACTTCTATGGCTTAGCATCTGTTTGGTGATAGCCACTCAAGCTACTTCTGTCCCAGAGAAGCCACTCCTGTTTCTGGGGGTTGGGCTCTGCACTAACTTTTTCCTGGTTCTTGGCTTCTTATGCAAGGAATTGAAAAAAAAATCAGTGTTCACATAGATTTTCCAAAGTAGCAAATTGATACTACAAATTAAAGAGGAGGCACTGTCAAGATTGACAGTAGGCAACATGAGGAAGACCTCAGGGGCCCTGATTGTCATTCCAAGCCTCTTTTCCTGGGGTCCTTTATTGGTAAGGGACATAATGGTGGTGGCTCTCTATTTTGATTGACAAGTTATGCATTTATTTTTCTTACTGTGCATGTCCTTTCTCATAATGCATCTGATTTAAACCATATGCATACCCACATATGTATAAACATAAGATGCTAAATAGGAAATTCTTCCTAAAAGTTCACTTGAAGGAAGTGAATGGCTTGCCTCTAAATGAGGTTGTTGCTAGGCGTAAGCAAACAGCCTGTTGTTCACAGATGGGATGTGGTCAGAGGTCAGTCTTTTATTCAGCTTCTCAGTTGCCCCCATCTTCTCGGCATGCCAGCATCTAGAACAGTTGGGGGAGTGCAGGCGGGGAACACTTATTTGCTCCCCTGGGCTGTCCTCTCTGAGAACCATAGCAACCTCATTGTCCTTGCAACAGCTGTGAAGCATTAAGTCTTGGCCTGTAGCCTACCAATCTCAGAGAGGCCAAGAAAAAAGCAGCTGATCCCGGATTCTTTTCTTCCCTGGCATGTCTGGATGGCCATGGCATTAGGAACCAGAAATCCAGAAGCACAGTAGGCCCCAGGCTGCCAGACAGTTCAGGGATGATGACGGCTTTCAGTATTCTTGGGAGAAAGCCCAGAACTTCTAAGGTTTCCACTAGATCTAGAAGGAACTATGCCTAGCCTGTGTCTGGTAGAGCAGAGGCAAGCTCACCTCCTTAGACCTTTCAGTCACGGATATGTCCTTATTTGTCCCTATTCATGCAGGCTGAGTCCAGCTTTCTCAACCTGGCATTGGATGGCTGGGAAAGAACTCACAGCTGCAGAAGTCCAGATGTGCCTCCCACCGTTTCCACCATTTCCTTTCAGGGTCTGCTAATTCTAAGATAGAAGGTGGGAAGAGAGAAGTAGAGCATCTCTTCCTGTTTCTTGTGGTGGTGGTGCAGTGACAGCCAGTGGTGACAACCTCTTCTCTGGATTGGAACCAGGCACTTCCCAGGGGTCCTGCTTGGTTGTTTCCTCAAGTTGCTCATTTGAGGTTACTGTAACAGGGCCCCAGACCTTAGTACAACTGAGTCTGTAATGAGTACCATTCAGGCCATAAAACTCAGCACACAGACAGCACTACTGGCCAAAACAAAAATAAAGACCTAATCCATCAAAGACCTTAGTTCAGGGAAAGTCTCTATATAAACCATGCTTGTTGGCTTCTGTAGTTCCACTTCTGGCTAACTGTTTCCTTTAACTGAAGTATGTCAACCAGAATATGTTTTTTATGCTTAAAAGTTCACCCTAAGGGGATGGCTCTGTGGTTAAAAGCACTGACTGTCCTTCCTGAGGACCAGGTTCAGTGCCCAACACCCACATAGCAGCTCACACCTGTCTGTAACTCCTGTTCCAGGCTCTCAGGCACCCTCACACAGTCATGCATGCAGGGAAAACCAATGCATATAAAATAAAATAAATAAAAAATAAGCTCACCCTGAAAAAGGCTTGGAGTTGCACTGGCATCTTGAACGCCCAGCGTAGTCACTGGCTGCTAATCAATCCTTCCTAACGGCTTAAGCCCATATCCAGGCAGTCTCCACTGACGGACACCCGCAACAGTTACTCCACTAACACTTTATTCTTTCACTTTTCTCTTTCTCTGACGGTTTTTTTTTTGTTTTTTTTTTTTTTTTTTTTTTTTTTTTTTTTTTTTTTTTTTTTTTTTTTTTTGAGGCAGACAGGGTCTCCTGTGTCCCAGGCTAGTCTCAAATTCAATATGTAGCCAGCAATGACCTTGAACTTCTGATCTTCCTACTTTCAGCTCCTGAATCTTAGGTTATAGACAAAAGATCCTGATGCCAAGAATTGTGGTGCACACCTTTAGTTCTAGTACTCCAGAGGGTCTTTGTGAGTTCAAGGACAGCCTGATCTACAGAGTTCCAGGACAGCAATGGCTATGTAGAGAAACCCTGTCTCAGAAAACAGAGAGACAGAGACACACAGACAGAGAGGCAGAGAGAGACACAGAGAGAGAGAGACACACAGAGAGACACACAGAGAGACACACAGAGAGACACACAGAGAGACACACAGAGAGACACACACAGAGAGACACACACAGAGAGACACACACAGAGAGACACACACAGAGAGACACACACAGAGAGACACACACAGAGAGACACACACAGAGAGACACACACAGAGAGACACACACAGAGAGACACACACAGAGAGACACACACAGAGAGACACACACAGAGAGACACACAGAGAAAGAGACACACACAGAGAAAGAGAGACAGAGGCAGACAGGCAGAGAGAGACAGAGAGGGAGAGGGACAGAGGGAGAGGGACTGAGAGGGAGACAAAAAGACAGAGACAACCCTAGTATAAAGTAGCTGACACTTTCCCTTCTCCTTCATGCATCTTTCTGAATTAGCCAATAAAAAAGACATTGAGTTTTAACCTGAATACTACACACAATTTTGTTTATTTTAGACGGGGTCTGTAGTCTAGGCTGGCCTTGAACCTTTTATGTAGTCAGGGATGACCTTGAATTCCTAATCCTACTGACCCTTCAGTAGTTGTGATTACAAGCAGGGACTACTCATCACACCTAGTTTGTTCTAGAGTAAAGGCTGAATCCAGAGACTACTAACTGATCCTAACTGAACTATAGTCCTAGCCTATGCTTTTGATTTGCTTGTTTATTTTGGTTTTGAGACAGGGTCTCACTCTGCAGCCCAGGTTGAAGTGGAACTATGTAGAGCAGACTTGCCTGGTATTCAGAGGCTTGCTAGCATTTTCCTCTCAAGTCATTGGATGAAAGGTTTGTTCTACCACATCCAGCCTTCACCTGTTTGTTGTTTTTGTTGTGCCCACCCCTCCACTCTCCACCCCTGTGCTGAGATCAAACCCAGGGTCTTCTGCATACTAGGAAGGAGCTGTACTACACTGACAGGGTCTCTGGTTTTTATTCTACAGTATTGTTAGGGTCCAGGAGTTGTCCCACAAACCACACACATGTTGGTCTCAGTCAAACAGGGATAGTTTTCAGCATTTGCCCCTGGACTGATTGATCCAGGTTGCAACCTAGACTTGGGAGCTGACTGCGACCACAACCCAGAATCCTACAGAGCTTTTAAGCCTGAAATTCACAAACATCTGCACCAAGTTATTTCGCCAATCAGGATTTAGGGATAGAGAACTTTCTTAGGAACATGTCTTTGTTGCACATCTATCCTGTTTCCATTAGTTGCCTAACATTCATGTCTTAATTTGCCAACCATATTAGTTACCTAGGGAGGTCTTGGGAACTTCATTCAACTTCTACTCAAAATATATGTTTTTCCTCTTATATTGAGGTCCATCCTAGGGGTGAGAGGCCAAACCTACTCCATTTTTAGAAAAGACTTCATCTTTTAAAAAAAAAATGAGAACTTGACCCGCAGTTGAACCCAAATTGTACCCAAGTTCAAATTGTACCCCAGAGTTACTCCCTAGCTACTTCCTAGCAACAACAGAAAATCAGAGATTAGTCCAATTGTTTTAGATGTACTTTCAGATAGTTTGTGATTGTTTTGCTTCCGAGCACCCACCTGTTGGTTTACAATAGTCATTCAATTAGATGCTTGCCAGGCTGGACACCCCCTCACTTGCTCCCATTTCCTATAAAACCTTGTCCTGCTGAGGGTTCAAGGCTGCACTGCCTTCCTGTCCTGCTGTATCAAGGTTGGGTTGAGGAGAGCCCGAGCCCAAGCTTGTAATAAAGAGACTGCTTTGGAATTGGCTCCTTGGTGGTCTTTTGGGGTTCAGGAGTGCTTCCTGGCACAACAGGGAAGCTTGTAGGTGCAGGATGTGCTGCCAGGCAGTCTGTTCAGGTCCAAGCTTATTGTGGCTAACTATATAAAGCAGTTCTTTATGACCTCTAATTGAGATTGGTTTCCAAGAATACCAAATGATAGAACATAACAGAATAAGCAATCAACTCAGGCATGAGAAAGCTTCCTAGTAATAATAGCACATGAGAAAGTTTTCTTGTAACAGTCATAACAGCATAAAATGGCTGGCTAGACAGTTACCCAGGCCTTAAGCATTTTTAATAAATGCATACCTTTGGCTAGGCATTGTGTGCATGCCCCTAATGCTAATACTTAGGAGCTGGAGGCAGAAGGATCTCAAATTTGAGGCCAACTTGTATCAAAGGAAAACACAATAATGATTGACCCCTTTGGTTATCTGAAGGTATAGTTTATTCTTTGTTTTTGCTACACAGGGTTCGGTGCTAACTAGTACACAATTAACTGATTTTTATATATTTGAAATCAATATGGCAAAATGTTTATTCAACTTTGACTTGCTAACTTGTGTGGGCTCAAATTCCCGCCCCTTCCCTCTCTAACCTGTAAGGTTGATCTCATGTGTACTGTGTGGAAGCGTCACCTGTCAATAAAAAGCTGATGGCCAATAAGCTGAGGCAATATTAGAAGGTGGGACATCCATCTCTGGACTCAGAGGAAGTTGGATGTATGAAACTGAGGAGAGGTAACCAGGCATGTGGCAGATATAGAATAGTATACATGGGATAATTGAGTCACAGGCTGGTCAGGGAGCAAGCTTAGCTTAAAGCCTAGGCATTTACTAATATAAGCCTCTAAGTTGTTATGTGGGAACTGGGGCATGGGTGGAAAAGCCATGGTTATACTAATCTCTTCTTCCTCTTTCTTTTATAAATGGGACCTCACTATGCTCACTCTGCTGCCTAAGCGTTTGTCAAGTTCCATCCCCCTACCTCAGCCTTCCAAATAGCTAGTTCCAGGCCCATGCACCATGGCACTGGCTATCCAGATTCCCTTTTCTAAATCTAGAGATAAATCTAGAGATTCAAGGGTTGTTCATTTGCTTGTTTGACTTTAGTTTATCTTTTTATTTTTAACTTTTTTGAAAGAGGGGTAGAGAGGTTGAGGCAGGGTCTTGGTAGGTGTCTCTGGCTGGCCTCAAACTCTTCTTTCTCAGTGTGTGTGTGTGTCAACAAGGTCAACTTTTGGTGACTTTTTCTAACATGGCAAAGACAACTTTTAGACGTTTATTGGAGGCGTACAGTTTTGGGGGATTAGCCCATGACCATCATGGCAGGGAGTATGGTATCAGGCACGTAGCAGTAGCTGAGAGCTTAAATCATGACCTACAAGCAGTTCCACAAACTGGGGATCAAATATTCAAATCTATGAGCCAATAGGGGTCATTTTTGTTCAAACTATTACACATACTAATTCTCCATAACATTATTATATAAAGTTTTTAAGTTTTCACAAGTGGACATAAGGCACTTACCTATATTTAATCCCAGCACTCAGAAAGGAGAATTGCAGGTAAACCTGGACTATAGTGTGAGACACTAGCCCTGTCTCTAGAAACAACCAACCAACCAACCTAGGCCTGGTGGTGTGTGTCTTTGATCCCGACATTCTCCATGAGTTTCGGGCCAGGCTGATCTATAAATTAAATTCCAAGCCAGTTAAAGCTACATAGGAAAACTCTGTCTCAAAGAAACAAATACAGGAGCAGGGTGTGGTAGTTCATGTCTTTATTAATCCCAATACTCAGGAGGCAGAGGCAGGCAGATCTCTGAGTTGGAAGCCAACCTGGTCTACAAATCGAGTTGCAGGACAGCCAGGGCTACACAGAGAAAACAACCAACAAAGCAACCAAACAACAACAATAACAAAAACCTAAAAAAAAATTCAGGTGCTAGAGAGGTGCCGCATTGACTGCCCTATCAGAGGTACCAGGTTCAATTCTCAGCACCTGCATGGCACCTATCTACTGTTCTTAAAGGGACCTGACATCCTCCTCTTGCCTCTGTGGGCACAGCATGCACATGGTTTACACACATACATGTAGATAGAATACACACAAAATAAATAATTTTAAAATATTTTTAAAAGCCAAATGAGTTAAATAAATAAATAATAATAATAATAATAATAATAATAATAATAATAATAATAGAAAACACTGAGGATGGGGATTTGGTTCCCTTGGTAGATAGGCACAAAGCTGGGGGACCAGTCCTCAGTACCACATGAAAAACTGGGGATGTGATGCATACCTGTAATTCCAGCATGCGAGAGGTGGAGGCCAGAGAATCAGGAGGTCAGAGTCATTTTTAACTATATGGAGTTTGAGGCCAACCTGAGCTAGATGACAATAAGTCAAAACAGGTAATAATTTGGCTCCAGTCTGTTTTAAAACAGCATATGAGCATGTTCTCAGAGATTCATTGTCAAGGCTGGAGCTGGAATTATATATACAGTCTGATTCTAGAGTAAATTCATGGAACCCTGACAGTGTAAGAAATTATGGAAGGGCGAACATCTGGGTGGTAACTGTGTGGAGACACTTTTTCTGGTAACTAGTAAGGCCATATCACAACAGATCAGGACTGCACGTCAGCATCAGGTAGAAGGCTGGTACCACCCAGCTTTTGGGCATCTTCAGCCTCTTGCAGTGATGACAAACATATTTAATCCCAGCACTTGGGAGGCAGAAGCAGGCAGATTTCTGAGTTCAAGGCTAGCCTGGTCTACAGAGTTCCAGGGCAGCCAGGACTGCAGTAACTCTTTCCCAGGTGGAGGATATCTGAATGTAATGCAGAAAACAAGAAATGTCCCCACTCTTTGCATACTGAAGGCATTGTCTCATTCCCCTCCCCCCTCATAATTCCATCGTGATTTCCTATGGTCGTAGTGGGGACTGAGTCTTGTGCTGTCTCATGCAAGGTGATGCTATGCTACACAGAGACAGCATTAGCCCCGTTTTGTTTCACGTTTTCATCAGTTCTGTCCATTGCTTGTGGAGATGACATTGAAGTGATAGGGTTTTTTTTCCCCTTCTTTTTCTCTTTTTCCTCTAAGTTCTGTTCCCTGCCTTCCTGCATCAGTTAAAAGATAAAGACATCATCTGGACCCTACTTCTCAAGAAAACTCCTTTGACCAGTTCAAAGCAACAACTGTGTTTGTAATTTGAGGGCTTTTAAAGTCCAGCTTAGTTGTAATATTTACCTCCTGGCAGCTTGATAACCAGGGAGCAGTAACTCCCTTAGCTCTGGGCTATTTAATGACTGTATAGTACTACCCTGGGAGCAATAGACTGAGGCCATTTCCCAAATGTCGTGTTTTAAAACATTCAGCTAGAAAAGAGCTTCACTGTGTGGAATTTATTTTGATCAAAGTTGGAATTTGCCGCCTTATTTAGAAATCGCAAAAACCTGATCCCTGGTTTTCTGCCTCTTGCAATTCTGGCTCCAAGTCATGATCATACAGTTTTCAGTTTTTCAGGCAGGGAAAATAAGGCACTCAACAGAAGTAAGCACTCCAAGCCTGTGACAGGAATTGTGAAGGCTACTGTAGGGGTTATATATTTAAAAAACTTATCTCCCTTTAAAGCATAGTGGTAACATCTTTGGAGTCTCTCTAAAAACTTGGGTCCAAAAGGCACTGAACAGTTGGTTTCCTTGGGTTTTGTTTCCTACAGGTAATTATGCACTGGTAGACTTTATTTCAAACATCGTGCATTCTGATGGGGTTTGCTGGGAAGCTTCACTATTAAATATGATTTACATTAAAGAGAAACTTTCTTTGGTTTTTTTTTTAAGACAAACCCATTAAGGATGCCTTCATACAGAAAAGCAAAACGTGCTTGAGCCACTTAAAGACCTTTTAAAAAAGCGTTTATGTGTGTACTCATGTGCAGCTCATGTGTGCAGTGCTGGAGGCCAGGGGAGGGTATGCAAGCTATTGGCACTGGAGTTACAGGCAGTTGTAACTACCTTGTAGGTGCTTAGAACCTGCCCTACTCAGTCTGTGGAGTTGCTTAGTCGTTTTTTAAAAGCCTAATCCTGTATAGTGGGTATTCTGCTGATGTCTTCTGGGGCTTCTGGTGATACTGAACTACAGACGGGAGTAGGTGTTGCCTGGGCCATCCCTAAAGCTGAGTCAGCCTGCCTTTCTCCAGTGCAATGGGAAACTAAGGAGGCCAGGTGCCAATGTCTGACATTCAGCTTGGCACAACACCACATGAGCCTGGTTCTTTGGCTTGATCTAAGCTGCCCACTTCCACGCCGCTTTCGAAGGCGGAACTCGGTCAGGTAGAGTGATGTGAGCGTGGGCACATGGGGAGAAAAGCCGTTGGCAGCTCCGAATTGCATCGCTAATGTGGGCGACTGCTTGGGCAAGGCCGCAGCTCCCTAGGCGGCAGCTTTAAGTGCCACCTGCAGCCTCCCGGACAATGCCATCGCGCGACTAGAACTACAACTCCCGGTGTGCTCTGCGCTGCGGCCTGGCCCAGGCGGCCGGATAAACTGCAGCGGCCGGCCTGACATCAGAGAGCCGAACTCGGTGGGCTCCTCACCCGCAAGGGGAGCCCAGTAGGTTTCAGGTCTTAAAGAGAGACTCGGCCCCACAAATGAAAGCAGTTGCCTATACGCTAACCAGCGCCAATCACAAAAATGTGCGGACTACGGTCACGTGACTAGTGGGCGGTACTCCCGGAGCTTCGGGATCTCTATGGTTCTCACCGACTCGCTAGAGGACGTTTGGTCCACTGGAGGACTCCCTACATTCTTCCTCCATTACCTCACTGCCTCCGGTGGCTGCTGGGATAGAGGAGGACTCGGGTCCCGACTCGACTCGGTCCTCCACCCGCCCCGGGAATACCTCTAGTTCTCCCTGGCCGCCGCCGCCCCGCTGCTTCCTCTTCTACCCTCCCGCCGACCTCCTTCGGGCGTCCTCACTCGCCTCGGGACTATGCTTTTCTCGGGAGCCTCCATCTAGGCGCATGGCTCCATGAAGCAGGAGGAAGAGAAGGCAGAGCGCGAGAGGTCCCGTCCGCCCCGGCCGCGTCTGGGTCAGGAGAGAAGGTGGGGAATTCTAGGGGGGCTGCGCCGTGCTTTCTCTTGCCAGGCCTTCTCGAGGCCTGCTCAGTTCCGAGGCAGACAGTACCCTGGAGAGTGGGGTCTCGAGGTGCCGGGCGAGGTGTCCCGGGGCGCCATGGGGGAGGGGCTCATGGAGGCGGTCACCGCGGGTGGGCAAGGCCTCCTCCGGGCTGCCTGTCCCCGCCGAGGACCAACGGGATCGTGAGGCCGTATGCCCGAGATCTGGGTGGCAGCGGTCGCCCCTGGCCAAGGAGGCGAGGCAGCAGTTGTAGCCTCAGTGCCTGAAGTCCCTCCAGGAAACAGTCGGAGGAAAGTTTGGTGGTCTCCTGCGCCGCCTGGTGGCCCCCCACCCAGAGTCCCCTCCCCCGCCCGGCGTCTGGATTCCACCCCCGCGGCCCAGACCCAGTTGGTCTACCCGTCGCCCTGTCGTTTCCCCAACTCCCACTGCGCCCTGTACTCTCCTGTCCCACATCCTCCTTTTCACCTTTTCCTTCTGCCTGTTAAACCCCTCCCGGCTCCGGCCTCTTCTTTCCCTCTTGTCTCATCGTTTTCTTGCTTAATTCTATTCTGACACTTTCTTTTCGTTTTTTTTTTCCTCCCGCCCCATCTAACGCATCTAATTGTAGCCCCCTCCCCCCCCTTGCCTACTACCATCCCTCTATCTTAAACTTTGGATCTTATGCCTGTCCCCGGAGCTGTGTGTTTTGCCCTTCATTCCGTGCCCTGATCTGACTCCTCTCTGTGCTCACTTATCCCTCTGGGCCTATCTGCTTTCAGTGCCCTCTCTTAGGATTCAGTGGGTGGGGCCTGGAGTTTCAGCTTTGCATCAGTTCTGTAGTACTGGGGAAGTAGGAAAGGTGCAGAGATTCATGCAAAGCTGAGTAAGGATGAATGGCTCCACCAACACTTGCCATCGCCACCTGGCACAAGGTGCCTTGTCCTCAGGGGCCTAGCATGTTGTCCGGTAATTTTGAAGACTTGGGAGTATGCTTGTATACAAAAACCTGTGGAGACCTCAAAGCGATAGATCCTGGCTAGAAAGCAAGTTTTGACGTGTGTGTGTGTGTGTTGGGAGTGGGTGGGTGGGTATCATTCAAGTAGAATACAGCCTTTGATCCTCCGTGGGATTTCTGTTACTTGTCTTGAAGTAAAGAAAGTTTATTTCCAGATGGTTTTGTTTGTTTTCTTCAGAGATTGCTCTGTTAAATTGTACCTTGTGATCCTGGGGCTCACTTTAATCCCAGCACTTACTGCAGCAATCTGAATGTTTTCAGTGGTAAAGTCTCTTGGCTCCTGTTTGTCCTCATGTAGAGCCGGGTGTGGTGCTATATAGTCTCACCTGGGAGGCAGAGGCAGGCAGCTTTCTAGAGCTTGACACCAGACTGGTCTATTTATATAGTGAGCTCCGGGACAGCCTGGACTACACAGAGAAACTGTCTGGAAACACAAGCAAACAAAAACTAACTTTTGCAAAAACCTCCACACTACCTAAACTTTGTTCACTGCACCTGCATTTCTGTATTAGGTATTGGAAGAAGGAATGGAATTGGAAGAAAGAAGATTCATTCCAGAGACAAAATAGCTTCCCTTTCCTATTGTAGCTGTTTCCTCTGGGATTATAAACTTTCTGCTTTCAGTGAGTATTACTTTGGGCATACTTGAAGTGGGATTCTTGTTGCATGTTTTGGTTTGGCTTGTGTCTAGATTTAAGGTGTAAGTGTACTTGGTCAGTGGTCCTAATGTTAGTTAAGTGTGTGGATGTTACAGTGCATGTGCTGAGGAAGTCAGAAGACAATTTGAGGGAGTCAGTTCTCTCCATCCTGTGGGTCATGAAGTCAGGACTTCAGGCTGGTGGCAGGTGCCTTTCCATGCTGGGACATCTTGCTGGCCCTCCAATTGTACTTTTGTGATCTGTTTTCAAGAGGTTTTCTGAGGGTAGCCATAGACCTCTGTAGACCTGGCTGGCCTAGACTCAGTGTTAAGCCTGCCTCTGCATCCCAGTGTTGGGATTAAACCCAGTTCCCAGTTACTCACTTTTTAAAGACAACCCCCCTCGGCCTTTATTAGGTTAATTGCTTCATGGAGTTAGGACTGTGGCTCACTGTGTGGAAGTGCGTGTATGTTATATTTTCATTTGAGAAGTGAATCTGAAAGATGGAAAATCAAAGGTCATCTTGGGCTATGTAATGAGCTTAGGCACAAAAATTAACTAGTTCCAGGTTAGTGCAGTTTCCTGTTTCTCATTCATACAGATTTGGTCTTCGCTTACTTTTGGATCATTTTGATCCAAATCCCATCACACATTTGAAAAAAAATTCTACATGTAAACCTTGAACATAGTTCTTGTATAAAGTTAGTGCCTCATCCCTTTGAGGTGAGGAACACTTGGCTAGAATGTTCAGGTACCTGTGATGTATCTTAAGTACAGTACCCTAAAATCACTCTACTTTATTGCTATAAGAGTTTGTCAGAGCCTCCCAAACCTTTTGTGAGAGAAACAAAAGGAAATGTTTTAATTTTATAAATGAAAACACTGAGGCCTACAAACACTGAGGTCTCCATGCTGTAGGTCATAGAAAGAGAAGGAGTGGTCAGGAGCAAAACCCAGCTGGGTGTAGCAGTGCACTGGAGACAGGTGGGCAGAACATACAAATCCCCAGTGTCACAAAGAGAAGCCTAGTCTTAGAACTCACTGAAACTGAGACAGGGTTTCAGTAGCCCTGGCCAGCCTAGACCTTGTTAAGTGGATCAACCAGGCTGGCCTTGACTTTAGAGATGATTGGCCTTTTCTGGGGATGTGCTAAGGGTAAAAGTGTGTGCCACCAAGCCCAGTGAGTCTTTATGTAGCTCAGGCTAGCCTTGAACTCATTGCAATCCAATTTAATACACATACCCAACCCCCTCTCCAGTTCTGGGATTACAATGAGCCATATACCTACCTCCAAGTTGTAAGCATTTGGTTACTTGTTGTTTTAAGAATTTATAAATTGTAAAAGTAATTGCATGGGTTTATATGGCAGATGCATTTTTTTTGGCATTGGAGTTGAGACAATGAGACAGACTCTCTTGGAGCCCATACTGGCCTCAGATTCCCTGTGTGGTTAGAGTGTACATGAGCTTGTGATCCTCCTGTCTCTTGCCTCTGGGTATAGGCATGTACCACCACTCCAAACTTGACTGTTTTAGAAACAGAAATAATGGTTTGGAATGGTGGACACCAGAATGTAGCATCTCTTATCTGACTTGGAACAATACCGTAAATAGCCAGGATTATAGCTCATGCACCACACTAGCACTCATGATAGAGCTATTACATTGGGATTCACTTCAACTTTTCAATGTCACAGGAGAAACACCAGCCTGTTCCTGTCTGAGGAAGGCTTTATTTAAGGGCACATCAACACTAAATAGTAACAGAAGCTTTTCCCCTATGTTTCAGACCTTTATGAGGTCATGCTCGTCCTCTGATAATTGTAAGGGTTGTCTTCAAAGATAAACCCAGAGGAGGTTTCTCTGGCCTGGAACTTGGATTGCTGGGATTAAACGTGTGTTCTACCACACTTAAGTAGAATTTTTTTCAATTTATTTCTCAATATTATAATTATTATTTGAAATGGAAACCATTGACAAAATCCCTAGCTTTCCATTTGTATCAAGATGTTTATGGTAATAATAATTAGCAAGTTTTTTTTTAATGGTCTCTGCTTTTTAGTGTATTTCTACAAAGTTACAGGAGTAAAAATAATTCCACTATTCACCCAGTATTCATCTTTTTCTTTCTGCTTCTCCCTTCCTCCCTCCCTTTTTCTTTGTTTCTTTCTTTTTTTTTTTTATTTCTTTATTTCTTTTCTTTCTTACTCTCTGAAGCATGGTTTCTATGTAGTCCTGAAGCCCTGGCTGGTATATACTCTGCATGTAGAAAAGGCCAAGCCTGAACTTATAAAGATCTTCTGCCTTCTGAGTGCTGAGATTAAAGGTGTAAAATACAAAACCGGTTTCCTACTTTTTTGAGATAGGGTCTCAAAATTGTTGTAATGCTTGTCTAGCTTCAAATTCTTTCTTCCCCTTCCTTTATTTATGTTCTTTATGGCTTCTGCCATCACAGAATGAAAAGAAACCATAAATAGTTTCTTATAGGCCATTACATTTAAAAGGAGAAAAGTACCAAGGTCTTTTAGACTAAAGGTAGCTGTTAGAGAGTTATGTGCCAAAGAACTGCCAGGTTCCTTTCATGTCTTTGGATTCAAATAGCCCTGTGAGGCTGGGCATGGTGGCCCATACCTTTCTATAATCCCAGCACTCAGGAGCCAAGGTAGGAATATCTCGAGTTCAAGGCTATACCTTCTGGTGATGCCCTATCTATACATAAAAGGACGTGGAAGGAAGCAAGGAAGGAAGCTTTTGCTTTTTGCCTGCTTGCCTTCATTCTCACTGGCAAGTTTATTATCCTGTTGCTGAGACATTCATTCCCTTGCTGCCCTTAGATTCCAATAGCTCTCTAGGAATTCCCTAGTACCCTGAACCAGGCTGAGACTGCTGAGACGTTAAGTCTCATAGACTGAACAATGACCAGATTCTTGATCTTTCTGTCAACCCATTGTTGAACTACCCAGACCAGAGCCTATAAACTACTCTAATGAATTGTATGTATCTATGGCCTTGAACTAGAGTTCCACCTGCCTCTGCCTCTGAGTGCGCCACCACTGCCCAGCTGGCTATTGAGCATAGTCTACACAGTGAGTTCCAGGACAGTTGGGGCTATGTAGAGAGACCCTGTCTCAACACACAAACAAAACAAACCGACAAAACCAAAAAATACCCCTTTGTGGTAGCAGGTACACAAAAGTACACAAAAACTCAGCTTGCCTGAGTTTGCAGTCAGTCAGACTTTGGATCTCAGAGTTGGAATTTGAGCCAGAGTTGGCAGCTATATTGTTACCTCAAAGCCAAGATTCTGTCCTCAGAAGTGGGGGTATTTCTGGTTGTTTTGTAATGGGCTTTTGAAAGAGACACACAGGGAAAAAGGAAGGCTCTTTTCCATGTTAGTCAGAGCAGCCTCGTGTTCTTGAACTAACACTGGCTTTGATACTTATGAATATTAACAATCTATGAGATTTATATTAATTCCTGAAATCATAAACTGCTTACTACTACTACTTCCCTTAGCTTTATTATTAGATTATTATGTATATGAGTATACTATAGCTGGCTTCAGACATTGGATCCCATTAGATGTGATTGCTAGGAATTGAACTCAGGACCTCTGGAACAGCAAGTGCTCTTAACCAATGAGCCATCTCTCCAGCCCCCCCCCCCCACTTCTTTGTTTGTTTGTTTGTTTGTTTTGAGACAAGGTATAGAAAGTATAGCCCTGGCTGTCCTGGAACTTACTCTGTGACCAAGATGACATCAGAGAGCCACTTGCCTCTACCTCCCAAGTGCTGGAATTAAAGGGGTATGTCACCATATCTGGCCTTACATCAGGCTTATTTTAAAATAAGACAAGAGCCAAATGACTTTACCACTGATTATTGGGATGAGATTACTGGCATGCACCATTAACCCCAGCCAGACCTGTGTTCTTAACTGCTGCTGTCTCTCCAGTCATTTGGAAGCATTTTTTTTTTTTTTTTTTTGAGAAAAGACCACCTGAGTACTGGAACTAAAGGTGTGAGCCACCAGCACCCAGTTAAAACATTTTTCCCCCCAAGTTGTATCATCTATACAAAGTAAGCCTTTGGGTCATCTCAGTAAATATCTCAGTAAATAAAGTAGCAGCTGTGGCTAAGTGCAGGACTGAGTGGCCACTCCTGTACAGTGAATATAACAGTTCCAGGATAACCTGGACAAGAAGAGAATTTATAGGACAAATTTTAGGATGAAGTGTTCAAATTGTCCCCTCTTGTTTCCTTTAGGTTTTTCTTCCTACCCCTCCTCCTTCCCCTCCATTCCTTTTTCCTTCTCCTCTTCCTCTTCTTTTTCTTCTGGCTCTGTACACATTGCAGGTATTGAGGCTTATGATTACGCTAAGCTGGCAGGCTAGTAAGTTCTGTGAATCTGCTTGTCTTCATCTCCCTATATTGGGCTTACAGACACCCCACCACCATACCAAGTATGTGTGTGTGTGGATTAGAATGTGAGTGCTGGTAACCAGTTTTCTGAACCATGTTTCCAGTCCCTGATGTTTTGAGTCATGGCCCACCATATAGCCTTGGCTCCTCTGGGACTCATAGATCATGCTAGCCTGAACCTACAGAGATAACCATAAAGGTGTGGGCCATAAAGTGTGATGCATATGTGTGTGCATTATCAGTTCTTTTTTTGTTTGTTTGTTTAGAATAAGTGTTTAAATTATCTCAACCATGTAAGCCTATACACTTCTGAAAACCCTGAGCTCAGTTCCCCAGTCAGCTGTGTGTATGTCCACATTTGTCACATGTGGTGTGTAGGAGACTGACCGCCCATTGGACAGGGAAGCTGATGCTTCAGCAGCCCACTGGGGAAGGGGAGGCCTAACTATTTGATACTTGCAAGGTTAAAGAAATGTATGAGATTATTTATATTCCTGAAATCATAAATTGCTTACTACTACTACTACCCTTAGCTTCATGCTGAAGCGTGGGCAGTGTCTCCATCTGGTGGAGTCAGTGTTAACTACTGTGTTGATGTGGATGTGGAAGCTGTGTAGGAACCGATGACTACTGCTGGCTCCTCAGCTTGGCCCAGGGATTTTGCAGGGCAGCAGCCAAGGCCTTTCTGGGTCACAGTCACAGTGTTGCATGCTTTGATCAAGGGAATGTTTCTGTGCCTGAGGCCATATTCCTACTGGGTTACAACATTGGTAGCTGTTGTGATGTTTGGGAAGAAAAACAGATTCACACACAGTTTCAGAAGAGGTAGAACATTTAATAAAGAATTTGTTTGGGAGTTTCTCTTGTTTCTATGGTGCTAGGAATGGATCCCAGAGTCGTCAGGTACTCTACAGTGGACTTAAACCCTCTATTCTGCGGTGTAGGTGGAATCCCACGTTTCAGGAGTGCCGATGTCTTTTGATCACTGTAGACTCTAAGGTGCCTGCTTTGGAGTATGGTTTGGAGTATGGTTTTGGAGTATTGTTTTGTACGTGGGTTGTTACTGCTTTTTAAGGCCTGTGTTGTGGTTACTGTTCTATTGTGAGGAGACAAAGTATTTGACTGGGGCTTGCTTACAGGGTTAATTGATTCATCATGACACAGAAAGGCAGGCATCCCACTGAAACAGTAGCTGAGAGCTTTATATCCTGATCCATAGGCAAGAGACAGAAAGAGAGACACAAAGCCCACCCCTACCTCCCAGTGACGCACCTCCAAGAAGACCACACCTCCAAATAGTTCTAACTAGCCCAGGCATTCAAACATGAGCCTATGGGGCTATTCTCATTCAAACCACTGGAGTGTGTTGAGTGCCATGTTATGTGCAGGCACCTTCAAAGGCCAGAGTTCTACTGGAACAGTTGGTTGATGTGAGAGCTGGAAACCAAACTTGGGTCCTAAGACCAACCAGTGCTGTTAATTGAGCTATCCCTACAGTCCCTATAGAGAAAGTTTTAGGGCCAGTGAGATGGCTCAGTGGTCAAGAGAACTGACTGCTCTTCTGGGAGTTCAAATCCCAGCAACCATATGGTAGCTCTCAACCATCTGTAATGAGATCTGATGCCCTAGCGGGGCTGGATCAAGCAGGAGAAGGGAGGGGGAACAAAAGAGGAAGTTTTAATACAATTGGCAGATAATGTTTATATTGCTGCTGATAACAGTCGGTGGCTGAGATGTCTGCTGTCAGTACTCTGGGTCATTTTACTTTTTTTTTAACCTTTAGTTTAATACTTGCTTATTTTGGCAGGTAAGTAGTAGTCTCCTTAAATAGTTTAAAAAGAAGGAAGTATAATACATCTTAAGTGAAATAGTGATTGACTATATATTAAACTTTGTCACATAGCCAAGCATAGGAGCACACGCCTATACTCCTAGCATGGGAGGCTGAGATGAGGGTCAGGAGTTCAAGGCTAGATTGGTAACATAAACTTTGTTGACAAACAAAACCAAAGACCTGAAGAGATCTATTGTTTTCAGACTCCCCAGGTTCACAACTATTCTAACTTGATCTCAGTGCTTGCTCTCAGCTGGCGACTGCACACACTTTAACTCACTTTACCGCTTTCTCCACATAAGTTAAAAAGTTAAAAAAAAAAAAAAAAAAGACATCTTTGGGGGAAAAACCCAATAGAACCAAAACAATAAAGAATGGCCCCTTAGGCCCATTGGAGTGCTTAGTCACCAGCAGTGGGGCTCCTTGAGAGAATTAAGAATTGTCCTGGTCATGGTGTCTTTTCACAGCAATAGAATAAAGACAAAGATACGTTTTTATTTATTGGGGTTTTTTTGTTTTGTTTTGTTTTGTTTTTTTGTTTTTGTTTTTGTTTTTTTGAGACAAGGTCTCACCATGTAGCCTTGGCTGTTCTGGAACTTATTATGTAGACCAGGCTGGCCTCAAACTCAGAGATCTGCCTGTTTCTGACTTCCACGTGCTGGGATTAAAGGCTTGAACCACCATACCAGGCCTTAAAAACTCTCCCCAATTCCTAGATTTGAGGTGCTTAGGGTCAGGCAGATTGACAACTAACTGGCCAACAGACAGAAGTTACCTAGGGAGTTCTTTGGGCCCTACTCTCTACCTTAATATGTTAGACAGTATCTTTCACTGAACTTGGAGCTCACTGATTGGTTGAGACTGGCAGCTGTTCAGTGAGTTTCAAGAGTTGCTTTCTGCCATGCACTCCAATGCCTGGCATATGTATGTACTAAGCTATCCTTATATCCTTAATATGTTCTTTTTTAATCTAAAGATTTTTTTATGTGTGTGGGTGTTTTGTGTACATGTGTGGACACATACAACATGTGTAGTGCATGAAGGGCAGAAGATGCATTCGAGTTGTTTGACTTGTATCTTAAGCTAAGTAGAATACAGTCCCATCCATTGTGTACTCAGGACAGGCATTGCTGTGAGAAGGCTGACAATTGCCTGGCTATGGTTGAGTATGTTGCCTTAGAGCCTGAGGTCTTCATTTCCTTTTGTTGACAAGCTCCTTTAAATTGTTTTTAGTATGTCCTAGGTTGCACTGTGTTTTCTTATGTCCAGTGAGTACTATTTCTTAAATCCAGTGGGTACTATTGGCAGGTCACGTGGCTTGTTGAAAAGGTCTGGGTCTTGGAATCTGACAGACTGTATTCCATATTCCATATCCTAGGCCTTGGAGGATTCCGAGGCTTATCTGTCTGCCATGCCAACACTGAGCAGAGTCCTGAGTATGAAGCATTCTGAATGCACAGACCATGTCTAGGCCATCTTTAGGTTGTCCTCTAGGAGGCAGCAGTAATGTAACTGTAATGGTCTTTTTTCTGTTTTTTTCTTTTTTTCTTTTCTTTCTTTTTTTCTTTTTTGAGACAGGGTTTCTCTGTGTAGCCCTGGCTGTCCTGGAACTCATTCTGTAGACCAGGCTGGCCTTGAACTCAAATCTGCCTGCCTCTGCCTTCCAAGTGCTGGAATGCACCACCACTGCCTAGCAACCATAGTGTTTTTATTTCAGGAATCTGTGACTGCTAAACTCATTTAACACTCCCAGTCAGAGAGCAATTACTTTTATTCTTGTTTTGAGGAAACCCAGTCAAACAGAGATTAGTTTCAGATTAACCAGTTTTGAACTCAGTCCACATAGCTCCATAGAGGTACTACCAGCCTTTGGTTTGGTTTGGTTTGAGGTAAGAGCTTGCTAAGTATCTATATTGGCCAACTCCCTGTGTAGAAGAACAGGCAGGTCTGAAAGTCATCTATCTGCCTTTGCATTATGACTGCAGTGATCACAGGCATGAGCTACCACTTTTAGGTAGTTTGTGTATCTGGTATAGCCCAATGTGGCCTGGAACTTGAGATATATAGAGAGACCCAAGGGTGACTTTGAACTCCTGATCCTCCTGCCTTTACTTCCAGAGTGCTGGGGATACTAGTTTATACAGTCCTGAGAATGAAAGCCTTGTGTTAGGCAGGCAATCTACTGATTTGAGTCATCCCAGCCCTGGTAGTTTTTGTGGTTTTGTTTTGTGGCAGGGTCTCACTGTGTGTCACTCACTGTCTCTGTCTAGCCTGCAACTTGCTATGTTAATTTTAGTGTATGTGTATGGGTGATTTTTGTGAGTCTGTTGTGTACTACATACATTCCTGGTGCCATAGAGGCTAAAAGAAGATATCAGATCCCTTGGAACTAGAAACAAAACAGAACTGCTGTGTTTATTGCTGCTTTGTTCACTATAGCAAGGAAAGCAAACCAACCTATTTGTTCATCAGCAAGTGAATGGATAATGAAAACCTGGTGCACATAATAAAATAGAATATTTAGCTCTAAAGAAAAAATAAAATCACAAAACTTTGGGAAATGGATGAATATAGATATATAATATTAAGCAAGGTCACACAAAAGGAAGCAAGTGTAGACCTGTGTGTAAACAAATGTACATGTGGGTATAGCAGGCTATGTAGAAAGGAGACCAATAAAAGGTAAACACCAGGGAGAGGTGCAGGTGGTTGACAGGAGTCAGGAAAAGGATGTAAAACTTTGCTGGTTTTAATTCTGTCACGGAATTTTCTTAAAAATATATTAATGAAGCCAGCCAGTGGTGACACAGGCACAGGTAATCCCAGCACTCTGGAGACAAGAGGCAGGAGGGTTTTTGTGTTTAGGACAGCTATGGCTACACAGAAAAAATCTCAAAAAACTTAAAAAAATATTTTTAATTAATGTATGTGATAATATAAAATATGTATCTATATGTACGTATGTATAATACATAGTAATGAGCCAAGTGTAATGACCCACGCCTTTATTCCCAGTACTCCAGAAGCAGAGGCTGGCGGATCTACATAAAAAAAAAAAAAAAAGGCAAACATGAGAAATCTAGTGTGGCACTCCACAGCTTTAGAATGGCTATTCTGAATATGTAGAAGTTGTTGAACTGTATAGACTATGATCTGTCTACTCTTGCTGAGTAATGATTTTTATTTGCAAATTCTTTACATTATAGGCTTATTTATTTTGGTTATTTGAGACAAGTTCTCACTATGTAGCTCAGTCTGCCCTAGAACACATAGCTTCTGCCTTTTCCTCCCAGGTACTGGAATTAAAGGCTTGCACACCACATTGCCTAACTTGTAAAGAGGGTACAGAAATGTCCTCAACTAGTTGTATCCTATCTCTGCCCACTGGCCTTGATAGTATTTGGGGATAGACGCTCATTGCCTGCCTCTCTCCATGGTGGCTATAATAAACTTTATAGAAACTCTTTAGGAAAATTTGACCATGTCACCTGGAGTTTCTGGTTGAAAAGAAAAATTGACAGCTTTAAAAAAAAATGCAATTATTTTCTGCTGGGGGTAGGGGAGACAAAGACTATGTGCTATGTGTGTGACCAGGTCAGAAGACAACTTGTAGAGTCATGGGGATTAAACACAGGCCATCACAATTGATTGGCAGGCAGAAAATGCCTTTACCCATTGAGCCATCTTACTGGTCCTTGACTGCTTTTAACTGATCTATACAAAGAATTTCTTTTTTTTTTCCCACGAGACGAGGGAGGAGGCGGGCGGGAGACACAGACGGGAGAGCAGGCGGACGCCTTACGCTACAAAGAATTTCTTGAGTCATTCTAATTAGTACTTACCTGTTGTCTTTTGTGTAGAGTTCTGCAGCATTCCAGATCAAGAACACCAAATCAGGATGGGAAAAAGACGCTGTGTTCCTCCCCTTGAGCCCAAGTTGGCAGCAGGCTGTTGTGGGGTCAAGAAGCCCAAATTATCTGGAAGTGGAACACACAGTCACGGGAACCAGTCCACAACTGTTCCTGGCTCAAGTTCAGGACCTCTTCAAAACCACCAGCATGTGGACAGCAGCAGTGGTCGAGAGAATGTATCGGACTTAACTCTGGGACCTGGAAACTCTCCTATTACACGAATGAATCCTGCATCCGGAGCCCTGAGCCCTCTCCCCCGGCCCAATGGAACTGCCAATACCACTAAGAACCTGGTGGTGACTGCAGAAATGTGCTGCTACTGCTTTGATGTACTCTACTGTCACCTCTATGGCTTTCCACAGCCACGACTTCCTAGATTCACCAATGACCCCTAGTGAGTAAATCAGGAGGGCATGGTACCATCTTTCTGAAGTTACTCTGCCTAAAGGGTTCTGGAAACAGACATTTTTTGTTGTTGGTGGTGGTGGTGGTCATGTAACACAGTACAGTAGGTAGAGAAGTCACATTATCATACCACTGGGGAACCTCAATTCTGTTGAAATCCAAGTGACTGTGAACTGGAAGTGTTCGAGGGTCAATCTAGAGACTAGGAGCTCTCATTCATTGAGAGCAGTGCTTTTTTTTGAGACAGGGTTTCTCTGTGTAGTGCTGGCTGTCCTGGAACTCACTCTGTAGACCAGGCTGGCCTTGAACTCAGAAATCCACCTGCCTCTGCCTCCCAAGTACTGGGATTAAAGGTGTGCACCACTGCCCGGCAAGGGAGCAGTGCTTTTAAGAAAGATTATTTTGGTGTCCGTTTTCAAGCATAAGTGTATACCTGTATGTGCGTGGGGGCCCATGCATGTGTTGGTGTGAGCGGACACTCAAGCCTGATTTTTGGGAGCCATCTTAGAGTGCTCTTCCACCTTATTCCATTGTGGCAGGGTTGATCTCAATCTAACCCAAAACTGGTGGGTATGGCTAGTTTCAACTAACCAGTTTGGCCCCAGATCTACTGTCCCTACCCTCTGAAGCCTGAATTAAGGTGGGCCCACACCCACTGTCATGTATGTGGATTCTGAGGATCCAAATGCCAGTCTTTACACTTGTACCACTTTAACCGATGAGCCATCTTCAGCGGTTAAACATCAGATAAACATTGGAGGCACTTCTGCTGCCAGATGGTGGTGGTGCAAGCCTTTAATCCCAGCACTGGAGGCAGACTCAGGCATCTAGATCTCTGCATTCAAATGCAGCCTGGTCTACAAAGTGAGTTCCAGGACAGCCAGGGCTACATAGAGAAACCCTGTATTGGGGGGGGGGGGAGAAGGACAGAAAAAAGTACTTCTGCTTTTGGGTGTTTATTTCCAGGGCATTGTTGATACTGTGCTGAGGGTTCTTCAAAACCTGGAGCAAAGTTGGAGTAGAAAGAAAAGGTCTTTGTCTTTGGGAGACTCATTTGAGTTGACAAGCCACACATATAAATGTAAGGGAAGTTACCCTGTATGTATTCTTGGAGGAAATGTGGAGAAAAATGTGACTTTTCAGGGAACTTTGTTTTGAGACAAGGTCTCATTATGTAGCTCTGACTGTCCTGAAATTCACTGTGTAGATCAAGTTGGCCTTGAACTCAGAGGCCTGCCTCTGCCTCCCAGTGCTGGCCACCACACCTGGCTTCCAGGGAATTCTTTTTTTTTTTTTTTTTTTTTTTTTTTTTTTTTTTTTGGTTTGAGACAGGGTTTCTCTGTATAGCCAGGGCTGTCCTGGAACTCACTCTGTAGACCAGGCTGGCCTCGAACTCAGAAATCCGCCTGCCTCTGCCTCCCAAGTGCTGGGATTAAAGGCGTGGGCCACCACCGCCCGGCCAGGGAATTCTTGATGTGGGGTGCTATGATCAGAAACTCACAACAGAGCAGGTGAGATTCAAGCCTGGGGTAAGATAGATAGATAGATAGATCAGAAACTCACAACAGAGCAGGTGAGATTCAAGCCTGGGGTAAGATAGATAGATAGATAGATCAGAAACTCACAACAGAGCAGGTGAGATTCAAGCCTGGGGTAAGATAGATAGATAGATAGATAGATAGATAGATAGATAGATAGATAGATAGATAGATATATGGATCATTGTATTCAGGGACTTTGAGTAGGTTTGGCACAGTAGCTCTGAATGGTATGGTGCAAGTATGTTACAGGAAGAAAACGAGAGTAGGTGGGAGAGATAAAGATATAGGTAAGGGCTGGAAAGATGGCACTGTGAGTGGCACAAGTGCCAGGATCTGACTTCAGATCCTCTGAACCCACAGACAAACAGACATTCCCAGTATTCCAGTGAGACAAATTCCAGTGAGGTAAAGACAAGAGTGCATAGATGTTAGTCAAACATTAAGTTTGGTGTGTGCAACAGGAGTCCCTATTCCTACTTTAAACAATGTTTGACTATTACCCTTTGAAAAGATTGTCCTTTGACCTTGGAAAGAAGTCAGATGTGGTGATACACCTTAACCCCAGCAGAAGCAGGAGAGTCTTCAAGTTTGAGGCCAGCCAGGGTTACGTAGTGATGGGGGTGGAGGAGTCTAGGTAACTTTGTGTTTGAGAAGTGACTAATTCAGAAATCTAAACAGTAAGGGCAGTAGAAATGTGTAGATCTCAGAAAGGGAAGTATCTCTGTAGCAGATACTGACTGACTGCCCTAAGAACAAAGTAAAACTTTCTTGAGAAAGGTGTTTTTAGGTTATGAAAGTCTAAGCCAGAACTGTAGTTTGCCAGTTGTTAAAATTGTGAGAAAAATTGTGAGTGCAGTGTGGGCAGGGTGTGTCATCACGAATGTTAGCGCTCACTAAAATGGAGTGAAGGAGGGGAGATTGTTAGGTGCTGTAGAGCTGCTTGTAATTCCAGCACTTGAGGTAGAGGTACAGGACTGCTTGGGCATCTTTGAGTGACAATCTCTAGCAAAGTAAAAAGAGTTGAGTTTGAGGCAGGAAAGAAAGCTTATATATATGATCTCTAAGTGAATGAGGACAGAGCATAGGAAAGGGGACACAGCTTCTCTTGCCATCTCTTGATACTTTCTGTGTTTCTAGCCAGGGCTGACCAACTTCCAGAAAGGTAGAGTTCTTCAAGTAGCTGGCACTTCAGAAAATCCTTTGGGTAACAACAGAAATGAATAGAAATATATCTGTAATTAATCTAGGGCTGAAGAATACTTTTTTTTATGGTTTTTTGTTTGGTTTTTAGTCCTCTCTTTGTGACCTGGAAGACAGGGCGAGACAAGCGGCTTCGTGGCTGCATTGGGACCTTCTCAGCCATGAATCTTCATTCAGGACTCAGGGAATACACGTTAACCAGGTAATGACAAATGTGTATAGATTAACTAGAATTGGAAGTAGCTATATAACCTCATTTCTTCAAATTGTTTAATGGAGTCTCGACAGTCCCTTTCTGTAGGCAAGAAATGTAAGGACTATAACCTGGTGCATTACCCATAAGTTCCTGCAAACACAGTTCATACTGACATTAGTGTTAGATGCTGGGAGATGCTGTCAGAGGACCTTGGGACTCAGCTATGTGGGTTCTGTGGCATGCATTGTGATCTCTGAAGTGAACTGAAGGCAGCCTCACTTATATTTTCTATCCCCTCTAGTGCACTTAAGGACAGCCGATTCCCCCCCCTGACCCGAGAGGAGCTGCCCAAACTTTTCTGTTCTGTCTCCCTCCTTACTAACTTTGAAGATGCCAGTGACTACCTGGACTGGGAGGTGAGAGCAGCCGCATTTGGAACTCTGCATCTCTCGTTGCATTTGGGTTCGGGTTAGTACATGGTAATGTATCTCCTTCATTGAGAGAGGGTCTAAGAATGACAGAAAAGGTACTTCTCTACTAGGAATAGAAAAGAACTGAACATCAGTACTCTTGCTATGAGCTAGGTATGGTGACAGACACCTTTAATTCCAGCAATCAGTGGATCTCTGTTAGTTTAAGACCAGGACTGCATACTATGACCATGTCTGTCCCCCTACCCCAGAAAAAAACCTCTTTCCAGTCTAATCTGTTCTAGATTAAATAAGATCCATCTGATCCTTCTCTAGTTGAGAACTGTCAGGCGTGGTGGTGATTGCCTTTAATCCCATCACTCAAGAGGCAAAAGGCAGATGGATCTCTGTGAGGCCAGCCTGGTCTACAAAGTAAGGTCAGAGAAACCCTGTCTTAAAAGACAGAAAAGAAAGAACGAGAACAAAACACTCCAGATGTCCGCTGTAGAAAAGTTTATTAGAATTCAGTTATCATTCAGGCATGGTGGTGTACAACTTTAATCCAGCACTTTTTTGAGGATAGCCTCGTCTATACAAATAAACCCCGTCTTGAAAAGAAAAAGAAAAAAAGAAAAGAAAAGAAATAGGAAATTCTCTATGAGCCTGTGCATGGTATTCCATGTCTATGCCTGTGGAGCATCAAGCAGGAGGCAGAAGGAGGGGGCCAATTTGAGTTGTACAGTAAGACCACTAAAAATCAAATCCAATCCAAAGGGAACCAAATGTGAACAACCATGAACTTTCTAGAAACAGCCTGACGTGTTCATATAGTAGAGTTGGGCTAGAAGTAGAATATTTAAAAACTATTTAGGTATGCTATTTCAAGAATTTATTTCTGCATCCTTCATATTCTCAGAGGTGCAACTGCACATATATTTGACCTTCCCTTTAGTTTCTATGCTTTAGAATTAATTAGACATGAAAAAATTCTTTTCCCCAGACCTGGGTTAAGAGGCTCAGGAGACAATGTTGATTTATATGTGGGTGATGGAAATGTTAGAATCAGAAAATGCCATGTTTTTCTGTAGGTAGGGGTCCATGGGATTCGGATTGAATTCATCAATGAAAAAGGCATCAAACGCACAGCCACTTATTTACCTGAGGTTGCTAAGGAACAAGGTGAGTTGGACAGATGGCCATTGAGCTGTACTGCTCACAGCCGTGCCAGTTAAAGGGCAGGAGAGAGAAGTACTCAGCTCATCTGCCACCAAGTATGGATGCCCTTCTTCCTCTTAGTTCCCGCCAGATTCCTGTAGGACAAAGGCAAACTGGCATAAGACATTTGGAACTGGGGTTGGGGTAGGTGGGGAGTGTCGGGGGAGGGAATAGCTTTCTTACTTGATTATGGCTTCAAATGTTTCCTTCCAAGCTTCAGTGATTACCACAGCAAAATCCCAGCAACTAGCTTGACAATGTCTTTCATTATAAAGAAAAGTGCTATACTTTTAACTGTGAAATCTGTACACGGTGTTACATTTGGTAAAGTATAAACATCTTTTTCTACTGCTTTTAAAGAGCTCAGCAGTTGCCAGATGTGGTGGCACATGACTTTAATCCCAGCACTAGGGAGGCACACACAGGAAGATTGCTGTGAGGTCCACACCAGCCTGGTCTACATAGGACTGTAAGGCCAGTCAGGGTTACATAGATAGACTCCAGCAAACAAATCAGAGAGCTCAGCAGTTAATGAGTTCTAATAATGGGGACAGTAAAGGTAGGAAGTGGGCTGGGCACATTTTCTCTTTGAAAGAATATCTAGAATTCCTTTCTTGTACTTTCTGTGATATGTAACCCCATTTTCTTTCTTTCTTGGAATTAGTCTGGTTTTGAAAATATTATGTGAAACACAGTAATTGTTGGGTGTGAACCTGGAATAGAGAAAAATATCCAGTTAAGTATATTAATGAACTACTTATGTGGAAAGCGATCGCCTTGTTGGTTTTCATTGTGGTTGTGTTTAAACTTGTTCAAAAAGCAGCATGTATGTAGCCTAAAAAAAAAAAAGACATTTTGGTTAGGTCGTAAATCCAATATGCTCCTGTTTAAAGAATACCTAACAGATTTTAGTTATAGCTCAGTTAAGTAATCAAATTGTTTCTCCCATTTTAAAGTTGAGAAAATTGGGAGCTTCTATGGTAATTGGGAGGAGGAGGTTGAATTTGATTTACTTTTTTTTTTTTGACTGAGGGGCTGAGAGCTGATCTAGTGTCTACCGCTCTTGCAGAGGACCACATTTGGTTCCCAGCAACCACCTCAGGTAGCTTACAATTGCAATCAACTCCAGCTCCAGGGACATGTAACCCCACTGGCATCCTTGGGCACCTGGACACATACCCAAGTACAAGCACACACACAGACATACAATAAAAGCAAATGTGGCTTTTTTTTTTTTTTACTTTTTTTTTTTTACTTTTTTTTTTTTACTTTTTTTTTTTTAAGTGTAAGATGGAGGTGGGCCTAGTTGCTGCTATAAAAGGATCGCCTTTTTTGAGTTTGAGCATAAACTGGGGTACACATTACAAGAACATGTATCCAAAACAAACAAACAGTAAAGGACAGTTAGCAGTACTACACATGTAAAGAATTTGTTTGTCTGCACTAAGGAAATAATTTTCTTACTGCTATCAGTAAGAAAATTACTGTCATTCCAAGTATCAACCTGAAGGAAGCCTGCTCAAGTCCTTTTGGCTCAGTCCTTACTGGCCGGGCAGTGGTGGCGCACGCCTTTAATCCCAGCACTTGGGAGGCAGAGGCAGGCGGATTTCTGAGTTTGAGGCCAGCCTGGTCTACAGAGTGAGTTCCAGGACAGCCAGGGCTACACAGAGAAACCCTGTCTCTTCCAGAGAACTGAAGTTTGGTTTCCACTACCCAAGTCTACCAAGGGGATCCTATGGCTGTTTCTGATATCTGGGGTCTCTGAACTCTGGTCCACATAGCCAAACACACATAATTTAAATTTTAAAAACCCAATTCCCCTCTTTCTGTAGTGACATATGCCTGTAGTTCTGTCTGCACAGGAGGCTGAGAAATTACTTGAAGCTAGAAGTTCAAGATCAACCTAGGTGGGACTAGAGAGATGACTCAGTGGTTGAGAGCACTGGCTGCTCTTCCAGAGGACTCAGGTTCAGTTCCCAGCACCCACATGGCAGCTGTTCATAACTCCAGTTCCAGGGGATCTGACACTCTCAAATAGCAGGGGAAACACCAATATGCATTTAAAAAAAAATAGTAATAACAAAGTAAACAACAAACAAAACCTAGAGTGGTAGTAGTGCATGCCTTTAATCCCAGCATTTGGAAGGCAGAGCAATCTCTGCAGTCTGGTCTACAGAGTGAGTTCCAGGACAGCCAGGGCTACACAGAGAAACCCTGTCTTGACAAACTAAAAATAAGTGATCTTAAATGTAAAAGTAAGCAATTCTAACTAACTTGCAGAAGACCTAGATTTGGTTCCCATCACCCATAATGGGTAGCAACCACCTGAGCACACCACCTGTAACTCCAGTTTCAGCAGATCCTACATCATCTTTTGTCCTCATGCCTACATACCAATACACGCATACTCAGAGATAAAAAGTAAAATAAAATCTAGGCAATGTAGTGAAATCCTGTCTTTCTACTCTGCCTTTCTATAGAGCAGCCCTGGCTACAACATGAGCTTCAGAACTATACTTGGATAATAAAGAGGGGGGGAGTTGGGGACAGCATCATGGCACATTGAGTTGGACTGTGAGTGAGGCTGATTGGCTTCCTTTGTGTGGGACCATGGCCCAGTGCTTCCTTTTTCCCAGCACACTCTGTTTCTTGAATCCCATTTGTCTTCCTACACTGGTCATATTGGAGCATGTTCCTTCCATGTTTTGACAGTGTTCTGACCGTATTGTGGCTTGTTTTCCTCAGACTGGGATCAGATCCAGACAATAGACTCCTTGCTCAGGAAAGGTGGTTTTAAGGCTCCAATTACCAGTGAATTCAGAAAATCAATCAAACTCACAAGGTAAGCAGCTGCCCTATTCTCCTTGTTAGGCTTCTTAAATGGGGGTTGAATAAAGGCTCCATGGTGGGAAGGAGAACAGTATTTATAGCCTAAGCCGCTGGAGCTCTGAGGAGTGGCTGCAAAAGTGGAGATTCCCTGCTATTCTTTGTTTCTGTAGCCAGTCTAACAGGATTGAAGCAGAGTTAGACCTGCCAAGGACATTTAGAGGGGAGTTGGATTAAAAGGTGAGGACTCCAGTGTGTAAATCCAGGGTCACTTAAAGGTGCTTCTTCCTAGTCAGCACCAAATCAGATGTCAGAGAATAAAGGGGAGTCATATGTACAGGAGCCAAAAGGATCCTGTTTGGGGGATAGTTCTTCTGGGGCAAACTGACTATGGAATATGTATGTATCCCCGGCTCAGTTATTTATTAGCTATGTAACCTGGAACAGTTAGTTCATCTCCCTGAACTGTTTCCTGTCTGTAATTCCTTCAGGTTTTAAGGTAAGGTATAGTGTTTTCAGCCAAGGGCAACACTGGAGGTGTTCAGTGGATGTCAGTGTTCTACCCCTTTGTGCTGATGTTGGGAACAGAGAAGTTAGCTTTGGGCCTTTGCTATGACCCTCATCTACAAAATGCTGAGTCATCCGTATGCTAGCCTCACAGGTCTGTTTGGAAGATAACCCAGTGTTTTTGAATGCATTAAATTTTAAAAAAATCAAGGGGCTGGGTCTTCGACTCAGTGGTAGAGCTTAATATATAGCATGCTCAAGGCCCTGGGTTCCATCTCCAGCACCAAAATATAACAGTAGTGAAAATATGAATAATAATTAAAAACACTGCAAATACAAAGCATCATTACTATTACAATTTATTTGAACAGCCATTTCCCTGTCAAAATTCAGGAATAATCACCTTGCAGTGGAGGAGTGATTACAGTGGGAAAGAGATGGCTCTGGGTAAGGATTGTCACCCAGCTCCTGTGGTCTGTAGTAGGCTCCATAGGTTTGTAACACCCATGCTTTGCATCCTGACTCATGGCTCTTTCCAGAGCAAAGCCAAAGTGCTATGAATTCTGTTCTGATGACCCCGTGATATGGCATATTCATCTGGGGATTGAGACCTTCCTATAGCCAAGGATCCATTAACCTGCTTCATCAGAATTTGACTCAGAATTAGGTATCTATGCCCCTTTTAGTTATAACTTGTTTGTTGCTCTTCTACAAATTGAGGTTGCATTTCTGTCAAATTTATCTCATTTTTAACCTGAACGTAGATAACGCAGTTTACACTGGGTTTTGGTGCAGCCATCTTCCAATCTGCCACCCATGTAATTTGACTATGAAATTCCTCATCCAGATCCTGGTAGCAGATTGCTTACCAGCAGCCTGTTGATAAGCATATGTAGCGTTTTGAGGTGGGATGTGCTGAGATACATTCTCAGGGGTGAACTGTGATTGTGCTTTCTCATCTTGTTCATTTGTAATAACAGCATCATTTTCTTGTGCCGTCTTTTCATTTTCTGTAAGTAAGATTGCTCTTGGTCTTCCATTTTATTTGAAACTGTGGGATAAGCTTTTGGTTTTCTGAGTGACTCTTCACACTGAGATATTTGGGGTTCCTAACACTTTGCCTGTTTCCTCATACAGGTATCGAAGTGAGAAGGTGACAATCAGTTATGCAGAGTATATTGCTTCTCGACAGCACTGTTTCCAGAATGGCACTCTTCATGCCCCGCCCCTCTACAATCATTACTCCTGACACACGGCTACATGACCAGTCTCACCCCCCTGTGGCCACCAATGGCTATGACATCATTGGAGCAGATGCCTCCTCTTCCTGGTCCAGTTACTTCTATTACTGCACCATTTTATGATGCTAGCTTCCGTTGCCAAGTCTGCCTCCTGCTGACTGGAGGGTGTGGGGATACATTGAATGCAACAGAACATGAGGGGCCCAAGCCTTATATCAGCCTTTACTCAATCTGGGGTTCTGTTGGACCAGGGCTCCCCAATAACCAGTGAGAACGGCTGTGTGGGTTCAGAAGACCTGGTGATTTTCTACATGTGTTGGCCACACACTGAAAACTGGAATAGACAGTGATCCATGGAGGCTTCTTCCCCAATCCCCCACAGCCCACCAGATTAATTAGGTGTACTCCCTGGCAGTCTGGGCAACGGAGACCAACATGAACCACTTTTAGGTTGTTTTAAATTCTTTTTTAAACTTCCAGTTTATTGTGTACCAAGAGTTGATCCACAACCTCCATGCTTCATAAGTGAAACACCATGTTAGGGTTGGATGTGGGTACCATGAGCCCCTGTGAGTCCTGGACAAGATTCTCATACCAAGATCAGAAGTCCTGTGGATGACATTTCATTGTGCAGTAAGCTGTGAAGGTTTTCATGCTTACCTGACTCTCAGCGGACATTCTGGTACTCTTCCTGCATTGAGTCTCCTGGTGTTGAACAGAGCTCTGTGGCATAGCCTGCTGAGGAATGGAATGGAGATGCCCATAGAGGTCCTAATATCATCGTTGTAAGCAGGTGTAAAGGAGAGATCTCTTCCTCACCACCCGGCTACCTCAACTCTTTTCTGGTAGCAGTGCCTATGTAGCTGCATCTAGGTTCTCAGAAGCACAGACATGTAAACAGGTGGTTGGGTTGGGCTTTAGGACATACTGTCACAGGAGAGCTTCCAGGGTCTCTGAGCTGGTTTTCTTCACAGGCAAACATCCTGAGGGACCTTTTAATAGGGGAGTTCTTTTTTCTGATTTGCCTGCAAAAGTAGGAAGACTTGATATATCAGTCCTCGATAGGACTCTAGAACAATGCTGTGTAATAAAACAAGGTGAACCTTTAACTTGCCTACCATACTGGGACTCTTCACCTCACCAGTGCTAATGTCCACACTGTTCGTGTTGCTCATTTCAACTCTTGACATTCCCTCTCCCATCTTTACTCATTCCAAAATAGCTGTTAGCAAATTCTTTTGGTGGCAAAACGGATAGCACTAGGAAACTAGGGAGGTGCTTTGAAAGCTCCTTCTCAAAGGCACCGCTCAGGCAACTCAGAGGAAGCGGCCAGCTTGAAGAGGTCATCATCCTGAGGATGACGCACTGGTTTTTAGCAACTGTATAGAACTCATGAGGCAGATGTGGCCTCAACTTGGTGAACATATGTTTTGATTTCTTTGTCAGAGTAGATGTGATGGTCTGGCTTTCCAAAATGGGCAAACATTCAAGTCCTAAGATCTGAGTTTCTTGTGCCAGGAATGGAGGAGGGAAAGACAGCTACTTCCTATGTGCTATTCTAGGCATCACTTCAAAGGTCCTCGGTGTTTTTGTTTTAAAACTTGGCAAAGGTTGTACCAGGAATGATCCCAGACCTTGAATGGATGAGGGAAGTGCTGATGACATTGGAATGCCCCTTACTGCCAGGTTGGGTTCCTTCACATGCATAGGATGAAGGGGTCTCATGCTGCTGAGGAGAATGAAGGCTGTTATTGACATGTGGCAGCAGGTGCTCTCAGGTGCCATGGATTGATGCAGGGTGCTCAGCTCTGGACTGAGCTACCCACCTCCAATTTGTAAAACAGTATTGATACATAGGGCTACACTCATTACTGTTCAAGCGTTCTATGTTAAGAGTTGTTTAATTTCTAAAGATTTAAAGCAAAATGCAAAAAAAAAAAAAAAAAAAAAAAAAAAATGGTGCTAAACTTCACCCCTGAGCACTCAGTGAGACTGGTCATGCAAGCATCTACAGTGCCATGCTCCTCAAGCCTGTTTTTCTTGTAGAAATGTTGCCCTATCTTGTCTTCCCCAATGTATAGTTATGTATTATTTTGAGGGTGGGGTCGAATACCTGCCATTAAGAAAATGAACAGAAAGACCCAAAAAGGTGGGGGTAGGGGAATCAGTAAATAAGAATCCAGCTGGCAAAGCCCAGCATCACACTGAAGTGGGCTCAGTGGTTTCAGAGTGAAGAAGCCTTACTCCCTGCACATTCCCTCATGTTCCCATAGTAGTCAGCAGTACAAAAGTTCCTTCTGCCTTGTCAAGGAGACAAGGCAGAAATTGGCTCTATTGGTGTCAGTCCTGACCGGAGCATTCACAAGTTGGCTCAGTCTTGGTCACCTCATGGGAACATGTGGCAGATAGCTCTCAGGAAAAAGCAGTTGTGGATTGTCCACATGGGGGCTTAGTGTAGGGAGGTAATGCTCTGAATTAGGACTGAGCTGCCTTCTACACATTGACCAAAGCAGTGATAAGGGTGGCCAGTATGGGGCCAGTTAGTGGTGGTAGTGGAAAGGGACCGTTTCCTGCCCTGTTTCCTTTAGCGATAGGCTGCTCAAACTAACAGAGGTCCCCACTGTTTTCAAAGAACCAGCCGAACTCTACTGGCTTGGTTTGGAATTTGTTTCATCCCTAGCTGTGAGTGCCTTTTGGTCTGGAAAGTTGGCTTGTCTCATCATACCCACAGCTAGGACATATACTCTGTAATTATGAATTGTCCTTGTTTTCCTGAGCTAAAAGTGAATGTCTTTGATCACTATTAGAGTTTTGTCAGTGTTGGGTTGTTTCCACTGTGAGGTTCTTAAAAATGTTTTCGCTTCATAATGTTAAAATAATTCATGTTAGAAACCCTTTACAGATGAAGGGTTTGTAGTTGAGACATTACATATATTTTGCTGTTTATAATAAAAAATCATCTATACAAAAGTCTTGGGTGTTAATTTTAATATTTTGAGCAAAATCTGTTGCCATGCTATGTTAACATTTACAACTCATGGTGTTAACTTTCCATTGAGATTTCTGAAGCCTAAAAAACTGTTCTTTGTGTTTTTATTTTTTGGTTTCCCTGAAGAGACTGTATGGCCTTCACTGCAAAGACTTCAGACCAATTATTTGTATTACACTTGGTTGCCTCTTGGCTATATAACTTCTGAGTACAAGTCATCAGAGTCCTGAATGAAGTATTGTAGAGAATAAATCATAATGGATTAAAAACTGTCTTCTGCCTCTTTGTAACCAGGTGACTTGAGTTGTCAGAAACAGATTAGCAGTTATTTTATTTGTTGATGGTCCTCTGTCTGCCTCTGCCTCACAAGTGATGGGAATAAAGGTGTGCAGCACCAATCTCAGTGAGATTACCTGTTCAGATTCCTATGAGCTAGGTTGATAGAGCCGTCCTTTAATCCCAACACTGGAGGGCTACACAGTGAGAGACTGTTTCTTAAAAAGCAAAACAAAAACTACATGAGATGGCTCAACAGATGAAGGAGGTTGCCACCAAACCAGTTCTGGGACACAATATAGTTGGAGAGAACCAAGATCTGCCTCCTTTATACATGTGGTCTGGCAGACAAGCAGGACTCCTAATATTTGGGATTAGAGATACTTTAAGTTGGCCTTTATTCTCTCAGTGAGGTTAATGATGCTAATTCTTGGTGAGAGTAGGGGTAAGAAGATACTTGTAAAGCTCTTTCCAAAACTAGGCATGGTAGCTCATGTCTAACCCCATGGGAGACAGGAAGATGGACAAGAGTTCAAAGCCAGGATGAACCGCAGAATGAAATCTTATCCACCCCCCCCCCAAGAAAAACCCTAAAACTTGATTAGTGGCACATGCCTGTAATTTCAGGCAGAATGATTGCTGTGAATTTGGCTACAGAGTAAAGCAATAATAATCATCTAGACTGGAGAAATGGCTCAATGGTTAAGAGGATTTGTTCTTATTGAGGATCTGGCTTTGGTGTCCAGCATCCACATGACAGCTAACCATCTGCAATTCTAGTTTCGGGGGATCTGACACACTCTTGTAGCTTCCTTAGAGACTGCATACAAACAATATACTGGCATACATGAAGACAAACACCAGGACTTGAGGGGTATGGTGTCCCATGCCTGTTAATCCCACCATTTAGAAGAGGCAGAGACGGGCAGATCTTTGAGAGCTCAAGGCCAGCCTGGTTTACAAAGTTGTAGGAGTGTTGACTATCAACTAAGGCTACACAGTTGAGACCCTATCTCAAATAGAAAATCCCACTCCGGACTCCTGGCATGTTAAATGGAATTCAAACTCCAGGTTTATGATTGTGTAGCAAGTTTTCTTAACTGTGGAGCCATCTCTTTAGCCCTAGCCTGTTGGAAGTTCTTTAGCCAAGGTCCAGTACACATTGCCAGGGCTGGATGGCTCTCTAGCTATCTGAATTGTGATCAGTGTTGTATATAAAGTGGGATTATGTGAAAATGGTAAACGCTTTAGAACAGTAGTTCTCAATTTTTCTAATGCTGTGACCCTTTAATACAGTTCCTCATGTTCTGCAAATCCCAACGATAAAATTATTTTCAGTGCTACTTCATAACTAATTTTGCTGTTATGAGTCTTAATGTAAATAAATGTTTGGTGATAGGATCATAATGTAAACATGTTTGCCAAAGGGGTCAAGAGCCACAACTTGAGAACTGGTGCTTTGGAACCTGGGCATGTGCACAGAGGCAGTGTTTATGTTTCAAGTCGAGATAAGCTTTCAGAAGTTGCAGACACAACAAACAAAACTTTGGGCAAGTCCAACTTGGCAAGAAACTAGTTTATTCTCTATTTACTCTGTACTCTACTTTTTAATAGGGTTATTTGGTTCTCTGGAGTCTGCCTTCTTGAGTTCTTTGTATATTTTGGGTATTATCCCCCTATCGGATATAGGGTTGGTGAATATCTTTTACCAATCTGCGGGTTACCGTTTTTGTCCTATTGATAGTGTCCCTTGCTTTACAGAAGCTTTTCAGTTTTATGCGGTCCCATTTGTCCATTGTTGTTCTTAAAGCATAAGCCATTGGTGTTTTGTTCAGGAAGTTTTCCCATGTGCCCAGGTATTTGAGGCTCTTCCTCCACTTTCTCTTCTATTAGATTCAGTGTATCTGGTTTTCTGTGGAAGTCCTTGATCCACTTGGACTTGAGCTTTGTGCAAGGAGATAGGTATGGATCAATGTGCATTCTTCTACATGCAGACCGCCATTTGAACCAGCACCATTTGTTGAAAATGCTGTCTTTTTTCCCACTGAATGGTTTTAGCTTCTTTGTCAAAGATCAAGTAAACATAGGTATGTGGGTTCATTTCAAGGTCTTCAATTCTATTCCAATGATCTACCTGCCTGTTTCTGTACCAATACAATGCAGGATTTTTTTTTTTTTTTTTTTTTTTTTAATCACTATTGCTCTGTAAGGTCAGGAATGGTGATTCCCCCAGTTTTTTTTTTTTTTTTTGTTGTTGTTGTTGAGAATAGTTTTTGCTATCCTAGGTTTTTTGTTATTCCAAATGAATTTGAGAATTGTTCTTTCTAAGTCTATGAAGAATTGAGTTAGAATTTTGATGGGGATTGCATTGAATCTATAGATTGCTTTTGGTAAGATGGCCTTTTTTTTACCATATTAATCCTGCCAATCCATGAGCACGAGAGATCTTTCCATCTTCTGAGATACTTGATTTCTTTCTCCAGAGACTTGAAATTCTTGTTACACAGATCTTTCACTTGCTTGGTTAGAATCACACCAAGGTATTTTATATTATTTGTGACTATTGTGAAGGGTGTCATTTCCCCTAATTTCTTTCTCATCCCTTTTATTCTTTGAGTAGAGGAAGGCTACTGATTTGTTTAATTTTATATCCAGCCATTTTGCTGAAGTTGTTTATCAGCTGTAGAGCTCTCTGATAGAATTTTTGGGGTCACATATATATTAACATATCATCTGCAAATAGTGATAACTTGACTTCCTCCTTCCCAATTTGTATCCCTTTGATCTCTTTTTGTTGTCTAATTGCTCTGGCTAGAACTTCAAGTAGAAAATTCTCAACCGAGGAATCTTGAATGGCTGAGAAACACTTAAAGAAATGTTCAACATCCTTAGTCATCAGGGAAATACAAATCAAATCGACCCTGAGATTCCATCTCACATCAGTCAGAATGGCTAAGATCAAAAACACAGGTGACAGAAGATGTTGTCAAGGATGTGGAGAAAGAGAACACTCCTCCACTGTTGGTGGGATTGCAAGCTGGTACAACCACTCTGGAAATCATTCTAGTGGTTCCTCAGAAAATTGGACATAGTATTACCTGTGTACCCAGCTATACCACTCCTATACCCAAAAGATGCTCCAACATATACCAATGACACATGCTCTACTATGTTCATAGCATCCCTATTTATAATAGCCAGAAGCTGGAAACAAGCCAGATGTCCCTCAATGGAAGAATGGATATAGAAAATGTGGTACATTTACACAATGGAGTATTACTCAGCTATTAAGAACAATGAATTCATGAAATTCACAGGCAAATGGATGGAACTAGAAAATATCATCCTGAGTGAGGTAACCCAGATACAAAGGAACTCACATGTTATATACTCACTGATAAGTGGATACTAACCCAAAAGCTCACAATGCGTATGATACAACCTACAGATCATATGGTGTGTAAAAGGAAAGAAGATCGGGGGTGGATGCTTCAGTCCTGTACTGAGTGGGGAACAGGACGATTGTGGGGGATAAAAGGAGAGGGAAACAAGGGAGGGAGAAAGGAAGAGGAGGAAATAGGGTGGCAGTATCAGAATCTGGAGGACAATTGAGAGGTACAGAACATCAGGAAATCAAAAATGAGGAACTGGGGATTGCCACTGGTGGGTCCCAGATACCAGAGAAATGTGAGGCTCCCAGGACCCAATGGGATTGACTTTAGCTGTAATGCTCAGAGAAGGGAGAGATAGAATCTGTGGAGATCACCTCCAGTAGATAGGCATGGCCCCTGTTCGAGAGATGTCATCACCCATCCATCTCAAAGTTCTCTTAACCCAGTAATATTTCTGTCCAAAGGAAGAACAAGGACAAAAACTGGAACAGAGACTGAAGGAAGGGCCAACTGGGGAATGGCCCCACCTGAGGATACATCATGTCTGCAGAAAACAAATCCAACACTGTTGTTGAGGTCAAGAGGCGCTTTCTGACAGGAACCAAGTGTGGCAGATGCTTGGAGCCAACCATCAGGCTGAACTCAGGGAACCTGATTGGGGATATGGCAGACAAACTGGAGGAGCAGAGGGGGATTGCAACCCCATTGGAAGAACAACATAGGCCGTCCTGACCACCCAGTTCTCCCAGAGACTAGACTACCAACCAAGGAGTGTGCTGAAAAGGATCTTTGGCTCCAGATATATATGTAGCAGAGGATGGCCTTGCCTGACAGCTCCTCTGGCTTAGTAGCAAGTGCCTTTGGACACTGAGACATCTCTGTCTCTTTGTGTGTACACATGTTCATGTGTATGCAGGTACACATGTATCCATGTACACGGCAGAGAACAACCTTAGATGCCATATTCAAGAATACCATCCAATTCTTTTGAGGCAGCTCTCTCACCATCCTTGATTTACTATCAGGCTGGGATGGCTGGTCAGTGAGCCTTGGGGATCTTCTTCCTCCTCAGTGCTGGGATAATAAGCACATTATATGGGTTCTAAGGGTCTATAGCAAGGGTGCTGGTGGCCATCTAGGAGGCCATCAGGCTTACTCCCTGAAACTGACAAAGAACTCAACACCAGGGAAAGATGGAAGACCAAGCCCCGTAGAAAGGAAAAGAAACAGATTTATCCCTATGGATAAAAGCCTAAAGCTTAGAACTCCTGAATGGACTCTGGTTTGAGTGTTTTCTAGGGCCCCTGGGATCTCCTCCTCCCACTATGGGTGGTCCTTTTCTTCCATTTCTCCCAATGTCTTCTGAGAACAAGAAAAGGCAATCTATGGGAACCTACCCTTTCTTTCCTTGCCTGCCTATATCCCTCTAACTCTCTCAGATGGAATGTGGGTACTCATGCTTGCAGAGGCAAGCACTGGGGTAACTGAACCATCTCTCCAGTTCTATCCCTACCTCTTACACTGCTCTGACTTCCAGTACAGGAAGCTTTAGGAAACACATGTGAACCATATCCAAACTTCAGACTCTTGACCTTTCCTTGGTACCTTCTCTGACTTTCTGTTAGACCATTTGTCAGAAACTGCACTAGCTACTGTTGGTGGGCTCATTTTGAGGACAGACTTTTTTTTACCCAACTTGTCATTTTAACCTCATGACCTTACAGTGTATAATGGTTTCCTAAATAAAAATGTCATGCACAGGCCAACCTGTGAGATGTCACTTTTTGTTTTTGATACTCTTTTTCTCTCTCCCTCCCTCCATCTCTCTCTCCCTGTGTGTATATACTGAATCTCAAGCCCATTTCTACCTAGATGCAGTATGACTGTTTCGGACTGCTCTGCCCACATTGGGTGACAAAAATGTTTCGGCCTGCGCTACCCCTCGATTGGGGGCCAAAATGTTGGGACTGCTCTATCAGTGTTGGAACCCACACAGCCAAGCCTTGGGGGCTAAACTGTTAGAGCCCACACTGCCCCAAGCTGCTCCAGTCGGAGGGTCGGGGGTTCAGCAAGAGAGAGAGTGAGGATGGACACGAAGAATGGAGACCAGACAGAGTGTGATTCAATCCCATTTATTCTTCAGTCTCTCTTCTCTCCAAGTTCATAGTTCCAAGTCCCTAGTTCCTAGTACCAAGTCTTAGGTCCTAATCCCAGTCCTAAATTGCTAGTCTCTTTCCCAGTTCCAAGTTCTCTTCCAAGTGCCTGTCTAGTACAAGTATCTAATCCCTAGTGTCTAATTCCTAGTTACAAGTTCTCTTTCCAAGTCTCGAGTGTCTAATGCCTACTACCAGTGTCTAACTCCTAATAATTTCTTCTGTCTCTCGCCTTTTATATGTCTCATTTCTAAGCCACGCCTTTAAGTCATGCCCTTAGGTCTTGTCTCTAAATCTGATCTCTAAGTCACGCCCTTAAGTCACACACCTTTAAGTTTCACACACCCAAGGGAAAATCCTGGGTATCTAAAGCAAGATGTTATCAGAGTGTGCTCAGCTGTTGTAGGCTATTGTAATCAAGTCTCTTTTCAGGGTATATGGCTTAAGATGGCTGCAAGGATGATAGCCACCCACATATGACCATGAACTATTGCCCTAAACTTCTCAGCAGGAGTTCTGATAAGCCTGGGTATATCTGTTATACAGTTTTTTTTCCTCTAAGATTTATTATGTGTATGGGTATTTTGTCTACAAGTATGCCTGCATACTTGTAGGCATACTTGTAACCCCATGGGACTATAGTAATAGACTGTGTGAGACACCATGTGGATGCTAGGAATTGAATCCATGACCTCTGTAAGAGCAGCTAATGCTCTTAACTGCTGGGAGGTCTCTCCAGTCTCTGCTGTGACTTCTCACCTGCTGTTCAGGAAAGCACCTTGAAATGGTTAAAAACCTCTGTCAATACAATATAACCATTTATTTTAACCAATGCATTCCTTCTACAAATATAGATACACAGCAGTTTTGTAAAGCTCATTTTATTTACAAATAAAAAAGATTACCTATTCTTGGGCCAGTGAGATCTTGCAGCAGATAAAGCCCCCCCCCCCCCCCCCATGTTCAATACTGACGTCTGAGTTCAATCCTTAGAACCCATGTAAAAGTGGAAACAGGACAAATTCCACGAAATCATCCTCTAATCTCTCCTGTGCACCACTGTATACATGACCCCACGTAATAAAAATACATATTCTTTTCTTGTAGTAAATACTTCTACCAATCTTTTAAAAGGTTTACTTTCTGTGTGTGTGAAGATTATGTATGGTGTGTGTGTGTTTTCCAAAAAAGACCAGAAGGTGCTTTGGGTCCCTTGTAGTCTCAGGTGTTTGTGAGCCTAGTGTAGGTGCTGGGAAGTGAAAGCATCAAGTGTTAACCCCAGAGCCATCTCTCCAGGCCCTTCAATCCATGTTGTTAAGTTAGAGAGTTTACTAGTGTTCACTACTGAGCCAAGCACTGGAGAAGAGTTTCTTTTTTCCCCTTGTTGTACAGATTTTTGTTTCTCTTTAAGTTGAAAATCGCATCACTTTTTCATTTAGCTTTCGACTGATCATTCAAATGTCCCAACATATATACTAAAGAGTTCTCAATATTAAAGTTCACCTGCTCAGAATTTTTTTTTCAACAGGATGGTATGCAACCTAAATTGGCATGGATTCAGGGCGTTTGCTAAATAGTCACGCCTATCTGTGAACTTTTTTTTTTTTTTTTTTTTTTTTGGAGACAAAGTCTCACTATGTAGCCCTGGCTATCTTGAAACTATCACTTTGTAGACCAGGCTAGCCTCGAACTCAAAAGATTGGTCTGCCTTTGTCTGCATGTTGGGCTTAAAGGCATGCGCCACTACAAACCGATCTCCTTTAACTCTTTATCCGCTGCGCACCCAGTGGTTTACTTCCCGACTACCATATCCGGGTTAGTCTTTTTTTTGTTGTTTTAGTTTTTTTGTTGTTGTTGTTTGTTTTTCGAGACAGGTTTCTCTGTATAGCCCTGGCTGTCCTGGAACTCACTCAGAAATCTGCCTGCCAAGTGCTGGGATTAAAGGTGTCCGTCACTGCCCGGCCTTTTTTTTTTTTTTTTTTTTCATAAATCATTGAAAGTGGGGCTGGAGAGATGGCTCAGTGGTTAAGAGCACTGACTGTTCTTCCAGAGGTCCTCAGTTCAATCCCCAGCAACCACATGCTGACTCACAACCATCTGTAATGGGATCTAATGCAATCTTCTGGTGTGTCTGAAGACAGCTACAGTGTACCAATTTAAATATGAAAGTAAATAAATATTTTTTAAAAATCATTGAAAGTGATTTCAGTATGTTTCTGTAGTCACCTACCCAGCTTTTCATCATAGGCCATTCCTTGGATCAGGCACTTAGTTCACTCCTGCACCTCACTTTCTTCTGAAATGGCTCACTTGACGCTCCCGGGTCCCACGGCAAGGTGTGTTGCAGAAAATAAACACTTTATCTCCACGCCGGCACTACAGAACCCCACATCCAACGACCGGAAGCCGCTGGGACGGCGCCCGGACCGCGCCCTCGTGGGCAGTCTCGCGGGCTCCCCGTGGCGTAATCCCTGCCTGACCTACCCTCCTCCGCCCTCTCAGCTTCCTAGGCCCCGCCCACCCACTTAGTCCCGCCTCTGAGCTCTGATTGGTTCTTTTCTTTGGATAAGGAAAAGAACGCGGCTTCCGTCTCCGGCAGTGTGGCGGTACATCCTAAAGCAATGGCGGCGGGTGGCAGCGATCCTCGGGCTGGCGACGTAGAAGAAGACGCTTCCCAGCTCATCTTTCCCAAAGGTATTTTCCGGGACAGTTCGACTCTGAGATAACATAGTCCTTGAGTTATAGTCGTTGTCCGCTCCCTGGCCCTGGCACGGCATAGGGTAGCGAAGAGCTACGCACGGGGGATTTGATCGGTCAGCATGGCACAAATGACCCTTTCGTGGTTTAGTTAATTAAACCACGAAACTAAACTACACCCAGCAGTTTTTTTTGAGGGTGTCTTTATTAGGTATCCTAGGCTAGCCTCCACCTTATCACATTCCTGCCCCATCCTCTTGAGTGCTAGAATTAACGGCATGCGCCATCACTCTTGATTTTTAGGGGGATTTAAGTTATGTTCTTTTCCTGTCATGCAAAAGACAGATCTGGGACAGAGGTCTCATTTCAAAATTGGCAGCTAACAGAAGTTAAGTTAATGGTCCTCTCACAGTGCTAGTCAAAGCATTTCAAGATCTGTGGGTCTGAAGTGGTCCCAGTCCTGGCCTCTTTGGAGAGATGCTGTTGCCATTGGTTTCTGGGCTTTCTTAGCTTTTCGAGTTAGGAAGAACGATGGAGCAAGATGGATTTCGGTTTGGGATGTCTGGTACCTCCTTTTGCTGGATGTGTGCCAGCCTCTGGGCATAGTGCCCTCCCTGTTCCCTGCTACTTGGAGCCTTTGGTAGGAGAATAGTTTGAGCCCAAGAGTTCAAGGCTAGTTGGGGCATTACAGTGAGACCCCCAGATTAATGCTGTGCTGTTGTGAGTTGTGTTTTGAGACAGGGTCTCAGATAGCCCAGACTGGCCCGGAACTAGATAGGAAGACGAGCATAACTTTGGACTTCGAATCCTCCTGCCTCTACTTCCACAGAGCTAGGTTTACAGAGGTGAGCCACCCTGGTTTAGAGACTATTAAGGATTGTAGCATTAGGTTGAGAACCTGATTTACAGGGAAGAAAGGGAGGGAGAGGTGATGTAATCATAACCTCAGAAATAAAAGAGATAAGCCAGGTGCTGGTGGCCTTTAATTCCAGGACTAGGAAGGCAGAGGCAGGCTGATCTCCGCGAGTTTGAGGCCAGCCTGGAATTTAAAAATCACAATAAACCAGGTAGTGATGGTTCACCCCTTTAATCCCAGCACCTGGAGTGGTTCTCTTGAGTTCAAGGCCAGCATGGAGTTCCAGGACAGCCAGAGCTACACAGAGAAACCCTGTCTCAAAAAAAAAAAAAAAAAAAAAAACCAAAAAACCAAAAAATAATTGTGTACATGATCTTGTGCGTATAAGACCCAAGGTATCACATACCCTAGAGCTGTGTTAGGGGCAATTGTGAGCTACTTGTGTCGGATGCTGGGAACTGAATTTGGGTTTTGCCCTCTCTCATCTTCCCCTGAACCCCTTCATTCTTTGAGATAGTCTCCTGTAGCACTGAGTAGCCTCTTTCTCTGCTCCAAAGTTGTGGGATTACAGGCATATGCCCGGTTTATGTGGTGCTGTGGATGGAATTTATTGCTTTGTGCATACCGGGTAAACATTCTACCTACTTAGCTATATTCCCAGCCCAGACGGTGACATTTATTTACGTGTGTGTTTATGTGTGTGGTATGTGTGGTATATATGGTCTTGTGCAGGTGCTTATAGAGGCCTAGGGTTGATGTTGAGTAACTTCCTTGATTATTTTCCACTCAATGAGGTAAAACCTCTTGCTGAACCCAGAGCGCATCAGTTTACCTAGTCTAACTAATCACCTTGCCTCAGGAAATCAATCTCCTGTCTCTTCCTACCAACTGCTGGATTGTAGGAACCCCCATACCTATTTTGTGAGTTCTGAGGATCCTAACTCTGCTTCTCACACTGGAGTGACAAGTACTTTATCCACTTTCTCATCTGCCCCGCCCCAGAAAGTGATGTTTTCTTTTGTCTTTTGTGTATTTTTTTAATTGAGATGGAGAATCTGTTTTTAAATTTTTATATATAAGGATTATTTTGCCTCCATGTATGTCTGCATGTGTATGTGGTGCCCATAGAAGCCAGAAGTATATGTGGGGTCCTCTGGAACTAGCTGGATGATGTGAGCCGCCTTGTTGGTGCTGGGAACAGAACCCTTATTCTCTGGAAGAGTAGCCAGTGCTGTTAAGTGCTCAGCTGTCTCTCTAGTCCCTATTTTACTATTTTAAAATTTATTTGAATTGTCTGTGCAGGCACCTGAAGAGGCAGGAGGCGCTGTGAGGTGTCCGATGTGGTTGCGGGGAATTCCTTTGTAAGAGCAGTGTGTGCTCATTTCTCCAGCCTTCTGGTTTTGGTTTTTTTGGTGTTTGTTTTTGAATCTCTCTGTATTTCTGGCCATCCTGCAGCTCACTAATAATAGACCAGGCTGGCCTCAAACACAGAGATCATCCTGCCTCTGCCTCCCAAATGCTGGGATTTTTTTTGAAAACAGTATTTTCAGTTCATACTTACTCTTTTTCCAGAGTTTGAAACAGCCGAGACACTCCTAAACTCCGAAGTTCACATGCTTCTGGAGCATCGAAAGCAGCAGAACGAGAGTGCAGAGGATGAGCAGGAACTTTCAGAGGTCTTCATGAAAACCCTGAACTATACAGCCCGCTTCAGCCGATTCAAAAACAGAGAGACTATTGCCAGTGTTCGTAGGTGAGTACTAAACAGAAGTTCAAAACCAAAATCTACTTGTGTATATGTTATGGGTGTTTTAGCTGCTTGTATGTCTGTGCACCTTGTGTGTGTGTACAATACCCACAGAGGCCAGAAGAGGTTGTTAGATCCTCAGGACTGGAATTACAGACAGTGGTGAGTCACCGTGTAGGTGCTGGGTGTCAGAACCCAGGTCCTCTGAAAGAGCAGCTAGTGCTCTTAGCTGCTGAACCACATCTCCAGCCCTACAAAACAGTTTTACTATTATAGACTGTCATGAAAGGTAGAGGCTGTAGGATCCAAGAGTTCAAGGTCATCCTTAGCTGCCTAGTAGGTTCAAAACCAGCCTCGACTACATGAGATCCTGTTTTTAAAATGCTAACAAAAATAGGGCCCATGGCTCAGTGGGTAAAACCTGCTTTAGCCAGGAGGTGGTGGTGCATAACTTTAATCCATCACTCAGGAGGCAGAGACAAGCATATCTCTGAGTTTGATGCCAGCCTGGTATATACAACAAGTTCCAGGACAGCCAGGGCTACACAGAGAAACTCTGTCTAGAAAACAACAAAGAAATGCAAACAAAAAGTGCTTTCTGTGTAAGCCTTATGACCTGAGCTTATATAGAAACCCAGATGCACCCAGAAGCTCTGAGAATGAATTCCTAAAAGTTGCCTTCTAAGCATGCATGCTTACACACATGCACATTCAAACACACAAGTGACTGGATAAATAAATACTGAAAAAACTCTAACTGGGTATGGTGGTGCATGCCTTTAATCCCAGAATTTGGGAGGCAGAGACAGGAAAATCTCTGTTTGAGTCCAGCCTGGTCTACACAACATGTTCCAAGCCTACATAGAACCTGGTTTGTTTGGGGTTTTTTGTTTTGCTTTGTTTTTTTGTTTTTGTTTTTTTTTTTTTTTTTAAACTAATCAGGGGCTTGAAGCCCTTCAAAATTTTGCCCACCATGCAAAAGGCTCTCAGCCTTGACTCAAAGTCAAAATTTTCTCTCCATCACAAATAATAACTGTTTTTTATTAGCTTATAACAACACATCATAACGGGTTCCATTGTGACATTTTTATTCAGGTATATATAATATATTTTGATTGTACTCATTTCCCCTCATTACTGCTCTTGTTTCAGTATTTATCTGTGTTTTATTTTCCCCTACATTCAGCTTGCTTCTCCAGAAGAAGCTACATAAGTTTGAGTTGGCTTGTTTAGCCAATCTTTGCCCGGAGACTGCTGAAGAATCCAAAGCTCTGATTCCAAGGTTAGTACCAGATGGGATAGGTTTTGTCTATTTTATATAGATTTCTATAAGTCAGATTGCTAGATCTAAAGGTTGTATGCATTTAACATTTGGGTTGATGACATGCCAGCATTGAATAAGAATGTAATTGAATGGTGTTTGAGATAGGATTTGAGGGTTGGTTTTGTGGTTTCTTGGTGACAGTCTCGGGTGACCAAGGCTTTCCTTGAGCTCTTGATTGTCCTGCTTTCACCTCTCAAGGGTTGGGATTACAGTTGTGAATGATCATGCTCGTTTAAGAATAGTTTGAGTTTTTTCCATTGTTTGTGTACATGTGTGTACACATGCATGCCTGTGAATGTCACATTAAGCACGTGAGGGTCAGTGGACAGTTTCTTGTCATTTACTAGATAGGTTCCATGATCAAACTCAGGTTGTTAGATTTGGTGGCAAACAACCTTTATCAGCTGAACCATCTTGCAAGCCTGAGAATAATAGTCTCATACCACAGGACAGGAAGAATACAGAACAGAAGAGGGTGGTAGGAATACGTAGCTCAGGGGTAGAAATTTTGCCTGTTGTGTGTGAGGCTCTGAGTTTTATCTCCCAATACTCACAGAGGAGCATAAGAAACCATTAGAATTCTTCTACACTGCAGGCAGTAGCAGAGCATATAGCTATAGTGAAATCAGTGTGACTACTCCCACTTTTTTTGTTTTTTGTTTTTTTGGCTTTTCGAGACAGGGTTTCTCTGTGTAGTCCTGGCTGTCCTGGAACTCACTTTGTAGACCAGGCTGGCCTCGAACTCAGAAATCCGCCTGTCTCTGCCTCCCAAGTGCTGGGATTAAAGGCGTGCGCCACCACCGCCCGGCATGGGCATGACTACTCCCATTACCCAAAATATATTCCAGTATTCAGTGCTGTGGTATTAGTATAACAGATAGTGGACACAATCATTAAGTCACTCCACAAGTGAATGACTACAGACTGAATTTGCAGGGCCTGGTAGTGCGTGTTTTTAATCCCAGCAGAGGCAGGCAGATCCCTGTGAGTTCTAGGGTAGCCAAGGTTGCATAATGAGACCTTGTCTCAAAACAAGCTAAAACAACCAAACAAAAATTTAAATCATGTGTGACTGTTGACGCTTTTAAAAATCTTTCATATATTTACAACTTTTTAGTGCTTCTATAAAGGAATGTCAAAAGAAATTCAGTTTAAACTTAAAGGTGGTGGAGCTGAGTGAGCTGCTCAGAGGTAAAGCTCCTTAGAAAGCAGTGTGGGCAAACTGCCGGTTGCTAAGTCACTTGCATTTCTTGGTCTTCTTACAGCCTGGAAGGGCGTTTTGAAGACGAGGAACTGCAGCAGATTCTTGACGATATCCAGACAAAGCGCAGCTTCCAGTACTGATGGCCAGACATCACTCTGCTCCTCGGGACGGCTCCAGACAGCACCACGTTCAGAACCCAGTCGGCTTCGTGCAGGAATGTCATCACTCTGCTCCTCGGGACGGCTCCAGACAGCACCATGTTCAGAACCCTGGTGGGCCTCCTGCAGGAATGTCGCTTCAGAAGACACTGGGACTTCTTTCGTAGTTTTTGCTTTACTGAGATAGAATGTCTGGGTAGTTCTCAGAGTCCTCCTGCCTCAGCCTTCCAAGTGCTAGGATTACACGTGTGAGCCAACACTTACTTACGGCTTGGCTCTTGGAGAAGAAAGAAATGCTGGCTGTTGGTGCTCTCTTCACAGTGATTGGTAGACCGTGGTGACCATCTGTTCTCCTTGCAGCCTTGTAAGGCTGCTGTGGTCAATCGTGCTGCAATCCTGAACTGCTGAGGTAGACTGATGTTAAACATTTGCTGACTATCTCTTACTGTGGTTTTTTGGACCCCGTGTTATTATTTTTTGTTCTTGACATTTCAATTTTTAATGTCAGTGTATTTTGTAGTTTTTGAAGCTAAAATGATATATAAAAATCTTGTATAGGGGAGGAATGTTTGTACTTTGTTGCAAAGGGGGGAAATAAACCAGAACACTTTATTACTTGATTTTTTTTTCTTTTTTTTTTAAGAATTGTATTTGTTTGTTCTTCGGGCTTGTGCTTCGGTTCCGGGGACATGGCTAAACACACTAAGAAGGTCGGGATTGTAGGGAAATACGGGACCCGCTATGGGGCCTCCCTCCGGAAAATGGTGAAGAAGATTGAAATCAGCCAGCACGCCAAGTACACTTGCTCCTTCTGTGGCAAGACGAAGATGAAGAGACGAGCCGTTGGCATCTGACACTGTGGTTCCTGCATGAAAACGGTGGCCGGTGGGGCCTGGACCTACAACACCACCTCTGCAGTCATAGTGAAGTCTGCCATCAGAAGACTGAAGGAACTGAAAGACCACTAGAAGCACTACCACCTGAGACTCGTCTGCCCTGCAATAAACGGGTTAATTTACAGAACAACAACAACAAAAAAAAGAATTGTATTTGTTTATGGGGACGGTTACATGCTCCATGGCACATGTGTCGGGGTCAGGGAATAACTTGCAGGAGTTGGTTCTGTTCACTGGATTTTCAGGATCAAAACGATCAGGCTTGGTGGCAAGTGCTGTTATCCACTGGGCCATCTTGCTAGTCCCTAAATTATTTTTATTTTATTTATTCATTTTTGCAATTTAAGAGATTAGACTCAAAGTCTTGTACATAGTAGAAAAGTGCTGTACCATTGAGCGACATTCTAGCCCTGAAGTTGCTTTTGTTTGTGTCTGTGTGTTGTACATAATGTATGTGCAGGTGTGTGCATCCATGTAAGGAGACTAGCAGAGGACATTAGGTGCATACCCATATTTCTTTCCTTTGAGATGGGGTCCGTTTCACTGAACCTAGATCTAGGCTGGATGACCAAAAGCCCCAACAATCCTGTCTTCACTTTCTCTTTGTGCTTGTACCTTGGGGTTCAAGGCATGCACAGCTGGAACACAGCAGTCTCTTCATTAACTGGAGGGCTCATGTACTGACTCAGGTCTTCATGCTTGCTTATTCACTGAGCCAGTCCCCCAGCCACCCTGCAGTGTTTAAAGAATGAGACACGATTGACTGAAAGAACTTTGCCACCACTCACCACTCTGCCTGCCCTGGAGACAAGAGAGAAGCACACCATGGGGAGCACTTAACCTCTACAGTCCTTAGCCTTGTGGTGGGTGTACTTCATCTTGGGGGAAAGGGGCTGTCTCGGAGAATATACTTGAAGTGGCCTTGAAGAGTTCATTTTGCCACCTTCAAATTAAGATATTTCTTTCATAGGCCAGATTGGAAGATCTAACACTAAAGACTCCTCATGAGATAGCCACCTAATCCAAACCTCTGGTCCAGTACTGAGTGACAGGCAGTCCGTTATATGTTGTATATACAGGTAGAGGTGATATGGAAGAAGTGAGTGACTGAGCTCCTGTCTCAGTGCTAGAAGTCAGGGCCACTGTGTCCTCACATCTTAAATCCCAGCCTCTGGTGGGAAGCAGAGGCAGGCGGATCTCAGAGTTTGCACCAGCTGTTGCTTCCAAGAGATCTGGGGTTTTGGTAACCAGCACCCACTTCGTGGCTAACAACCATTTTAAACTCCAGTTTCAGGGGTCACACACCCCTCCTAGTCTCTGTGGACACTACATGCAAGTGGCACACAGACTTAATGCAGGTAAAATACCCACACATAAAACAAAAATCCTTAAAGCCTTTAAAGTTCCAGATTTTGGGATCCAGTGGCACACTCACAGATCTCTGTGAGTCTGAGGACAGGCTATTCTACATAGTTCCAGGATAGCTAGTAATACATAGACCCTGTCTCAAAAACAAAACCAGAACAAAACCAATAAATAAATGTAGGGTGGTGGGCTGTGAGAAGCAGCTGGGTGCTTGGTTGAGAACGAGCTTGGAACCCCAGATTGTTATTGGACAACAGGAGTTCCCTCTGCTTCCAAGCCCTGGTTCTTTTCACTTAGCTTCAGTCCTCCAACAACCCCTCCCACAGAGAGGTTTATGAGTGCCTCAGGCTCTCTCACATGCAGATGAGGTATCTCCAAGCTCTCAGGCCAAGCCAATAGGCATTATCTGCTGCCAGACTCTAACCCACCCCAAAACTGTATATAAGGGCTCTATTTAGGGGAAGTAAAGCTCGCTCAAGAATCATCTTGGTGTCCGAGAGTTTCTGTCACAAGAGCTATAACACTTGGGGAGAGATCTGCTCTCCCGGAATCTGCCTGGGACACCAAGCTGCCTCCTTGCCAGCTAGCTCTTTATCCGTCCACCCCGGGCCTGGACCGGCTCAGCACAGAGACAGGTGCAGCACCTGGGAGAGACCTGCCAACCACAGTGGCAGCGAGCGAGCAGAGGCAGCAGTTGAGGCAGGCAATCTCCTCTCCTATTCGCACTGTCCTTTGGCCCCGACCTCCCACATCAGGCGGGCCAGAGACCTACAGACAGTGTAGACACAAGCTGGAGGCAGTGCGGAGACAGTAGAGAGCCCTCCCTGCTCTCACCCTGTCCCCAGCCAGAAGATCGTCGTGGGACACCCTCCAGAACAAGGGACCAACAAATACCTTAAAAGTTTAATAGCCACTCCTTTTTTTTATCCCAAGCATCATGTGTTGGGGTCCACACTAGCCCCACGTTGGGGCGGCCAAAAAATGTCGCGGCCCAAGCAAAATGTTGAGGCTCGGGCCGACCCACGTTTGGGCGGCCACTGTATCCCGGCCCAAGCTGCCGATCCTGTCCGTGGGTCGGGGTTCAGCAAGAGCAAGAGTGAGGACGGACTCAAAGAATGCAGACCAGACAGAGTGTAATTCAATCCCGTTTATTCTTCAGTCTAAGCCTTAAGTCTTGAGTTCCTAGTGCCTAGTCCCTAGCTCCTAGTCCCTCCAAGTTCCAAGTTACTTCTTCCAAGTTCTCTTCCAAGTGCCTGCTACCTAATGCCTAATTCCTACTCCAAGTTGTACTCCAAGTTGTACTCTCTGAAGCGTCTCCTTCTCTCTTCTGTGTCTCCCTAATGTCTGGTAATCTGTTTTCCTCCAAGTTGTACTGTTTCTCTGTCTTCTCTCTGCTGTGTCTCCCTAATGTCTGATTTGTCTGATTCTGATCTGTTCTGTCTCTGCCTTTTATATGTCTCACTTCTAAGCCGCGCCTTTTGGTCACACCTTTAATCATGCCCTTAGGTCTTGTCTCTAACTCTGATCTCTATACTTCTAAATTATACTCTTAAGTCACACACCTTCAGTCTCACACACCTTTAATCTCATGCACCTTTAATTTCAAGGTATCTAAACCAAGATTATCGGAGTGTGCTCAGCTGTTGTAGGCTATTGTAATCCAAGTCTCATGTCAGGGTATATGGCTCAAGATGGCTGCAAAGCTTTCTGCTAAAAGTCGGCCCCCAACAATCATGTTCATATCACAATATAATACAGTTCAGTGCTGGGCATGGTGATGCATGCCTATAATTCCAGCTCTTGGGAGGCAGAGACAGGCAGATCTCTGTGAGTTCAAGGCCAGCCTGGACAAGGAAGCTCCAGGGTAGTTAGGGCTTTAATGGGACCTTGTCTGAAACAACCCATCCCCTCCCAAAACAAAAAGTAATAATAAAATAAAAATAAGCCAAACCAAATAAAAGTCCCTCAGTTGGGGCTGTAGAGAGAAGACTTAGTAATAGCACTTTTTGTTCTTACAAAGGATAGTGGGGTTAGAGAGATGGTACAGAGGCTAAGAGCACTTGCTGTTCTTCTAAGTGCTGGGCCTGCATTAAATTCTCAGCACTTACATGGCAGTTCAGAGCACCTATAACTTAAGTTCCAGGAAATCCAGTGTTCTCTTCTGCTTTCCTCGGACACCAGGCATGACAATGGTGTACATAAATTCATGCAGGTAAAACAGTCATACACATAAAAACATTTCAAGAGGTAAGAACGGCACAGTTACAATCAAATAAAAACTTATTTCAAGAGGTAGGAACAGCACAATCAAATCAAAGCAGAATCAACATCCAGCAGTATAAATCAAATCCTGTAGCTCAGTGTCCCTTCCTGGGATTCACTCCCAGTCTGGATTGCAAAGGCCCTGTGAAGCTCCAGCTCTACCTAAAGGTTACACCTCTACTAATTGTGTCTCCGACTTTTCAAGGACTGACCCTGTCATATGCACCAAGCCTCAAGTTTTCTCCCTGAGCTCTTCAATACTGGTGGTTCCACTGTAACTGAGGCTGCACCCTCACCAGTGGACTCCTGCTTTCTTCAAGGACTCCAGCCTTGCTTTGACACTCTTAGCTGCTCTTCGTTAGGACTTCAAGCCTTTAAAACCAAGTTCAGCTGCTAGTTTCAGGAACGGTCTTGGCCCCTCTAATCCAAGCACTACGACATGTGCGTGTGCATACATATATACAAATATGATTTTAAAACTTAAAAATAAAGTGCTGGAGAGATGGCTCAGTAGCTAAGAATGCATACTGCTTTTATAGAGGACCTGGGTTCAGTTCCGAGGACCCATGTTGGATGGCCTATAACCTCCTGTAACTCCAGTTCCAGGGGATCTGACACTTAAGGCTTCACTTGTGTTCATGTGTATGGATATCCATACAGACACATGTATAATGAAAACCAGTCTTAAGAATTTAAAAATTGGGGCTGGTGAGATAGCTCAGCGTTAAGAGCACTGACCACTCTTCCAGAGGTTCTGAGTTCAATTCCCAGAAACCACATGATGGCTCACAACCAACTGTAATGAGATCTGATACCCTCTTCTGGTATGTCTGAAGATAGCTACAGTGTACTCACATACAAACAATACATAAATCTTAAAAAAAAAATTAAAAATTAGGGCCCAGTATAGTGATAGACACCTTTAATCCTAGCACTTGGGAGGCAGAATCAGTCAGATCTTTTTTGAGTTTGAGGCCATCCTGGTCTACAAAGAATTCCAGGACAGCCAGAGCTTCACAGAGAAATCCTGTCTCATAACACCAACCAACCAACCAACCAACCAATCAAACAAAAAAGTTTAAAAATTAAATAATATAGATATAATAATAAATATACTAAAGTATTTTGTCATGGGGACAAAAAGGTGACTACAGTAGTAAATGCACTAAGAATTGACTTCTACACCTTGAGGAATGCAGAGGTACAGTGACAGCTAAGAACAGGCAGTCAGCAAGAGCTGTGACCAGGTTTGCCTGGGTCACTTTTGCCTGTATATGTCTGCCTAGATACAAAAAAGCCTGTTGGCTTCTGATTGCTCCTTCTTTTCACACATTTGCCAATTGAGGGTCTCAGGCTGTCTTTGTACACAGATTCAGGATCTGAGGGAGCACCTAACCTCTTGTAGCTAATGATAGCTTCCAACTGCCTATGTAGCCAAAGACTGCCTCCAACTCGACTCTTCCTGCCTTTCTATATCACAAGTGCTGGTATTATTGGCATGTCCCACCATGCCTGGTTCATGTGATGTGGAGAAGGTGAAGTCATGAGTGCATGTGTGTTGTTGGCAAACACAACTGTATCTGGGACTCCAATGTCTCTGCCCCATGTTGTGCTAATGAGGGTTTCTTTTTTTTTTTTTTTCTTTTTTGAGACAAGGTTTCTCTGTGTAGTCCTGGCTGTGCTGGAACTCACTCTGTAGACCAGGCTGGCCTCGAACTCAGAAATCCGCCTGCCTCTGCCTCCCAAGTGCTGGGATTAAAGGCGTGCGCCCGGCTTAGTGAGGGTTTCTATTGCTGCGGTAAAATACCATACCCAAAAGCAACTCAGGAAAAGGAAAGTTCTCACACATTTCCAGATTACAGCTTCTCATGCCCTGAGGGAATTCTGCACAAGAGTGAAAGGCAGGAACCTGGAGAAAGGAACTGATGCTGAAGCCATGGAGGAGTGGCTTTTTGCTCTCCACAGCTTGCTCAGTCTGTTTTCTTTTAGCTGGCCTCAAAGAGCTGGGCCCTCCCACATAAATCATCAATTAAGAAAGTATTGCAGTCTTGCCCATAGGCCAACCTGGTGGGAGCCTTTTCTCAATTGAGGTTCTGTCTTCCCAAATGATTCTAGCTCGACACGCCATCTATACAGCACAAGCCTGAAAAGGACAAGCAGAGGAGGATAGTTAGGAAGCAATTCCAGCATTTAAATAAAACTGACTTTGATTAGTGCAGACTCTGTAGAGCTTTGGGGTGCTTACAGTTTCTCTCCTGTCTTCAGTGTGTGTGTATGTAGAGGCTAGAGGTAAAAGGTGTCTTCCTCAATTGTTTTCTGCTTATATATATTTTTTTTACAGATAAAACCACTTAAGGCTGGGTATGGTAGAGCATGTCTTTAATCTCAGCATTTGGGAGGCAGAGTCAGGTGGCTTTCTGAGTTTGAGACCCACCTTGTCTCATATTGAATCCCAGGCCAGTCAGGGCTACAAGGGAGATGCAGGTCCTCTGAAAGAGCCTTGCTCACAATTTAATTCTTGTATTAAAGACCCAGGCCGTTTAGGCTATGTGAGCTGCATCTGTCAGCAAGGGTCAAGGGTGTGGTACAGCCTTTTTACAAAAAGAAATTACCCTGCAGAGTTATTTTCCCTTTGTTTCTGTAGATATTAAAGATTAGTCTTGATTTTGTCTTGAACTTTGAACTTCTGACCCTCCTGCCGTCACTTCATAGGCTTTCAAAACCAGTTTATGCAGTGCTGGAGCGAGAACTCTGGGCTTCCTACACGCAAACGCTTTACCAATCGAGCAACATCCACATCCTTTCTTATTATATCTATTTTGTGTATGTGTACACAAAGAGAAACAGCACAGTTGTTAGAAGAACTTGTATTTCTTTCTCACCATGTAGGGCTGGGGTTCAAGCTAAGATAGTCAGGCTATCCTACAGGCTCCTTTACTATATAAACCATCTCACTCGTGTTTTTTTCTGAGATAGGCCTTGAACTCACAGTAATCCTCCTGTCTCAGCCTCCTAAGTGATCGGAACACAAGCATGAGCCACCACATCCGGCTTTAACAAGGCTCTTATTTACTTTTGTGAAATGGGATGTTTTGAGAACACACATGACGGCTCACGCGGTGAGGGAAGTAAGGCAAAAGGTTCTAGATTTAAGACTCCTCTTTTCCACCAACAAGAACTCAAAATCTTTGGGCGCCGGATGTCCAAGCCCCACCCCTCACCTGCGCGCATGCTCTATTTGAGCCCTGCTGTAGACCTGCGGCATAGGCGCGCGGGGCGTAGCGCCGTGAGGCCGTGATGACGTACAGGCGTACGCTCGGTGGCTCCTCGG